>NC_141554.1:94339583-94672500 GCF_021556685.1 Rattus norvegicus
ATCTGATTTTAAATTACACAAGGAGAAGGTTAAAAATTAAAATGCTGACTCAGATTGTTCTTTGACTCAGGATAGGAACTGTCTGCCTCTTTGATTCCCTTCTAGCTTTGGTGCTACATTTTATTAAATTCCTTTGTTATCAATTAACTATTATATGTTTCTTTATCAAGATATGTTTTTACAGTAAATTATACCATTGGATATTGGAAAAGAACAGAAACGGCTGCATTTCCCCCGGCATATCCATGTAGTGAGGTTAAAAGGAAGCCAGATGAAGAAACACAATTAAGTTTCTGATAAGGAATAAAGATTTTAATACCAGTAACTATAGTTTTTTGTCATTTTATAGCAATGAATGAACTAATTTATTCCTAGAACTGAAGGAAAAACAGCTTATTTTGGTTGTGGTTATTAGTAGACAATGATATACACTGAGATAAAGTAAATGCATTAATTTATCTTTAATAGTAGACTTAATCTTGACATGCTTTATTTTTCATTCTCCAATAAATTCATATAATTTAAGGAAAATTTCAATGTATCTTATTGGAAATTAGCTTTTTATGTAACACTGCAGTTCTAGAGATATAAATCAGAAATGGAAATGACAATAGTTTAGTCATTGATTCTTACAGGTTTTTTTTCATGTGATATTCCCTTCAGAATTTTTCTAAACTAATTTGTAATTTTGTAATATTGAAGTTTTAATTATTTTAAATTCATGCTTAGGATTGTCTTTCTTTTTTCTTTCTTTAATTTTATTATTATCACATTCAGGTCTGTCTATCATACATTTTACAGCAATGCACACTTAATATTACAGTAGTAGTTTTGTTGTCTTAGATATATTTCTATTGCTGTTATAGACACTCAAAAAATGAAAGAGTTTGTTGGGTGATTCCTGTTTCAATGTGCTTAGTCTATGACTATAATGGTAGGTAGCATGGAATTAGGCAGGCATAGCTCTGAGCAGTTACTTAAGAGTATACAGCTCATCAGCAAGCACAAGGCAGAGAGGAAGGGAGAAAGGAAGGAGGGAGATAGAGAGAGTGGGAAGGGGAGAAAGAGACTTTTCGAAACAATCTCTACAACCATTCAGTGTTCTCTTCTGACAGTAACTAGATATATGTACGGCAACCACAATTTTGTTTGTCATCTATAGCTAGTTATATATGGCTAACCTTGTGACCATACAAATGTTAGTCTAGCATGTCACATATTTTGGAGAAATCTTGGATCTATTAACTTATCTACATTTTTCTGTGAATAGATAAAATTCTTAATGACTATAATTTTAAATCATAAATCTTGGAATTTTGACAAAGTCCAAAAATAAGAGTAAGGGGAGATAGATGATTACCGAAAAATATCTATAGCTTTCATGTGATAGATGAAAAATCAGTTAATAGATGTTACTTGAACAAAGAAGAACACAAGGCAGTTGAGGGAACACTTGAGCATATTGAAGGGAATATACAGTCTAGTTTTCATTCTGTTATCAAATCAACAAATGGTTTATAGAAAATTTATATCACTTAATGGACTTCAGCTTCTTCACCCACATAAAATCAGTGTGAGTCAATCAAATATATTTCTCTATAGATCCATCAAAATACAACCAAAATAAAACTGAGGATATCATCTTCAGAATGTTTGAATGAAGCTAATTCTAATTGCAACCATTTCAAACTCTATTCCTGCTTACTGCTTAGAGTAAATGTTTCAAATGTAAAAGGCATCTGCATGTATATCTCAGTGGTTGGACATTTGGCTTGTATCCAGTATTGCCTGGAATCAATACACATCAACACACACACACACACACACACACACACACACACACACACACACACACTCATAAATGTGAACATAAGCATTTATAGAAGCAAAAAATAAACTAATAAATAATCAGACAATAACAACAGTAACAGTCAGCACACTAATCTCATTAGCCTATAGTGCACAAATGAGCTGCTCATTATCATTGTAAACAAATATCTAATAAGAGAGGAATGATTTTTATCTCATGGTGGGTTATAAATCCCCTTGCTCATACCTTGACAGATCAGGAAGTAGGATAGACTGAATGCCACTACTTAATTGGACTTTCTCATTTTCTCTTTTTATTTAGTCCTGGATTCTTGATAAGAGGTGCCTCTGCCTACCTTCAGATTGGTTCTTCCTACATTGTTAAATTTCCATAAAAGTAAATTCAAAGATCACCCTTGAAATCTGTAACACCAATGGATTAGGAATGTATTAAACTAATTAAATTTACAAAATTAGCAACCACACTACATTATTCTGAAAGAGATGAGAAACATGAAAAAAATTATGTGCTATTTATTTCAAGGAATTTAAACTGAAATTCAGATATAAGTACTGAAGTGGCTCTATTTCTGCTAGGACTTTATAGTTTTAAAATGTTTAATAAATAACTTCACAATTTGCTCACTAAAATAATGGAACAGGTTAAGTTGATATTTTAATCATATTTAAATTGTCGTATCTCGAGTGTCTCAGCAGGAAAAAATAAGTGATTTATAAATATTATTACTGCTAGCATTAGAAGTGTCCTGTTTCCTAGAAACAAAGTAGAATAGTATTTCTCTGTGGACTCCAAAATTATTAAAACTAATTTGGATCTTTTCTGAATACTTAAAATCTTAATTTTCTCACCCAGTGCTTGAGTATAAATAATATATTACCATGTTCTCACCTGAGTTTATTTTAATTTTATAGCAATTATACTCAGTCATGAAAAAAATCTATTTACAGAAAATTGAACTTCAAATTCGCTTTTCTTCTGAAAATGGAAATACTGAGAAATTTGGCATCTTTACAATGTTTAGTTTAAGCCTTCCAAGGGATCTGTTCAAGTTGCAAAATATTTACAAAATGCTTTATCTAATATAATTAGGTCCCAATAACACAGGAAGTTTAAATCCTTCTACATTTTCTCCTTCATTTTTGTTGATAAAAATTTATTTTTGAAAATTTTGCTCTAGTTTTTTAAATGCAATCTTAATTATATGTATACAAACATTGATTTAGGTACGTTTTCTTAAGACAGGCATATGATACTTGCACAGAGTACCACCTTAAACTGTTTGAAGGATGCTAATGAATGATTCTTAGGAATTTTGGCAGAATGAGGGCAGTTATAAAAAGGAACAGCAATGCTATACGGCATGGCACCAGTTTCTCGATTAACAGTACTTTACATTAAAACTTCTGCTCAGCCTAGCAGCTGACTATGCTAATTCTTTAGCGTTGTGTTTAACGTTGCTCATTTTTTTCCCTAAGCCTATATACTAAGAATAGCATGAGAAAATGATAATTCTCAGGGTCAGTGAAAATGAAATCATATAGCACTGTTATGCTGTTTATACTTGTATGTTTGTTTTATTTTATTTCTGAGAAGACTTTTGTTTAATTCTAACTCTTCAGAGCTGCACGCAAGGATATATAGAATAATCCTGAGTTGCTCAGTGTTTTTTTTCAAATATATGTGATTTTGTTTTACTCCTGAAATAAAATATGAAAAACTATCTCTCCTCCCAGAACCTAGACGAGAGTTTTTTTACATAGTAGGCAATCATAAACAAAATTGATAGTTCTGATTTGTAGAATCTGTGATTCTGAATCTAATTATATACTGGTTTCTTCTAAATTTCAGAACCATAGCTATTGGACTTTTAATGATTATTCACGAACATGAATAGATCACTTTATAACTGCAATGGCTTTGCATGGCAAGTTTTTAGTTGAGCTTTATTTGGGACACATCATTCAGTACTTCAGATCTAATAAAAGGTGAAGCAAGACTTATTGCAATTCTATGAAAATAATTTTCTTGTCATGGCTAGAAGATATAAACAGCAAATGTCCTTGTCCTCTGGCTCATACAATCTTTCTGCTCCTTCTACTATGATTTTATCCAAGCATCAGGAATATGGGTTGCACTGCAGATGTGTCTATTCGAGTTGAGTATTCCATGACCACTCATTCATTTGCATTGTGATGAGATGAAGATATCTGCAATAGTCTATATCCGTTTCAACCAGAAGCTTGCTTATTTGCTTGCTTTATTTATTTATTTATTCATATTTTTACACTCCAGATTTTATCCCCTCCTTGTACACCTCCCACTGTTCCACATCCCATACCTCCTCTCTCCACCCACCTCCATCTCCCTGAGTTTCTCCCCAACCCACCAACTTCACCAGACTCTAAACTTCCTGGGGCCTCCAGTCTCTTGAGGGTTAGGTGCATCCTCTCTGACTGAACCCAGACCTGGGAGTCCTCTGGAGTATTTGTGTTGGGGAGCCTCATCTCAGCTGGTGTATGTTGCCTGGTTGGTGGTCCAGTGTCTGAGAAATCTCATAGGTCCAGATTAATTGAGACTGCGGGTTCTCTTACAGGATTGCTCTCCTCCTCAGCTTCTTCCAGCTTTTCCCTAATACAACCAGAGGGGTCAGTAGCTTCTGTTCATTGAGTGGGTGCACACATCTGTATCTGACTCTTTCAGCAGCTTGTTGCATCTTTTGAAGGGCAGTCATGATCGGTTCCTTTCTTTCATTTATTTATTTATTTATTTATTTATATTATTTTAAAGTTTATTTTGGTCTCAATTTTGGCAGTTTCAGTATATAACTGTCTACTTTTCTTACATTTGAGCCTATGGTTAGACTGAATATTGTGGCAAAAGCATTTATTTATGTAATTTATATTCTTTATTTACAAATGTAAATAAAGAAATATATATATATATTTACATTTCAAATGTTATTCCCTTTCCCGATTTCCTGTCCATAAACCCACATCCCTTCTTCCTCCCCCATATGGGTGTTCCCCCATCCACCCCCCTTACTGCCCCCCTGACATTCCCCTGCACTGGGGGTCCAACCTTGGCAGAACTAAAGGCTTCGCCTTCCACTGGTGCCGCCGCAAGGCTATTCTCTGCTACATATGCAGTTGGAGCCCTGGATCAGTCCATGTATAGTTTTTGGTAGTGGTTTCGTAGATGGAAGCTCTGGTTGGTGAGCATTGTTGTTCTTATGAGGTTGCAAGCACCTTCAGCTCTTTCAATCCTTCCTCTAATTCCCCCAAAGGGGGTCCTGTTCTCAGTTCAGTGGTTTGTTGCTAGCATTGACCTCTGTATTGCACATGCTCTGGGGGTGACTCTCAGGAGAGATAGATTCCTTTCTGTGAGTGCCCCATAGCCTCAGTAATAATGTCAGATCCTGGGGCCTCCCCTTGAACTGGATCCCACTCTAGGTCTGTCACTGGACCTTCTTTTCCTCAGGCTCTTCTCCATTTCCATCCCTGCATCTCTTTCAGACAGCAAGAATTATGGTTTAGAGTTTTGGCTGTGGGATAGCAATCCCATCCCTCACTTGATGCCCTGTCTTTCTGCTGGAGGTGGGTTCAATAAATTTCCTCTCCCCACTGTAGGGCATTTCATCTAAGGTTCCCTTAGGCGTGATATAAGGTTAAAACTTTATAATTCAATAGAAATTATTTTCATTTGAGAAAATGACACTACTAGATTATTTTCTATGCCTATTTATAGATAATAGCCAACATTTATAGAACCAGCCACGAACTTCCATATATATTCAATAATAACAAAGAAAAGATAATGAACTTAAGAGGGTGTAGAACAGAGGGTAAGAGAGTAAAAATATAAGAAATTCTCACAGACTAAAAACATTGAATTTTCAAAAAGTAAAAGTTGATGCAAATTTAGAAAGTCCATTGTGATAACTGTGCAGTGCATTGCAAGAAATCCTAACTGGGTTCATATAAAATCAATTTATATCTATACTATTTGTTTAATGTTCTATCAGATGACATTTTGTCTAGATTGAACAGATATAATATCTCAGTAAAATATATTCTTATGACGATATTCTTATGACTTAGGATATTGACCTGGTATACGCCACAGTGAGGCATACCTCTTATTTCTGAATTCCAGGAATGAAAGTTAATTAACAACTACAACAACAGCAACAACAAAAATATTAAAAAATAAAAAGAACTAAAGAATTAAAATGTGTGTTTCTTTAAGCCACTAAATCGTTAACCAATTTATTTGCTGTAGTTTATATCATTTCACTTAGAATATATAATATTAAGAGCAGATTTTAAAAAGGAGTCAAATATAACATTTTAATTGTTTTTGTACATGTCTGATTTCCTGAATTTTGGAGGTTGAGAGTGGAATCATGCCTAGCTTGAAACCTTCTTTGTAAGCTAAATAATGAGTTCTAACCAAAATAAATTGAGAAAGAGTGAGAGCATGAGCGAGCGAGTGAGAGAGAGAGAGAGAGAGAGACAGAGAGACAGAGACAGAGACAGAGACAGAGAGACAGAGAGACAAAGACAGGGACAGAGACAGAGAAACAGATAGACAGCTAACAGATATATAAACAGATAGAATACTTGTATATCATTTCCTTTCTGCACACATTTTCCTTTGAAGAAAGGTCATATGGCAATGATATAAGAGCAGTGAGACTGAAATTGGGAATTGCTAGAAAATACATAATTCATCTAGTGTTGATCAATTAAGCACTTACTATGTGGCTAATCATTATGGGCTAGAGTAGAGATCTATGACTCACTGTAATTTCACTAATAACTTCCAGTATAATTGGAAAGTTAAAACAGACAGAAACACATCATGGTTAGTATGATGTAATATATAATTAAACACTAATAAGTAAAGCACTATAAATTAAAGTATAACATATGATCTTACCACGTTAGCTAGGCTAAGATGATAATCTCCTGCACGAATACATGACATAGTCAACTGATTCATGTTCACCTCACAAAATTGACTCAAGGGAGTAACTATTAAGTGTGAAACAAGCTGTTTTATACATGTTATGAATAGTTACAAAATAAATGTAACTGACACCATTAGTACCTTGTGTCATTTTTTTTTCAATTAGAGTTGGCATTTTTAACTTTTCAAAGTAAAAGTTACTCACCATTTTCAAAAATGTAGAAAATAAGACTTAGAATGGTAGATTAATTTGTTCAGTGGCTATAGAAACATTGACAGGCATTGACATGCACAGTCTTTCTCAAATTGAAATCAACTGGAAGAAAACATTTGTTTTGTCAAGAAGCACTTCTGTTGGGTTTTTAATACATGCTTCATTTACCTTAAAAATATGTTTCAATTTCACAAATATTCAAATGTGAGTTGCAAAATTATGTCAAAATTAAATGGAACTTCAGAGATATTATATAGTATATTTGAACATGAATTTGTGTGGTGATATTCAATTGTATTCTAAATACTAGATAAGCTCAAAGAGCAGAAAGTTAAGTTCAAGGTCTTTTCTCCTCTCTCTCTCTCTCTCTCTCTCTCTCTCTCTCTCTCTCTCCCTCCCTCCCTCTCTCTCTCTCTCCCTCTCTCTCTCTCTCTCTCTCTCTCTGTCTCTCTATTGATTTTGAGTCCAGCCTAATTACAAATATGTAAACAAAAATAACATTATATGTTTGTGAATTTGGATGTATGATGAATTTAAGCTCACATATAAACTGGCAGCTTTCTATAAGTAATTTCATGTGAAACAAAATCAGTATAGATGATTGATCTCTGATAGTTATTTGCTTTCATATGATATGTTTACAACAAAATTTGAATTATAATTGAGATATAAATTGTTGTATAGTATTAAGGGTCAAGTAAATGTTTTTCTTCATAAGAATTTCCAAGGTCAGAGTTTCCCTTCACAGCAATAGAACACTAAGAGAGATGCCCTAAAAAGAAAAATTCTATACCCTACTCTGGGGTTGCAGAGGAATTTTAATCCAGCGACATGGCTTCTCTGGCAAGAGAGCACATCCAAATACCTTTTAGGTCTTTGCAATCTGACTGGAATAACATACCTTTAATCACTCTGGAGGGAATAGAGATATATGCTTGTTACACTCCTTTAATCCCTAACAAAGGAACTAAAGTTAATTTGCAGAAGAAAGCACCCATGTTGGAAAGTGATGTCTAATTGAGGGGCAAAAAAGTGACAAATCAAAGAAAGATTTGACAGAGTGAGACAGTGCTAGGATATGCCCGAAATTCATGAGAACAAACAATAAAGAGAAGCTACCTAAGTTGAGTCAGGAGTAGTTGACAATCCAATTAGAGTAGTTCAGATGAATTCCAGCAATGCAGTAGGTTTCAGGTCATTTCAGTTCAGTTGAGTTAGTGAAATACATTCAGTCAGTCAGTCAGTTTAGTTCAGGGCAGTGCACTGGTGTTGAATTTTTTCATGAGTTCTTGCAGAGGCAATTGAAGACAGACAATAAGACAAAAGATTAGAAAAAAATTCCAGAGTTAATATGAGGACAAGGAAAGCAATTCAATGAGAAGCTGAGAATAGCCAGATTATGTCAGTCACCTCAGAGAGGAACTTGGGCAGAAACAGCTGAGTTGAATGAACAACTCAGTTCAGAATGACTTTCCTTCTGGAAATTAACCTTAGTTCCATTGTTAGAGATTAAAGGAGTGTAATAAGCATAAAACTCTATTCCCTCCAGAGGGATTAAAGGTGTGAGAAAGGGTGAGTTTATTCACTATCAAGCCTCTGAGACAACAATTACATCTGGCAAAATCAACTCATTCCTATCCCTTTACAAAGCTCAAGTCCAAGTGGATTAACTCCAAGTAGATGAAAGATTTCCACATAAAACTAAATATATTGAAACTAATAGAAGAGAAAGTGGGGAAGATCCTGAACACACAGGCACAGGGGAAAACTTTCTGAACAGAACACCAATGATTTATGCTCAAAGTTCAAGAATCGGCAAATGGGACCTCATAAAATTACAAAGCTACTGTACAGCAAATAACACTATCAATAGGACAAAATGTCAGCCAACACATTGGGAAAAGATCTTTACCAATCCTACATCCGATAAAGGGCTAACATCCAATGTATACAAAGAACTCAAGACGTTAGATTTCAGAGAACCAAATAATTCTATGAAAAATGGGGTACAGAGCTAAACAAAGAATTCTCAACTGAGGAATATCGAATGCCAAGAAGCACCTAAAGAAATGTTCAACATCCTTAGTCATCAGGGAAATGCAAATCACAACAACCCTGAGATTATACCTCACACCAGTGAGAATGGCTAAGATCAAAAACTCAGGTGACAGAAGATGTTGGCAAGGATGTGGAAAAGGGGTGCAAAATACTCATAGGAGGAAATGTGGAGACAAAATGTGGAGGAGAGACTGAAGTCAAGCCATCCAGAGACTGCCCCACATGGGGCTTTATGACATATACAGACACCAAACTGAGATACTATTGCTAATGTCAAGAAGTGCATGCTGGCATGAGACTGATATATCTGTCTCCTGAGAGGCTCTGCCAAAGTCTGACATATATAGAGGTGAATGCTTGCAGTCAGTCACTGGACTGAGCACAGGGTCCCCAACCGAGGAGTTAGATAAAGCACTAAAGGAGCTGAAGGGTTTGCAACCCAATAGAAAGAACAATATCAACCTACCAGACCCTCTGGAGCTCCCTGGGAATAAACAACCAATCAAAAATACACATGGAGGGACCCATGGCTCTAGCCACATATGTAGCAGAGAATGGCCTTGTTGGGCTCAGTGGAAGGAAAGGCCCTTCATCCTGTGATGGCTTAAAGTCCTGGTGTAGGGAAATGCCAAGGCCAGAGGTGGGAGTGAGTTGGGTGGATGGGGAGCATTATCATAGAAGCAGGGTGAGGGAAGATGACATACGGGGTTTCCAGAGGAAAAACTAGGAAAGAAGATAACATTTGCAATATAAATAAATATTCAATTTTCAAAAAAGCAATAAATAAATAAATAAGCAAATAAATAAATAATAGAAGAACAGAGCTGGCTCTTAGGAAAAGAAAATTTGCTGACATTTTTTAAAGACCAGTAATTTTTTTGAATTTCCTCAGTTTCTCTTGTTATGTCTCTCTTTTCATTTCTGATTTGGTTAATTTGGATACTGTCTCTATGCCCTCTGGTTTGTCTGACTAAGGGTTTATCTGTCTTGTTGATTTTCTCAAAGAACCAGTTCCTGGTTTTGTTGATTCTTTGTAAAATTCATTTTGTTTCTACTTGGTTGATTTCATCTCTGAGTATGATTATTTCCTGCCTTCTACTCCCCTTGGGTGTACTTACTTCTTTTTGTTCTAGAGTTATTAGGTGTGCTGTCAAATTGATAGTGTGTGTTCTTTCCAGTTCCTTTTTGGAGCACTGAGAGCTCTTAGCACTGCTTTCATTGTTTTCTATCAGTTTTGGTAGGTTTACCATCATTTCAATTAAATTCTTGAAAGTCTTTAATTTCTTTCTTTATTTCTTCCTTGAACAAGTTATCAATGAGTAGAACATTGCTGAACTTCCAGGTGTATGTGAGCTTTCTGTTGTTTTTGTTGTAATTGAAGACCAGCCTTAGATACTGTTGATCTGATAGGATGCATGAGATTGTTTCAGTCTTCTTGTATCTGTTGAGGCCTGTTTGGTGACCAATTATATAGTCCATTTTTGAGAAGGTATCATGAAGTTCTGAGAAGAAGGTTTATTTTTTTTTGTTTTAGGATGAAATGTTCTATAAATTTAACGTGTTAAATCGATTTGGTTCCTAAATTCTGTTAGTTTCACTCTGTCTCTGTTTAGTTTCTGTTTCCATGATATAATGTTATATAATGCTACAATTCTAGGGATTATGGCCTACAATGACATATTTCCACACCACCATGTATTTCAGAGATAAGTATATTATTACTATCATGAAATTCATTTTATTTTTCTAGCATTACAGTATTAAACATCATCAACCTATAGTAATATATTCCTCTAGACATTTAACCATAACGATAGTTAGTTAGGTATTACAACAATTCTGAGAGGTTTCATATTGTAAAAGTAACATTTTATTTATTATTTTTATTGGGTATTTTATTTGTATACATTTCAGATGTTATCATCGGTACTCAATCTCCTCTCCCCCTGCTTCTTTTTTTATTGGAGTTTTTAATTTACTTTTCAAATGTTATACCCTTTTCCCAACCGAACCACCCATCCCTTCTCACCTCCCCACCCTTTCATTCCCCTACACTGGGTGGTACAGCCTTTGCAGGACCAAGTGCTCCTCTTCCTTTTGGTCCCCAACAAAACCATCATCTGCTACACATGCAGCTGGAGCCATGGGTCTGTCCATGTGTACTCTTTGGATGGTGATTTAGTCACTTGGAACTTTGGTTCATTGATATTGTTGTTCTTATGGGGTTACAAACCCCTTCAGCTCTTTCAATCCTTTTCTAGGTTTGGTAGCTATGTGTATATAGGCTGGATCCCCAGTTGGCCAGGCTCTTAATGGCCATTCCTTCAGTATCTGCTCCAAACTTTGTCTTCTCCATACATAATCCTATGAATATTTTTGTTCCCCCTTCTAAAAAGACTGAAGCATCAGCACTTTGGTAGTTCTTCCTTTGGTGTTGCAAACCCCTTCTGCTCCTCCAGTGTTTTCTCCAATTCCTCCATTGGGGTCCCATTGTTCAATCCAATGGTTTGCTGCAAACATCCTCGTCTGTATCAGTAGGGCTCTGACAGAGCCTCTAAGGAGACACCTATATCAGGCTCCTCTCAGCAAGCAATTCTTGGCATCAGCAATAATGACTGGGTTTGGTGGCTGCATGGGAGATGGATTCCCAGGTGGAACAGTCTCTGAATGACCTTTTCTTCAGTTCCTACTCCACTCTTTGTCTCTGTATTTCCTCCTGTTACTATTTTATTCTCCCTTCTAAGAAGGAATGAAGCATCCACATTTGGTCTTCCTACTTCTTGGGCTTCATATAATCTGTGATTTTCTTTTTTATTTTTAGGTATTCCAAGCTTTTGGGCTAATATCCACTCATCAGTGAGTGGACACCATTTGTTTTATTTTGTGACTGTTTAATGATACTCAGGATGATATTTTCTATTTCTATCCATTTTCCTAAGAATATCATGAAGTTATTGTTTTTAATAGCTGAGTAATACTCCATTCTGTAAATGTACAACATTTTCTGTATCCATTCCTCTGTGGAAGGACATATAGGTTGTTTCTAGCTTCTGGCTATTATAAATAAGGCTGCTATGAACATAGTGGAGCACGTGTCCTTGTTATATGTTGTGGTATCTTTTGGATGTATCCAGGAGTGGTAGAGCTGGATCCTCAGGTGGTACTACGTCAGTTTTCTGAGGATCTGCCAGACTGATTTCCAGAATGGTTGTACCAGCTTGCAATTCCACCAACAATGGAGGAATGTTCCTATTTCTTTACACCCTTGTCAGCATCTGCTGTTACCTGAGTTTTTTAATTTAGCCATTCTGACTGGGATAAGGTGGAATTTTCAGGGTTGTTTTGATTTACATTTCCCCAATGACTAAGAATGTTGAACATTTCTTTAGGTGCTTCTTAGCCATTCGATATTCCTTGGTTGAGAATTCTTTGCTTACCTCTGCAGCCCATTCTTTAATAGAGTTATTTTGTTCTCTGAAGTCTAATATCTTGAGTTCATTGTGTATATTAAATATTAGCCCTCTATCAGATCTATAGTGATCTTTTCCCAATCTTTTGGTTGTTGTTTTATACTATTGACAGTGCATTTTCTATATCAATAGGTATGCATGTAAACCTTAAGTAGAAAATGTGTACATTTTTGAATACCTTTGCTCCACAGCACTATTTCTTAAATATGCACTAACAGAGATTCATCAGTCTTTTAAAGTTTGTATAGCCGTTATCTTGAATTATGTTAGGCATTACACCATCAGTGTAAAATTCTGATCTCCTTAAAATCTAAATTACAATGTTTTACCTAATTAGAAATTTTCAAATCTTGAATGCAATATCCATAGTTTCATAAAAGGTATATCGCCAAAGATAGAAGTATTTAATTTAAAAATTATCATTTGAAGGGTTGACTTGCTTATTCTGTTTACTAGTCCATTTTTTCCACAAGCTGTTCTTTCAAAATCTAAGTAGACGTTTTAAATAATTCCATTAATAGCATTTGAATGAATTTAAAATAATAGGAACATTTCATATCACTAAAATAGTCTACTATTAAATACCACTTCAAAATCTGAAGTTCTTAGATGCATGATAGAAATATAAATTAGAAAATTATTATAAGAAACTTCTGGGCACACATTTAGCATGTGGAATTGTAACAGTAGATGACCTAGAACTTCCTTGCACTACCAGATTTAGACTATACCTTAACTTATTAAACCTTTATAAAGAGGACTTCTATATCATACTGCTTCAATGATTATATATATGAGTGTTTTCTGTCATAGTTTTATTACAAACATCCTTGGGCTGTTTTATTTAATGCTTTGTATTATTCTTTCTTTTTAAAGAAATGAATCTTTTTTAACTTAGCATATAACATAATTTGTTTCATTATGATGTCTTAAAACATACTTTGTCTTTCTTTATCCTCCTTTCTCACAGTTTTTTTTTTCAGTCTTCTGTGTTCTTTTGGCTGGTCCCTGATCTCTGTTTCCTCATTTTCTAATAGACTTTTCATGTTTTACTGTCAAATGTACTCTATCATTCTTTATTCCCATGCTTCCTCCTTCTTCAAAAATCTCTTCCTTCCCCCTCATAGTTTTCTTTCTGGTTTCACATCCTACACATACATGTGTATAATTATATACAAAATAAAACTATATTTTCCATTATCAGGTTCATTAATAATATGAAGTAAATTATTTGCTACATATATCTATGATTGGTTATAGTTAAATAGTTTCCAGGAAAAGTTAGACACATTAAATTTGGTAGATTACACTGAATGAACAATGCATCCTGAAGTGTTAAAACAATCATCAGCAAACAAGATTCATAGCAGAAATAGTGAGAATATCTTCCAGGGTGCACACACAAGAGAAAAATAGAAATAATCCCATTGGTTACAGCTAAATTCTTGCCTTATTTTTAAATGATATTGTTAGTGGACCCCATGTGATTGGATGGATAATTGTCTGATTGGCTGATATTTCCTTACTATAAAATATAAACACACTTACTTTCAGTTGGTTAGAACCTAGTTAATATGTAGTTTACACAATAAAACTAAAAATATGGAACTATTCTCAAATCATATCTTTCTAATTTAAATTCACAAGATTACCATTTGACAGGGTTCTAAAGATTCTGGTTAAACTTCTTTATGCCCAGCTTTTCTTGTACTAGAAATTCCTTCATGAGAGATATTTCTTAACTTGATTAGGGAAAAAAAAAAAACACCCACATGCCACTGCTGTCGGTATTCACTTACCCTGGAATTCTGCCATTACTTAGCAGTATGTGCTCAACTATGTTATAAATTTTTACAACCACCACCCTTATATTGTGAAAGCAAAAAGATTAAAATCTCAAGAAACTCTACCATCTGGGATATTGAGAGTTTAAAACTAAATAAGGAATGCTAATTTATGACCCAACCAGTTTCCAGTTTCTTTCTTCTAAATAGTATCTAGGAAAAAAATCTTGGGGGTGGGGTGGGGTAGGAAGAATAACAAAACTATGATTTGGAGGCTTAGCTTACAGCTGTTATAAGTAAAATCCCACTAGAGAAAGAGTTTATATCTTTACTGTCTAGCACAAGTTCTGGTCAATGTCTATAGCCATCAAACATTTAAAATACAGTTGAGAGCTACAATTAGTTTCAATTTTATAACAACTATTTTTATCATATTGTGGAAATAGCACAGGAAATTTCTCATTAATCATTGCAAAAAGATTGAGTGTCAAAACAAGAGTATTTTAACATTAGGGTTTAAGGTGTACTTTAATAATATGTTCATTTAGTGGAGTAGTAGTCATAATTTATTCTCTCAACTTTTCTTTCAGCTTTGTTATATGTTACATATTATAATATATATTATTCAGCTCAATTTATTTACTATATCTGTATATCTATATGTCTATCTCTCATATATATATATATATATATATATATATATATATATATGGCTCAATTTAATTATTTGAAAGTCTGTGTTATATACTTTAACACATGAGAAAGCCCATGATAAACATATGAGTTCTACTTGTCAAAACAGTAATGAGACTGAAAAGTATTTTAAGAACTTTGTGTTAAACAAAGTACACTAATAAAATTCATTTTACATATTTGAGTTTAAAATGCAGTTACCAGAAATTATATAACAAGTTTATCTTAGGTTTTTGTTAAATAGTTCAGTTCTATATCCAAATAGGAATATTTTACTATGAACGTTGCTTGTTGTACCAATATATTCAAATTTTTAGCTATACAATAGCTCCTTAAAAATAAAACTCCAAGGAGGAGGTGGTAATCCCAGAATTTCTATGATGGGAGGCCTAGAAGGACAGGAGTTTAAGGATTGCCTCACCTACATTGTGAGTCTAAGGCCAGGCTCGGTTTAACTGGACCTCTTTTCATAATCAAAAGATAGTATTATTACACACATGAGTATACACAAGCATGGGCACACACACACACACACACACACACAAGCACACACACTCTATTTAGAAATAGGAACATATTTTTTTATAATTTTAAGTAACAGATTTTTATGACATTTTAATTCTTTTTAATTTAATTTTCAAAATTATTTTGAAGCAAGTATTGTTTTTGTTTTGTTGATTATATTATCTTTTAGGATCTATGTTCTGTTCAGCCATGAGGAATTGGATAGACTTATGTTTCCATGAATTTTATTTATTGTATTTTTCTTTAAACTAATAATTATCCCCTCATTTGAGTTAGGGTTTCATATATCCTAGGCTTCTCTCAAGGTCTCCATAGAGGCTGATTCTGGAATTACAGGTGTATACCCCCATCTAATTTATGCTGTATATGGGACTCAACCTAGGATATTCTGGAGGCAAAGGCAAGCACTCCCCAAACTCAGTCCTATTCCAAGCTTTTGAAATCATTTTGTCAAAATGTTTTGTAAACTACTATGTAACTCTTTAAAATGTTAGGACTTTCTTCTTTAAAGAATGATTTTTCAATTCATTAATGATTTTTTTTATAAAATACTTAGAAACAACTCTGATTTTCTACATATTGTATTATTTGTTGAATTAGCTGACGCTTCTCAGTTTAAATAATTGGGAAATGGGTTTTAAGAAATTACTTTGGAATATAACAGTTACAAACCATGCCAAAAATCTCAATGATATTATCAATTTATTACCTATTTACAATTAGAAGACTGAACATCAATATGGGAAATAGAGATTCAAATAAGAATGGCAAAGGATAGTTAGTACCTGCCTAGGTTTCCCTAGTGTAAAGCATACTTGTTTACATTCAATTAGTAGAATAATCCAACTTTCTATATTACTTAATTGCTTGAATTCTTATTTTATGTTTACACTCTAGGTTCTATTCCCCTCTTGGTCCACCCTCCAACTATTCTACATCTTATACCTTCTCCCCATCTGTCCCCCCCACACCCACCCCATCAGACCTCTAAACTTCCTGGGGCCTCAAGAAATTTTTAAGACTCTGGGTTTTGTTTTTTTTTTTTCTTCAATCCCTTATGACCATTTTTCTTGTCATGACCACTCATTGTGAAGATATCTATAGTTGTAATGATATTTGAGTGTCATGCAGACTACCACTTTTGTATGTACATGTGTTTCATGTAAATGTGTGTATATGTGAGTTTCTATTTTTGAATGCTAGACTAGGTATAAACTGTCTTCCTTTATGACTCTCTACATTACATTTGAGAAAAGAATTCTCACTGAACTTGAGAAATTGTGTGTGTATTGAGCCCCGAGCTTTTAGTACCATTGCCTTTCTCGCACTGAAGTTATAGATCATGTAATTGGTAACAGAGATTTGAACTCAGGTCCTCATGATTATATCACAAATACTTTACTGATGCACGTTTTTACTCCAAGTTCTAGCATATGAATAGGAATAGCACAGTCACCTATCCAGTCTCCTACTGTTTCCACATTGATACATTCATAAAATAGGTTATTCATGAAATAAAACACAAAACAAATACAAAACTATGATACATTGTTTATCAAGGTAAGAATAAAAGATGAAATAGATATTGAAATGAGAAATGACTCATCTGTACATTTAACATAATATTTATTGTAATACATCAATTCATTTAATATTCATTTAATTCATTTAATATTTACAGACATGTTAAACCTCATGTTAGTAGGATACATAAGCACATTGATTTTTCTGGAAGTAAAGCTTGACTATAAAATAGGAAATTACAATAGGTTATAATGTAGTGATCTATGAATTATGTGGCTTGGATCCACAGCAGAAACATATACATCACTACTCCTACTCCAAAGACTCGGGAAATATTTGGAAGAGGGGTACAAAGATTTTATGAATCAGAAGACCAAGAAAGTTGCTGAGACCTCAACAATGTTAACATCAGAGATATACTAATGTTTAAATGCCAAGGCAAAACAGTTAATGACTGCTGAAAGGAAGCATTAACATTTCTCTGAAATAAGCTCCCTGATTGGTTATCCAATAAAACTGGTCAGTTATGAAAAGTATTATTATACAGACACAAGCCACACTAAAAGTTTTCTAAAGTTGTATATGTGAACATATATAAAAGTTTGTGTATATATGTAACAATAACAATCAAAAGGAGTTTATCAATTTCACAGAAAGAAAAAGGAAATATGAGGGGTAGTGGAAGGAGAACAGAAAAGGAAGAAGTGATGCAATTATATTTTAATTTTAAAATTTAATTCAAAACATGTAATCTGTGATATATATATGCATATATATATGAAATAATAACACCTTTTATTATAAAAAGAATTGTGCTACCCATTCATTAAAAGTGAAGCTGTACAATTTTAAATAAGAACATATTTAGCATCATAAATGAACTTGATATCTGACTAAGTTAATATGGACTGAAAATAAAAATATCTGTTCACAGTTTATTAAATTTCTAAATCGTTTGTTAAAATATCTATTGTTTAAATGTACATGTGTGCAGACATGATCATTCAGTGGCATCTTGGTGAAGGTTTGAAGCAAATTTCAAAGAGTAGTTTTGTCCATTTCTCCAGCATATAAATCAAGTGGACCCAAATCAGATAATCTGACTTGGCAGCTAATAAATTCTAACTGATGAGTCATGGATGTGTCCCATAAAACAGTGTTTCATAGTTTCTTGAACTTAGTTTCTGGTGAACATTTGAAACAACAGACCACTTTGCACTTCTTTCAGGAAATTCAGTTATAACCATCATTTTAACAACATTTTTGATTATCTGTAGTTTTTTGTTGTTATTTTGCATTAAGTGGTTTAAGATTAAATTAAAGAACTATTACATTGCCCCAAGCATGATTCTGCATCTTATTGCTATTGTAATAATTTTTTATAATTTTTAATCTTTATTTTTACAATACCAGAATTCTCATTTTAAAGCTAGTGACATCTCAAACTACTTGGTTGAATTGTCATAGTCACTATTTTGAATCAATTTTTTATGGTATTAGTATGTCTCTTATCAATTATGATTAAATGGCATTGTGAAGGATTATAAGTTCTTGGTATATTAACATACACATATATAATTAAGTATACATTGTTTGAATGCTTTCAGAGACAATAAAAATTTTATGTGTGTGTTCTTTTATTGTGTACATAGTTAGCTAATAATTTTTTTTAAAAAAATAGGCATTGCTTAATAAGAAAGGCAGAAGAATAAAAGTAAAATAGGATTCTGCCTGGACTTATAGTTAATTGATTCTTATGATTTCTAGCCTCTTTAATACTCTGGATAGTGCTCTGCTTTTCCAAACATTTAAAAATCCCAGATTTGTTATATCAAGGTTTCAACATTGGCTGCAAATTTGACTGGCTTTGGTTTATACATGGTAGAGGCACACTTCCATTAATTTTACCAATATGAAAAATGAGGATATTGTTTCAGGAAACAAATAAACAAAAATATAGTCCAGGATTTCAAGATCTACAAAAGCAAGCATTACAGAGAAATGGAGCCATTTGAGGCAAACATTTAAATCCTGAAGCAGGAAACATAACATGTTGGTTTAATTGCTAATGCAATTGTATTAACAGGGCAATCTATGACAATTGTGCTATCAATAACTTTTGAGATGTAGTTATGGAAAAGACAAAGTAAACAGATGTTATTGCCAGACAAATGGAGGTCCGGTAATGGTCTGCAGTATCAAATACTCATGTATAATGATTTTTGAAGGCTGAGGTTTATGAGAGCAACTCATTATGTGTTTCAAACAAAGCTCTATTTTGCTATTGTTCATCCATCGACTAGAGTAGAAGCAATACAGTTGAAATTGTACCCAAGGGAATCCATGTCTACCAGTTGGTTAACCTTGTGACATTCCACTAAAAGGCACCCGGTTCATTTTAAATACATAATTCATGAAACTTTCTGATTGTTTAGCATTGATCAGCACTTGAATAAATTGAGTTGCTATCATATTAACATAAGTAGTATGCTTTAGTGATTTTCTTCTTTTTTAATTTTTGTGTTCTGAAATTTCCCATTAAATACTTCAGAGATTTCTAGTTTATAAATCAGGAAGTCAGTCTAAAAGATTGCAGAATCCCATGACAATATTAGCATGGGGTTGTGAAGTACATCTTTGCATAGACTACTTAAATATCCAGATTAGGCTGCCAGTATGGATTTGTTCTCAGACTTCATGTCTTCTATGTTGTCAAATAAGTCTAACTCTGCATTTCTCAACTATAGACATAATTATTCTCAAATCTAGGAAGGTTCATGTGGTTCTATAATAGACCTATATTTCAGTCAACAAAATATATAATTTATACTATTCAGGCTTGATTAAATAATGCACTGAAGATAACAGCCCTGGTCTAAATACTAAAAATAAATGTAGTAGAGATTTTTTTTGTACATAGAAAAATGTGAGTACTGTATAGCAGGAGAGCATATTTTTAATACCCTATACTGAAAATAAATATGAAAAAGCCATCTTAGAATGTACACTGAAGAGAAAATTTAGGTGTGTTGCTTTTTGTTTTCAACATAATTTGCAAATCACAACCAAGAATACATATTAGCAAGATTTCTTGTGAGAGTTGTGTGTGTGTGTGTGTGTGTGTGTGTGTGTGTGTGTGCGTCTTAGAAGTCTATGAAATAGCAGTAGGACTTGGAATATTCTTCTCTCTCTCTCTCTCTCTCTCTCTCTCTCTCTCTCTCTCTCTCTCTCTCTGTGTGTGTGTGTGTGTGTGTGTGTGTTACTGAGCATCAAATCATGACTTTTTTATTTAAAGTTATTATATAAGTTGTAAAAACTTACCTATGAAAGCTCTCTAAGAAAAAGGGGGAAAGTAGAAAAATCCTAAGTGGGGCATGGGAAATTATTTCTCTCTTCTCTTTGTATTCAGAACCTGCACATCTTTAATAATACATGGTCACATGGTAAAAGTTCATCACAAGTTTACACAAATTCAAACCACAAATCAAAATTGAAGTTTTCAGCAGTGAATGTCTACATGTGTATCCATTAGGCATAATTATCTGGCTAAACATAGATCACTTGTCACAGCTCCACAGGTTTATTGAAAGTTAAAAACAATAACTTACGTTATTAGTGATATTTTGTATAGATACTATAGTACTTTAGTGTTATTTTAGAGTGAGCTGGATCAAGTGAAATTGTGCTGTTTTTAAATGACTTCTATTCCTAAGAAGTGAATAAGCTGTGTGAGTGTCCCAGTGTTCCCTGGGAGCGATTTAGGCCTGGTATTGGGGTAGAGGTTGGTGTCTTACCTGTGATCCTGGATGTGTCAGAACTCCTGGGATCAAGCTGCCTCTGGGTATGGAATGAGTGAGTAGAATTCAGAGCAGTAACCGGGAAGGGGGATAACATTTGAAATGTAAATGAATAAAATAATTAATTATAAATAATAAGCAAGAGTGCCATAATATTATATGCCTAATCCCTGTTCTCTCTAAAGTCTCATCTGGGATGACTCAGCTCTATACATGGCAATTCTTCAGTGCCATATCTATAAAAAAAAAAAGCAGAGGTGCTAGAAAATTAGTTGCAGAATTATAACAAAGAAGAATAATTGTCTAGTGTAGCAAAAGGATGCACAGATCATTGCATATATCATAAAGAAAATCATAAGAGAAAGCAACTCAATTTTAAATGTATCAGATTTTGTGAAAAAATATATAAAGTTATGCAAGAGATTGACCTCTGAACATTTTTGAAAAGCAGTTTTCAGCCAGTACATAAAATCTTTACATTTCTGATTTAGTTATCTTATTTCCTGGTATAAATAATTAAGCATACATTTACTTAAGCACAAGACTTCATTTCTTTTTTTGTCTGGAATCTTCCTGTTTTGATTAAAGTTAAATTAAAAATGAATATTTTATTTATAAACCCTCATTTTCCACATATTAACATTTTGCTACTGGAATACATTTATCATCACTGTATTAACTATCTGGGAAATATGACAATATTGTTTCAATAAGTCTGTTTCTAATCTATTTAGAGTTTAAATAAAGCAAGGAAATGGATATTAATCATTACTCTAAATTTTTGAATCATGTTCGCTTGAAAAAAATTATGCAGCGATATACAGTCATAATTTAATTTGTTTATTTTTGACTTAGAGGTTACAGAATAAAAACTAAATATCATAACACATTTTGCTTCTTCCTAATGAGCTATTAAAAAGTCTAGGTTGTCAAAAACAAGCCTTAGTTTTCTTTTATACTCTAAAACAATGTAAGACTCATGTTCTAAGTTCTAATAGCTCTATCATCAACAACATTAAGTAAGCTCCCTGTGCATTAGATAATTATACTTTCCAGTTCCTTTTCCTCCTAGAAATTTAGAATTTAGAACAGATAGTTTTTCTATAAGAAGTCACCAGGACAATATGCCCTGCAATGATTAATATAATATATTCTGTCTGTGGAGAGGTGTGTACTGCTCTTTATTTGACTGGAAAGATTACGAAATGAGTAAGAAAGTGATTTGTGTAATGTAAAAAATAAAATAATGTTTTTTTAAATTTGAAATTTTCTTATGATCCTATTTTATTATAAATATATACTACATTTAAGATAGTCTTCCCACACACAAAACCCTCTCCCTTCAATGTATTCTAACAGTTTAACATCACCTTATAAACAGAGGAATCTTTACCTGAGTTCATTGAAGATTTCTTCCAATAAAGATGATAGGGAAATTTCTAAATCAGCATTTCTTTCTTCCTCATTCTCCTATCTTTACTATAGTGTATTTTACCATAAAATAATGTATACTGCAATATTCTTTCCATCAAAAATCTTATAGGTTATAATTTGACTATTTTCCTACCATTTTTCATGTTGTTTTTTCCATTTCAAATCCTTCTGCTTTGCTTTTCCTCATGCCATTTTGGGTCTCTCTCTCTCTCTCTCTCTCTCTCTCTCTCTCTCTCTATATATATATATATATATATATATATATATATATGTACATATATATATATATGATTTGATAAAAACATGGCATCAAAATACAGATTCCTAATACTAGTATTGGTTTTGTTACAGAATATTTGTTTTATAATATTATATTACATTATTATTTTATTATTATTATTTTATTATTTTTTTTTTTTAGTGAGAACTTTGTGGAGTTTAATGATTCTGTTCAAAGACAATATATGTTCCAATGAATTTATCTTTCTTATTTTTCCTTTAGCATAACATGCAGTTGTACACACATAGGATAAAAGCAAAGTAACACCTGTTAAAGGGCCATCTGCACGTTAAGGAAAAACCTATTAAAAAAAACAAAAAACAAAAACAAACAACTGTAACAACAAAAACAGCATGATCTGGGAAGCTAAAATCACAGTGCTATTTAAATCCTCTTTCTATTGTATTTCTATTTAGATAGGAAAATATCTCTTCTAAAGCTGGCAAAGATATATTATTTCTAAGAATATATTGTAGAAAGAAGGCTGGAACATGACAAATTTAAGGGAATTAGACTCTCCTAAGTTGAAAATAATGCCAAGAACTTCAGAATTTACTACACATATCCATCTTTAGGATTAA
This sequence comes from Rattus norvegicus, assembly GCF_021556685.1. Lineage (NCBI taxonomy): Eukaryota > Metazoa > Chordata > Mammalia > Rodentia > Muridae > Rattus > Rattus norvegicus. The sequence goes on from NC_141554.1 coordinate 94,362,743, forward strand.
GGTATTTTAAAGAGGTTTTAGACTGCATTTGATCTGGGTAAGGAGGGAATGTAGGAGCTACCCAGGATAGGAGAGGACCCAGCTATACCTTTCTTGGGCATATACCCAAAAGATGCCCCAATATATAACAAAGACACATGTTCCACTATGTTCATAGCAGCCTTATTTATAATAGCCAGAAGCTGGAAAGAACCCAGATGCCCTTCAACAGAGGAATGGATACAGAAAATGTACATCTACACAATGGAATATTACTCAGCTATCAAAAACAATGATTTTATGAAATTCATAGGCAAATGGATAGAACTGGAAAATATCATCCTGAGTGAGGTAACCCAATCACAGAAAAACACACATGGTATGCATTCATTGATAAGTGATAAGTGATAAGGATGACCAAAATGCAAATGCTTCACTACTTCTTTAAAAGGGGAACATGAATACCCTTGGGAGAGGATAGGGAGGGAAAGTTTATAGCAGAGACTGAAGGAACACCCATTCACAGCCTGCCCCACATGTGGCCCATACATATACAGCCACCAAACTAGGTAAGATGGATGAAGCAAAGAAGTGCAGGCCGACAGGAACCGGATGTAGATCTCTCCTGAGAGACACAGCCAGAATACAGCAAATACATAGGCGAATGCCAGCAGCAAACCACTGAACTGAGAATAGTACCCCCGTTGTAGGAATCAGAGAAATAACTGGGAGAGCTTGAAGGGGCTCGAGACTCCATATGAGCAACAATGCCAACCACCCAGAGCTTCCAGGGACTAAGCCACTACCTAAAGACTATACATGGACTGACCCTGGACTCTGACCTCATAGGTAGCAATGGATAGCCTAGTAAGAGCACCAGTGGAAGGGGAAGCCCTTGGTCTTGCCAAGGCTGTTTCCCCAGCAAACGGGATTGTTGGAGGGAGGGTACTAATGGGGGGAGGATACTAATGGGGGGAGGAAGGGGAGGGGAACACCAATATAGAAGGGGAGAGGGAGGGGGTTTAGGGGGAAAGGGAATAAATATCCAAATGCAAATAAGAAATACTCAATTTAATAAAGATGGAAAAAAACTGTAAAAAAAAAAAAGGAACTAGGAAGGGATGATCAAGTGGCAGGAATGGAGGTGTTGTGTTCTTTAGATTCCTTCCTGCTGACCGTGAGCCATGTCATCTTTTGGTACCCTAATAAATTTTTATGCTGATTAAGTCCTTGGAGAGCTGTCTCTTTCACTGCTGTCCAAGGTCCATGGGACTTTCTGTGGATAGGAAAGTGTATGCCCAATATTTCAGATTATTATTCAAGATGTATTTTGAATAATTTTAAGCTTTTAATATTTGTTCAGTGAATATGGTTATAAAATTATAATGCTATTCTGTGTTACATAAGCAGATTATGAAAGTCACAATATTTCAAAAGTCTCCAGAATCTACTTTCCTACTCTAGTCATTTTTATGTTGAAATTCTTTTCAATTTTTCTGTTATAGTTGAAGTTGGCACAGTGAATGGTTTGTGTTGTTATTAATTTCATGTGTACAACTGTTTAAAAACTTTTGCTGAAAATCTGAATTTGTTTCAAAATGAATCCAATTAAGAAATATAAGTGACATTTCTTTCCAGCTTGGCAGAAACTGAGAGAGAAATAATTGCCAAAAAGTGTTGCTATGTCTTCCTTCAGTATGCTTTCTTCCAATATCATACTAGTAAATTCTGAAGAAACTGGTATGTCAGCCTTACAACAACAAGCTGTGTGCCAGGTATCTTCAATGGTAGGTTATATCTTAAGTTGCAATAATCATATGTACTTTGTAAACTCGCCCTGTATTCAACAATTTAACCTGTGTAAAACCATGTCTGGCACTTTCTTTTGTTCTAATTCATTATTGTTTGGTTTAATTTCTTTTATTCTTGGGTTATGCACATCTTCTGCCAAAAAAGCTGCACATATTTCAAATAAATTTAAGTTTTGCATATTGAAAATAGGGATTATTTATATAATTTACCCAAGGAAAACAGGTAGTCCATTGCTCTAAATACAGCTGTGTTTGGTTTTATAGATGTGTGTGTGTGTATGTGTATCTATATTTATATATCTATATCTATGTCTATCTATCTATCTATCAATCTATCTATCTATCTACATCTACATATCTGTCTGTCTGTCTGTCTGTCTGTCTGTCTGTCTATTATCTGGCCACTTGTACTGCGTGCTTTACCTGTAGTGCTTAGACAGATCAATGTCATTTTTTTTTGATGCCTAAAAATGATCTTTAAACTTCTGATAGCCATGGAAGGAAATGTAGTATTTGATTTCAAAAGATTTATATACAATTTCTTCAACAAAATTAGAATTCACAAACCTACTCTGTTGACAAGATTATTTTTAATTTAATAAAATAGAATATCTTCTTCCTCTCTCTTTCTCTCTCTGTCTCTGTCTCTGTCTCACTCTCTCTCTCTCTCTCTCTCTCTCTCTCTCTCTCTGATTTATTTAAGATGTTTAATTCTTTAAAATTGTTACCATTGGCAGACAGGGTTTAAGATACATCTCATTAGTTATAGTGATCATCAAACATGTATGAGTTTTGGGTTAACTATCTAGAGCCACATGAATTTAGTGTGGTAGTACAGACCTGCAATCCCTGTGTTTGGGAGGTAGAGGCAAATGAAATCAGAATTTCAAGGTCCTCCTCAGTTACATTAGCCCCTGTCACATATACTATCTATAATTTTGGAGACTCCTTAATAAATTGTTTTCTAAAATATTCAAAAGTCGAAATCACAAAAGAAGATATAGATGAAAAGTTTTACTTCCATCTATCTGTTTGTAGCAATTGTACTTAATTTCATAAGAAAAATATGAGCATCCTGGTACTGAACCTTTCTTTCTATTATTATATCCTGTCTTATACATTGTGTCAAGGATTTTAGAATATTTTTCTCAGTAATCTTGTGTAGTTTGGCATATACTGATAATTATTTCATCTAATACATCATTTCTATTGTAAATATTTTCACGTTCAGAATTGTGATTAATACAAAAGTCAGAAATATGCAACCAAAATTATGATATTAAATGAATGCCAATCCAGAATATTTACTTGTGAAATAAAATATCTTTTGCTATTTTCATGTTAACAAATATAGTTGTACATTTATCAATTATCCTCTGATTAATATATTATCCCAAAAATTTCTTTTTTTTCTTTTTTTTTAAATTTTTTATTATTTTTTTATTAACTTGAGTATTTCTTATATACATTTCTAGTGTTATTCCCTTTCCCGGTTTCCGGGCAAACATCCCCATCCCCCATCCCCTTCCTTATGGATGTCCCCCTCCCAACCCTCCCCCCATTGCCGCACTCCCCCCATAGTCTAGTTCACTGGGGGTTCAGTCTTAGCAGGACCCAGGGCTTCCCCTTCCACTGGTGCTCTTACTAGGATATTCATTGCTACCGATGGGGTCAGAGTCCAGGGTCAGTCAATGTATAGTATTTAGGTAGTGGCTTAGTCCCTGGAAGCTCTGGTTGCTTGACATTGTTGTACTTTTGGGGTCTCGAGCCCCTTCAAGTTCTTCCAGTTCTTTCTCTGATTCCTTCAACGGGGGACCTATTCTCAGTTCAGTGGTTTGCTGCTGGCATTCGCCTCTGTATTTGCTGTATTCTGGCTGTGTCTCTCAGGAGCGATCTACATCCGGCTCCTGTCGGTCTGCACTTCTTTGCTTCATCCATCTTGTCCAATTGGGTGGCTGTATATGTATGGGCCACCTGTGGGGCAGGCTCTGAATGGGTGTTCCTTCAGTCTCTGTTTTAATCTTTGCCTCTCCCTTCCCAGCCAAGGGTATTCTTTTTCCTCATTTAAAGAAGGAGTGAAGCATTCACATTTTGATCATCAGTCTTGAGTTTCGTTTGTTCTAGGGATCTAGGGTAATTCAAGCATTTGGGCTAATAGCCACTTATCAATGAGTGCATACCATGTATGTCTTTCTGTGATTGGGTTAGCTCACTCAGGATGATATTTTCCAGTTCCAACCATTTGCCTACGAATTTCATAAACTCGTTGTTTTTGATAGCTGAGTAATATTCCATTGTGTAGATGAACCACATTTTCTGTATCCATTCCTCTGTTGAAGGGCATCTGGGTTCTTTCCATTTTCTGGCTATTATAAATAAGGCTGCGATGAACATAGTGGAGCACGTGTCTCTTTTATATGTTGAGGCATCTTTTGGGTATATGCCCAAGAGAGGTATAGCTGGATCCTCAGGCAGTTCAATGTCCAATTTTCTGAGGAACCTCCAGACTGATTTCCAGAATGGTTTTACCAGTCTGCAATCCCACCAACAATGGAGGAGTGTTCCTCTTTCTCCACATCCTCGCCAGCATCTGCTGTCACCTGAGTTTTTGATCTTAGCCATTCTCACTGGTGTGAGGTGAAATCTCAGGGTTGTTTTGATTTGCATTTCCCTTATGACTAAAGATGTTGAACATTTCTTTAGGTGTTTCTCAGCCATTCGGCATTCCTCAGCTGTGAATTCTTTGTTTAGCTCTGAACCCCATTTTTAAATAGGGTTATTTGTTTCCCTGCGGTCTAACTTCTTGAGTTCTTTGTATATTTTGGATATAAGGGCTCTATCTGTTGTAGGATTGGTAAAGATCTTTTCCCAATCTGTTGGTTGCCGTTTTGTCCTAACCACAGTGTCCTTTGCCTTACAGAAGCTTTGCTGTTTTATGAGATCCCATTTGTCGATTCTTGATCTTAGAGCATAAGCCATTGGTGTTTTGTTCAGGAAATTTTTTCCAGTGCCCATGTGTTCCACATGCTTCCCTAGTTTTTCTTCTATTAGTCTGAGTGTGTCTGGTTTGATGTGGAGGTCCTTGATCCACATGGACTTAAGCTTTGTACAGGGTGATAAGCATGGATCGATCTGCATTCTTCTACATGTTGCCCTCCAGTTGAACCAGCACCATTTGCTGAAAATGCTATCTTTTTTCCATAGGATGGTTTTGGCTCCTTTGTCAAAAATCAAGTGACCATAGGTGTGTGGGTTCATTTCTGGGTCTTCAATTCTATTCCATTGGTCTATCTGTCTGTCTCTGTACCAATATCATGCAGTTTTTATCACTATTGCTCTGTAATACTGCTTGAGTTCAGGGATAGTGATTCCCCCTGAAGTCCTTTTATTGTTGAGGATAGCTTTAGCTATCCTGGGTTTTTTGTTATTCCAGATGAATTTGCAAATTGTTCTGTCTAACTCTTTGAAGAATTGGATTGGTATTTTGATGGGGATTGCATTGAATCTATAGATTGCTTTTGGTAAAATGGCCATTTTTACTATATTAATCCTGCCAATCCATGAGCATGGGAGATCTTTCCATCTTCTGAGGTCTTCTTCAATTTCTTTCCTCAGTGTCTTGAAGTTCTTATTGTACAGATCTTTTACTTGCTTGGTTAAAGTCACACCGAGGTACTTTATATTATTTGGGTCTATTATGAAGGGTGTCGTTTCCCTAATTTCTTTCTCGGCTTGTTTCTCTTTTGTATAGAGGAAGGCAACTGATTTATTTGAGTTAATTTTATACCCAGCCACTTTGCTGAAGTTGTTTATCAGCTTTAGTAGTTCTCTGGTGGAACTTTTGGGATCACTTAAATATACTATCATATCATCTGCAAATAGTGATATTTTGACCTCTTCTTTTCCGATCTGTATCCCCTTGATCTCCTTTTGTTGTCTGATTGCTCTGGCTAGAACTTCAAGAACTATATTGAATAAGTAGGGAGAGAGTGGGCAGCCTTGTCTAGTCCCTGATTTTAGTGGGATTGCTTCAAGTTTCTCTCCATTTAGTTTAATGTTAGCAACTGGTTTGCTGTATATGGCTTTTACTATGTTTAGGTATGGGCCTTGAATTCCTATTCTTTCCAGGACTTTTATCATGAAGGGGTGTTGAATTTTGTCAAATGCTTTCTCAGCATCTAATGAAATAATCATGTGGTTTTGTTCTTTCAGTTTGTTTATATAATGGATCACGTTGATGGTTTTCCGTATATTAAACCATCCCTGCATGCCTGGGATGAAGCCTACTTGATCATCGTGGATGATTGTTTTGATGTGCTCTTGAATTCGGTTTGCCAGAATTTCATTGAGTATTTTTTTTTAATTTTTTTTTTATTAACTTGAGTATTCCTTATATACATTTCGAGTGTTATTCCCTTTCCCGGTTTCCGGGCAAACATCCCCCTCCCCCCTTCCCTTCCTTATGGGTGTTCCCTTTCCAACCCTCCCCCCATTGCCGCCCTCCCCCCATAGACTAGTTCACTGGGGGTTCAGTCTTAGCAGGACCCAGGGCTTCCCCTTCCACTGGTGCTCTTACTAGGATATTCATTGCTACCTATGGGGTCAGAGTCCAGGGTCAGTCCATGTATAGTCTTTAGGTAGTGGCTTAGTCCCTGGAAGCTCTGGTTGCTTGGCATTGTCATTGAGTATTTTTACATCGATATTCATAAGGGAAATTGGTCTGAAGTTCTCTTTCTTTGTTGTGTCTTTGTGTGGTTTAGGTATAAGAGTAATTGTGGCTTCGTAGAAGGAATTCGGTAGTGCTCCATCTGTTTCAATTTTGTGGAATAGTTTGGATAATATTGGTATGAGGTCTTCTATGAATGTTTGATAGAATTCTGCACTAAACCCGTCTGGACCTGGGCTCTTTTTGGTTGGGAGACCTTTAATGACTGCTTCTATTTCCTTAGGATTTATGGGGTTGTTTAACTGGTTTATCTGTTCCTGATTTAACTTCGATACCTGGTATCTGTCTAGGAAATTGTCCATTTCCTGAAGATTTTCAAGTTTTGTTGAATATAGGTTTTTATAGTGAGATCTGATGATTTTTTGAATTTCCTCTGAATCTGTTGTTATGTCTCCCTTTTCATTTCTGATTTTGTTAATTTGGACGCACTCCCTGTGTCCTCTCGTTAGTCTGGCTAAGGGTTTATCTATCTTGTTGATTTTCTCAAAGAACCAACTTTTGGTTCTGTTGATTCTTTCTATGGTCCTTTTTGTTTCTACTTGGTTGATTTCAGCTCTGAGTTTGATTATTTCCTGCCTTCTACTCCTCCTGGGTGTATTTGCTTCTTTTTGTTCTACAGCTTTTAGGTGTGCTGTCAAGCTGCTGACATATGCTCTTTCCTGTTTCTTTCTGCAGGCACTCAGCGCTATGAGTTTTCCTCTTAGCACAGCTTTCATTGTGTCCCATAAGTTTCGGTATGATGTATCTTCATTTTCATTAAATTCTAAAAAGTTTTTAATTTCTTTCTTTATTTCTTCCTTGACCAGGTTATCATTGAGTAGAGCATTGTTCAATTTCCACGTATATGTGGGCATTCTTCCCTTATTGTTATTGAAGACCAGTTTTAGGCCGTGGTGGTCCGATAGCACGCATGGGATTATTTCTATCTTTCTGTACCTGTTGAGGCCCGTTTTTTGACCAATTATATGGTCAATTTTGGAGAAAGTACCATGAGGAGCTGAGAAGAAGCTATATCCTTTTGCTTTAGGATAGAATGTTCTATACATATCTGTTAAGTCCATTTGGCTCATGACTTCTCTTAGTCTGTCTACGTCTCTGTTTATTTTCTGTTTCCATGATCTGTCCATTGATGAGAGTGGTGTGTTGAAATCTCCCACTATTATTGTGTGAGGTGCAATGTGTGCTTTGAGCTTTAGTAAGGTTTCTTTTACGTATGTAAGTGCCCTTGTATTTGGGGCATAGATATTTAGGATTGAGAGTTCATCTTGGTGGATTTTTCCTTTGATGAATATGAAGTGTCCTTCCTTATCTTTTTTGATGACTTTTAGTTGGAAATTGATTTTATTTGATAGTAGAATGGCTACTTCTGCTTGCTTCTTCTGACCATTTGCTTGGAAAGTTGTTTTCCAGCCTTTCACTCTGAGGTAGTGTCTGTCTTTGTCTCTGAGGTGTGTTTACTGTAGGCAGCAGAATGCAGGGTCCTCGTTGTGTATCCAGTTTATTAATCTATGTCTTTTTATTGGGGAGTTGAGGCCATTGATATTGAGAGATATTAAGGAATAGTGATTATTGCTTCCCGTTATATTCATATTTGGATGTGAGGTTATGTTTGTGTGCTTTCATTCTCTTTGTTTTGTTGCCAAGACGATTAGTTTCTTGCTTCTTCTAGGGTATAGCTTGCCTCTTTATGTTGGGCTTTACCATTTATTATCCTTTGTAGTGCTGGATTTGTGGAAAGATATTGTGTAAATTTGGTTTTGTCATGGAATATCTTGGTTTCTCCATCAATGTTAATTGAGAGTTTTGCTGGATACAGTAACCTGGGCTGGCATTTGTGTTCTCTTAGGGTCTGTATAACATCAGTCCATGATCTTCTGGCCTTCATTGTTTCTGGCGAGAAGTCTGGTGTGATTCTGATAGGTCTCCCTTTATATGTTACTTGACCTTTTTCCCTTACTGCTTTTAATATTCTTTCTTTATTTTGTGCGTTTGGTGTTTTGACAATTATGTGACGGGGGGTGTTTATTTTCTGGTCCAATCTATTTGGAGTTCTGTAGGCTTCTTGTATGTCTATGGGTATCTCTTTTTTTAGGTTAGGGAAGTTTTCTTCTATGATTTTGTTGAAGATATTTACTGGTCCTTTGAGCTGGGAGTCTTCACTCTCTTCTATACCTATTATCCTTAGGTTTGATCTTCTCATTGAGTCCTGGATTTCCTGTATGTTTTGGACCAGTAGCTTTTTCCGCTTTACATTATCTTTGACAGTTGAGTCAATGATTTCTATGGAATCTTCTGCTCCTGAGATTCTCTCTTCCATCTCTTGTATTCTGTTGGTGAAGCTTGTATCTACAGCTCCTTGTCTCTTCTTTTGGTTTTCTATACCCAGGGTTGTTTCCATGTGTTTTTTCTTGATTGCTTCTATTTCCATTTTTAATTCCTTCAACTGTTTGATTGTGTTTTCCTGGAATTCTTTCAGGGATTTTTGTGTCTCCTCTCTATGGGCTTCTACTTGTTTATTTATGTTTTCCTGGAATTTTTTCAGGGATTTTTGTGTCTCCTCTCTATGGGCTTCTACTTGTTTGTTTATGTTTTCCTGGAATTCTTTCAGGAATTTTTGCGATTCTTTCAGGCATTTTTGTGATTCCTCTCTGTAGGCTTCTACTTGTTCTCTAAGGGAGTTCTTCACGTCTTTCTTGAATTCCTCCAGCATCATGATCAAAAATGATTTTGGAACTAGATCTTGCTTTTCTGGTGTGTTTGGATATTCCATGTTTGTTTTGATGGGAGAATTGGGCTGGGATGGTGCCATGTAGTCTTGGTTTCTGTTGCTTGGGTTCCTGCGCTTGCCTCTCGCCATCAGATTATCTCTAGTGTTACTTTGTTCTGCTATTTCTGACAGTGGCTAGACTGTCCTATAAGCCTGTGTGTCAGGAGTGTTGTAGACCTGTTTTCCTCTCTTTCAGTCAGTAATGGGGACAGAGTGTTCTGCTTTCCGGCGTGTGGTTTTTCCTCTCTACAGGTCTTCAGCTGTTCCTGTGGGCCTGTGTCTTAAGTTCACTAGGCAGCTTTCTTGCAGCAGAAAAGTTGGTCTTACCTGTGGTCCCAAGGCTCAAGTTCGCTCCTGGGGTGCTACCCACGGGCTCTCTGCAGCGGCAGCAACCAGGAAGACCTGTGCCGCCGTTTCCGGGAGCTTCAGTGCACCAGGGTTCCAGATGGTCTTTGGCTTTTTCCTCTGGCGTCCGAGATGTATGTGCAGAGAGCAGTCTCTTCTGGTTTCCCAGGCTTGTCTGCCTCTCTGAAGGTTCAGCTCTCCCTCCCACGGGATTTGGGTGCAGAGAACTCTTTATCCGGTCTGTTTCCTTCTGGTTCTGGTGGTGTCTCAAACACAGGGGTCCTGCCGCTCCTGGGCCCTCCCCCACGGGAGCCCAGAGGCCTTATACAGTTTCCTCTTGGGCCAGGGATGTGGGCAGGGGTGAGCAGTGTTGGTGGTCTCTTCCGCTCTGCAGCCTCAGGAGTGCCCACCTGACCAGGCGGTTGGGTCTCTCTCTCACAGGGTCTGGGGGCAGGGAGCTGCTCCCAAAAATTTCTAATGTGAAAAATATAATGAGCTACGAAAATTCTTCAAATTTTAAGTGCTGAATTAACTCCATGGTTAACATGATATCACTTACACTTTCTAAGCTGGTCTCTGAGATTTCACTGTGTGACACCTTTTAATGTTAATGGGATCCATTGCCTAAATCTCCATGAGCAGTTTGAAAAGTTAATATGTCTGTGAAGTATTAATGTCACAGCTGGTATATTTTGCAGTTTATACATTTATTGCTTTCATATGTGTGTATGCACATAAGCTTTTAATGATAATATTAAGTACCTTTCATCTTTAAAGCAGTTTAAAAAGGTTAACTCTGATGTATTTGTAGTAGAAGTATGTAATATCTCTCAATTTCTAGAAGAAAAGTACTCAGTTCAAATTATCATCCAACTTAGTAGAGAAGATATATTTTAGATACAGCCCTGTTTCTCACAAGCATAGACTTTCAGAAATCAATAGTTAAGACTGAATATTATTTTAGGAACATATAGTCCTTGGAGTTCTGTAAAATAACTTATATTGTTCATACCATAAATATTGAAAATTAGAAAAGGTATTATTTTATATATTTCATAACATAAATAAAAATATAAATATATTGTAATTTTTCCATGAAATCACTATTCCATAAAAATGAGCACTAATGCTTCATATTAATGATACATTTTCTTTTAATGACTGGATAGAATAATAGTCAAATTATTAGAAATTTCCTTCATTAAATGGTACAAGTGATATCTTAAATTTAGGTAGGTAGGGAGACATGAAGAGATAAATGAAATTAAATATCAACTAATCAAAAAATAAAACAATTTTTATAGTTTAGTGTCTATGTCCATGAAATTATGAGTCTGGTTAATTTATCAATTCATCTGGATAGCTAAAACCTGCATACCTGCATATATATATATATATATATATATATATATATATATATATATATATATATATATATCCCAAACTGACTAAAAATAATACATAAGTGTTATTGGTAGAAGAATATTGCCTACAACCAGTGTGAAAATATTTTAAAGTATAAAGCACTAGATATTATTTTTATTTAGACTATAAGGCGATATTCACTGTGATATATATTCCTGGTTCAAAATATAAAAGTTAGTATTGCATAAGATACAAGATATAGACAGTACATTGTCTCAACTTAAATTTTAGAAATTAAAATTATTCAAGAACAGTAGAATTAAAAGTTTGAGTCTAATTGTAATAGTGATAGTTTTGAGAAGTACTTGTATTTCAAATCAACACACACTGATTTTGGATTTATAGAAAATAACACAATATATAATATAAGTAGAATAATTTTCATAGATTTTCAGCTCTGTGAAGTTTTATTTCCATACATGAATACTGTACAATCTATCTCTTCCAGTGTTTGAATATAACTGATGCTTCAGTACATGTTACTATTCAATCTCCCATTGTTATCTACACCACACAATTGGCTTTTTTCCATGTTACTATTATGATTTACTTTCAAAGTGTACATATTTATATTTCAATGCATTTCAAAAATATTATTAGAAATTAAAGAATTCAAATATTGAAGTTTAAAAATTATACTATTATCATATACAATAGCATTTGCTTGTGTTTGTGTACATATGTGTTTATATATATATATATATATATATATATATATATATATATATATAACTAAATATTATAGAATACTCTGGAAATGCAATTCTAGTAATACAAGTGTAAATACAACTTCTCATGGTTTGTTCTTCTAAAAGCCAACCTTTGTTGGAATTTACAATTTATTTGGCTTTGAATTATCTGAAGAAGTAAACACAAATATTAAAATGCAAAATTTCAAATAAATACAACTCTTTTTAAAGCTAAAATTATCTTAAAATATCATACATCTTCATAAATAGATTTTGCTTTTATAGTATACGTTATTATAAAATTATCTTTCAAGTTCCATTTACTGAAATAGATACTTAATAGATCAGTTATAGGGATAACATTGATGTATTTTTTCTCATAAATTACCTTTTCTGTAAAAGAATTAAATAGCTAGTATTATATTTTGGTTTTGCCTGCATGAGGGTGTGAACACTCTATGTGTTCCAATGTTTATAGGCTTCTATTTGGGTGCTAGGAACTGAAAAAAAGGATTTCTACAAGAACACGAAATACTTTTTACCAGAGAACCATCTCTTTTATAATAATGTAATTTGTTGAGGGCTTGGTGAATGTAATAAATAATGCTGTTCTTTATTTTGCCATAATCTCTCAATTACTGTTTAAATCACAATTCCTAGTTTGCTAATATTGTGTTTATAATTAAGAAAATCTATTCTGTTTATTTATTAAGCTGTTTTGTAATTGTTTTTATTGAGGTCCTTTAATCCTAATTATTACTACTTGTTAAAAATTAATAATTTGGATTCCTAAAAGCATTAATCAAGTTGTTTAAGTGTTAATAAATTAACTCTAAAAGACAACATAGTTTCTGTATATTTAATATAATTAATGAATTACAGTATTAAAATCATTTAATTGTTCAACATTTTTATTTTTTAGAATGTCATACATGATACACTGTAGTGACATCATTCTCTCTCTTTTCTCTGCAGCTTCCAATTTGTTTTCACCTCATTCCAAAATTTATGAACCCTATTTCTATTCACAATGATCTCTGTGTATAAAACAATTTTGAGTTTTCACATATTTGAGAAAGACCAATGTGTATGGAGGGAACACTGTATTCCTCTTTAGAACACTGTAGCTTTATTTTTATCTTTTATTCTTTTATAGTAATATTAATTATGGTAATTTTCATGAAACACTAAGGAGTTCTGTTATAAAGCTTAAACTTACAAATACTTGAAAACATACTTTCAATACAAGAAACATATCAATGAGTCACTGATAAAGTTAATTTAATTTAATTTTCTTATAATATTTACTCAAAAATGAACAAATATAATTAGTTGTGAGAATTTTCTTTATAATATCTTCTGTATATGTTATAACAACAATCATATAGTATTCTATCATTTCTCATTCAACATAACTACAGATAATGGTTCCTTCACTTTAAGATATTAAATTACCACTTTGCAGCTGTCAATCTTAAATATTTGTAGATATAAATAATGTCAATTCAAAACTCTCCATATTCATTTTTATAACTACAATATAATCAATAAAATAGTTTTAAATTTTCATTTTTTATAATGTCATAAATGAGTACACTGTACTGGCATTGTTCTCTCTTCTCTTTGCAGCTTTCAACTTATTTTCAACTCCTTCAAAATTTATTAACCTGATTTCTATCACCATTATTGTAATTTTTAATTATTCTAGAGGCTTTGGTCAGTTTTGTGTTAATTCACTACAATATAAAAAAAGAATTTTTATATTTTCTTGACATTTTGTTTTTCTTGTAACCTCCAGTATTTGGGTCAATTAAATTAAGTTTTTATCTTTACAATTGATCTGAAATTTCAGCAATATAAACTAATTGAATCTACTAAACACTCACAAGTTCTACTGAAGACCTGATCTATTGTCTTCTTGGATAAAGGGATTTTTTTTTCAGGAGCTGGGGACCGTACCCAGGGCCTTGTGCTTGCTAGGCAAGCACTCTTCCACTGAGCTAAATCCTCAATCCCTGGGATTAGTTATTTTAAAATGTATGTAGATATATTCTGAAACTAATGTTAGTATACTATACTAGAAGAAATGCAGAACAACACTTCCAGTTTCTCCCTATGCCCAGAGCTGACCTGGACCCATAGCTCTCTGTACCCAAATCCCATGGGGGACATAGCTAGACTCTCAGAAGTACAGAAAATCTTGAGAGCTTGGGAGAGACTACCAATTCTGCTCACATTTCTGGCCCAAGTGGAACCCGGCTAGTGCCCTTTGGACACAGGAACCTAGGACCAGTCAGGGAGAGGAGCCTATGGACAGATGACATAGCATTTTTTTGAGTACAGGAAACACACTTCAGTGACAAAGACAAAGAGTACCTAGGAGTAAAAGGCTGAAAAAAATGTTCCAAGGAAATTTCCCCAAGAAACAAGCTGGAGTTACCATTCTAATATTGAATAAAACTGACTTTCAACCAAGAGTTATCAGTAAGATAAAAAGGACACATCATATTCATCAAAGATAAATCTACAAAGATGAACTCTTATCCCCAAATATCTATGCTCCAAATGTAAAGGCACCTAAATTCATAAAAGAAACTTTACTAAAGCTCAAAGCATACATTGTACCTCACACAATAATAGTGGAATACTTCAACACCCACCACTCATAGCACTAGACAGATCATGGAAACAGAAACTGAACAGAGATACAATGAAACTAACAGATGATATGAACCAAATGGATTTGACAGAAACCTATAGGACATTTCATCCTAAAACAAAAGAATATTCCTTCTTCTCAACAAAATTGACCATATAATTGGTTACAACACAGGCCTCAACATGTACAAGAAAATTGAAATAATCCCATGCATCCTATCAGATCACCATGGACTAAGGCTGGTCTTCAATAACAACAAAAATGACAAAAGCCCACATACACATGGAAGTTGAAGGTTCTACTCAATGATAATTTGGTGAAGTAAGAAATAAAGAAAGGAATTAGAGACTTTTTAGAATTTAATGAAAATTAAGGCACAACATACCCAAACTGATGGGACAAAATGAAAGCAGTTGCTAAGAGGAAAACTCATAGCTCTGAGTGCCTTCAAAAAGAAATTGGAAAGAACAAACATTAGCAGCTTGACAGCACATGTAAGAGCTCTAGAACAAAAATAAGCAAATATCCCCAAGAGGAATAGATGGCAAGAAATAATCAAACTCAGCAGTGAAATCAACCAAGTATAAACAAAAAGAACTAGAAAAAGAATCAACAAAACCAGGAGCTAGGTCTTTGAGGAAATCAACATGGTAGATATACTCAAAGCCAGACTAACCAGAGAGCACAGAAAGAGAATCCAAATGAACAAAATCAGACATGAAAATGGAGGCATAACAATAGAATCTGAGGAAATTAAAAAAAATCATCATATCCTATGGTAAAAACCTATACTCAACAAAACTGGAAAATCTGGAGGAAATGGACAATTTTCTAGACAGATAAAAGATACAAAAATTAAATTGGGATCATACAAACCATTTAAACATTCCTATAATTCCTAAAGAAATAGAGGCAGTTATTAAAGTCTCCAAACCCCCCCCAAAAAAAATCCCAGGAGCACATACATTTAGCTCAAAATTATATCAGACCTTCATGATATAGAAACAGAAGGAACACTACCCAATTTCTTCTATGAACCAATAATTACTGTTACACCTAAACCACATAAAGACTCAACCAAGAAAGAGGACTTCAGAGTAATTTCCCTTATGAATATTGATGCAAAAACACTAAATAAAATTCTCACAAACAGAATCCAAGAACACATCAAAATGATCATCCATCATGATCAAGTAGGCTTCATCCCAGGGATGCAGGGATGGTTCAATACATAGAAATATATCAGTGTAATCCATTATATAAACAATTTCAAGGGAAAAAAAGCACATGTCCATATTATTAGATGCTGAGAAAGCATTTGACAAAATTCAACACCCCTTTGTGTTAAAAGTTTTGGAAATATCAGGAAATCAATACCCATACATAAGGATAGTAAAAGCAATATACAGCAGATGAGTAGCCAACTTCAAACTCAGTGGAATGAAACTTGAAACAGTCCCACTAAATCAGTGACTAGACAAATCTGCCCACTCTCTTCCCATTTATTCATTATAGTACTTGAAGTCCTAACCAGAGCAATCAGACCACAAAAGGAGGAAAAGGATTCAAATTGGAAAGGAAGAATTCAAAATATCACTATTTGCAGATGATATGATAGTATAATTAAGTGACTCCAAATGTTCCACCAAGGAACTACTAAGCCTGATAAACAACTTCAGCAAACTGGCTGTTTTGATCAACTAAAAAAAAAAAATCAGTAACTTTCCTCAACTCAAAGGATAAATGGGCTGAAAAAGAAAATTGGGAAAGGACACCCTTAACAATAGTCACAAATAACATAAAATACCTCAGTGTGATTCAAACCAAGCAAGTGAATGATCTGTATGACAAGTATTTCAAGTCTCTGATGAAAGAAATGGAAAAAGATATCAGAAGATAGAAAATCTCCCATAATCATGGATTGAAGGGATTAATATAGTAAAAATGGATAGTTTGCCAAAAAAATCTACAAATTAAGTGCAATCCCCATTCAAGTTCCAACTCAATTCTTCATAGAGTTAGAAGGAACAATTTGCAAATACATTTCGAATAACAGAAAAGCAGGATAGCAATAACTAGCATCAACAATAAAAGAACTTCTGGAGGAATCACCATCCCTGACCTCAAGCAGTATTACAGAGCAATAGTGATAAGAAAAAAGTGTATGGTATTGAAACAGAGACAGGCTGGTAGATCAAGGAATAAAAATGAAGACCCAGAAATAAAGCCACATGATATTTGACAAAGAAACTAAAACTATCCAATGCAAAAAAAAAAAAAAAAAAAAAAACCAGCATTTTCAACAAATGGTGCTGGTTCAACTAGAGGTCAGCATGTAGAAGAATGCAAATCATTACATTTTCATTGCCCTTTACAAAGCTCAAGTCCAATTGGATCAAGGACATCCACATAAAACCAGATATACTAATAGAACAAAAGTTGGGGAAGAGCCTTGAACATATGAGCACTGGGGAAAATGTCCTAAACAGAACACAAATGTTTTATGCTCTAAGATGAAGAATCGACAAATGGGACCTCATAATATTGGAAAACTTCTATAAGGAAAAGGACAATTTCATTAGGACAAAATATCAACCAACAGACTGGCAAAATATCTTTACAAATCCTACACCCGATAGATGGCTACTATTCAATATGTACAAAGAAATCAAGAAGGTAGAATCCAGAGAGTCAAATACCCCTATTAAAAATGGGTTAGAGAACTAAACAAGGAATTCTCAACTGAGGAATATTGAATGGATGTTGTTGGGGGGAGAGCAGTAATGGGAGGAGAATGGGGAGGGAAACACCCATACAGAAGGGGAGTGGGTGGGGTTAGGGGGATGTTTGCCTGGAAACCAGGAAAGGTAATAACAATTGAAATGTAAATAAGAAATACCTAATTTAATAAAGATGGAGGGAAAAAAAAGAAATGGTCAATGTATTTGCCATCAGGGAAATACCAATCAAAACCACATTGAGATTACGCCTTATTCCAGTCAGAATGACGAAGATAAAAAACTCAGGTGGCAACAGATGTTAGTGAGGATGTGGAGAAAGAGGAACACTCCTCTATTGTTGGTGGGATTGCAAACTGGTACAACCACTCTGAAAATTAGTCTGGATGTTACTCAGAAAATTGGACATAGTACTACCTGAGGACCCAGCTATACCACTCCTGGGCATATACCCAAAAGATGCTCCAATATATAACAAGGATCCATGCTCCACTATGTTCATAGCAGCCTTATTTATAGTAGCCAGAAACTGGAAAGAACCCAGATGTCCTTCAATAGAGGAGTGGATACAGAACATGTGGCTCATCCACATAATGGAGTACATCTCGGCTATCAAGTACAATGACTTTATGCAATTCATAGACAAATGTATGGAATGAGAAAATATATCCTGAGAGAGATAACGCAATGACAAAAAAAATACACATGTTACACACTCATTAATAAAGCAGATATTAGCCGAAAAGCTCGATTTACCAGGATATAATCCACAGAACACATGAAGCTCAAGAAGAAAGATGACCAAAGTGTTGATGCTTCAGTCCTTCTTTTAAAAAGGGAACAAACATATTCATAAGAGGAAATACAGAGACAAAATTTGTAGCTGAGACTGAAGGAATGGCCATTTAAAGGCTGCCCCACCTGGGGATCTATACAGCGACCAAACCCAGACTATATTGCCAATGCCAAGTTCATGTTGATAGGAGCCTGATATAGCTTTCTCCTGAGAAACTCTGCCAGAGCATGAGAAATACAGAGGACAATGCTAGCAACAAACCATTGAACTGAGAATGGGGTCCCTATTGAGGGAGTTTGAGAAATTTTTGAAGGAGCTGAAGCGTCTTGCAACCCCATAAGAACAACAATACCAACCAACCAGAGCTCCCAGGGATTAAATCACCATGCAAAGAGTACACATGGACTGACCCATGGCTCCAGCTGCATATGTAGCAGAGGTTGAGCACCAATGGGAGGAGAAGCCTTTGGTCCTGCCAAGGCCAGACTTCCTGTGTAAGGGAATACAGGTTGAGGAAGCTAGAAAGGGTGGGTGGTTGAGGAGTGGGAACACCCTCATAGAAGAAGAGGTAAGGGGGATGGTATAGGGGATTTATGGACAGGAAAAATGTAACATTTTAAATGTAAATTAAAATGTAAATAACCAAGTATCCAATAAAAAAATGCAGTTCAAGACTGATGTAGAAAAGTTAGAGTGGAAATACTTAGACATCCATTTACATTTTTTAAACAAAATACAGTTGAATATTAATAACATGCATTTTAGGGGAAGCCATATATAGTATCCAAATCACTATATTAAGTACTAGGAAACCTGACAAGGAATCATTTCTTTGTCATTGGGAAATGCTGTTTCCTTGTTTTCCGCTGAACTTATTGAGTTGAAAATGAGAGCATAGGAGGAGAAGCTCTTGGTCCAGTGAAAACTCATTTCCCCAGTGTAGAGGAATGCCAGGGTCTTGAGGTAAGAATGAGTGGGTGGGAGGGGGAGGATCCTCATAGAAGCAGGGGGAGGTATGATGGGAGAGGGGGAAATGGGGAAAGGGGATAACATTTGATATGTAAATAGATATACTATCCAATAAAAAATGAGAGCATGGAATTTGTAATAAATTATCTCAAGGCTATTTTATTCAATGTTAAAAGTTTCTGCATGCTAATTTAAATTATAAATCATGAAACACATGGAAAAATCATCAAAAAGCAGTAGTAGCATATAAATTTTTCAGAAGGTGAAATACATAGGATGTATATACGCTTATGGAATTATATCTTTGAAAATCATTTTCTAATAGCTTCATAAATCCATGTGATAGATTAATATTTGGTTTAATAAAAATAAATAAAAAGGGAACATTAAATTTAAATCCAGTTGTTGATTTCTGTGTCAAAATAAATTGTTTTGTGCATTAAAATGGTAAAGGAATATTTCCCAAGTACATTTTAAGAGAACTATATTCAGTTTAACAGAAAAAAATGGAAAATATTTAGTAACCCTTGGATCTCTTCAATGTAGTATCTTAATTTGTACATTAAAGTGAGAAAAGGCATTCCTAAACTTAAAGTCTGAAGAAACAACTCAATGTTTCTATCAAAATGTAGTTCAACAGTTATACAGTCCATGAAAATTCTCATTAACAAGTTGAAGGAATGTGTGTTGAGCATACAGAATCACCTTTGCATATTAATGAAAATTGTATAATAACATTTATGGCTCTTGCTGTTCTACATGCAGGGAACATTGAGATTAGGACTCAACTATATAATTGCCAAATGAATTTATGATCATGCATACTGCTGTTTTAACACTGTAGTCTTTTAACAATCACAAATGTCCCATTTATATGCAGGTAGCTGGTAACTTCTTTATTTCTTGAGCCACAGATTACTTTTGCTATAGATTTTGTAGACTACAGTACCCATCTACCACCAACAGTTTTATGAAACCATATTCCATTTAAGAATATTTCAGTTTTGGATTTTCTTCCATAATAATGTGCATTATCCTAATGCGTCACAGAAAGATTTCATTTAAAAAAGCAAACTTTAAGATAGAACAGCAACAATAACAGCTAACATGTAACTAACCAAGACTTTAAGTGTTTGAGTTAAAATGTAGTTCTCTGCTTTACTAGCAATGAATCTCATAAAGTTGTCACATTCAGATAAAGAAGAATTGAAAATTGTGCAGATTTTTTTTCATTCTCTTCAAAGCATTTCTAAAGACTTTATAATCATGCTTCAAAAAATAAGATAGAGAACAATTGAGTAAACTATTAATGTGGATTGTGGCAACATTTGCTAACCATTCTAAATTTGGGGAAAGAGTAGAGCTACACTTTTATATGAACAATTAGAATAAAGAACATTCCTTTTTTTAAGTTCAGATGGATTTTTTATTGGATTTATTTAATTTACATTTCAAACGTTATTCCCTTCCCTGTTTCTTATCCATAACCCCCCTATACCATTCCCACCCCCTTCTTCTATGAGGATGTTCCCTTCACCAACCACTGCCCCTCTTTCTGTCAGTGAGTTTTATTGTGACAATTTAGTTAAAAATTCATGTCTTTTAAACTTAATAATAAAGGTTGACCTGTATGTACATGAAAGCTAGTATGTTGGTTTAGAAACTGCCTTGTTGTTCACAATGTAACAATGATGAGTACAATAGATAAAAATAAAACAAATTTGTAAAAGGAATAAATTAATTTCCCTAGACAGAAATAATATGTTTCTCCATTTATACTTATTAAGTATAATGTAGACAATATAGGTTATGATACCTCTTAATCACAAATCTTGTTAAAATATGTGAGGGTTCTGGCAGCCGTCATTTATTAGTCTCCTTTTCATATTCTACTCAACAATCATTAATGTAATTTTTTCATTTATTAGTATGCATATATGGTACTGGTCAAAAAAGAAAGGTATACCCCCACCCTATCATTTCAAGTCTCTGGGATGCTATGTATTTTCTCTTTCAATGAGGCCAGACACAACAACCCAGCTTGAAGAAAATACTCCACCTGCAGGCAATAGCTATTGGGATAGTACCCACTCCAGTTGTCCAGGACACGAATGAAGCCCAAACTTCACATCTGTAGGGAGTTCTAGGTCCAGTCTATGTATCTTATTTGATTGATGATAATGCAGACTCTGAGAGACCCAAGGGTCCATATTAATTGATTTTTGGTCTTCCTCTGAAGTTCTTTTTTTTTCATCTTTATTAACCTGGGTATTTCTTATTTACAATTCGATTGTTATTCCCTTTCCCAGTTTCCAGGCCAACATCCCCCTAACCCCTCCCCCTAACCTCCTCTATGGGTGTTCCCCTTCCCATCCTCCCCCATTACTGCCCTCCACCCAACAATCATATTCACTGGGGGATCAGTCTTGGCAGGACCAAGGGCTTCCCCTTTCACTGGTGCTCTTACTAGGCTATTCATTGCTACCTAAGAGGTTGAAGCCCAGGGTCAGTCCATGTATAGTCTTTGGGTAGTGGCTTACTCCCTGGAAGCTCTGGTTGGTTGGCATTGCTGTTCATATGTGGTCACAAGCCCCTTCAAGCTCTTTCAGTCCTCTCTAAGATTCCTTCAACAGGGGTCCCATAATCAGTTCAGTGGTTTAATGATGGCATTCACCTATGTATTTGCTGTATTCTGGCTGTGTCTCTCAGGAGAGATCTACATCCGTTTCCTGTCGGCCTGCACTTCTTTGCTTCATCCATCTTATCTAGTTTGGTGACTGTATATCTATGGGGGAGAGAAACTTGAAGCAATCCCACTAAAATCAGGGGCTAGACAAGGCTGCCCACTTTCTCCCTACTTATTCAATATAGTTCTTGAAGTTCCTAGCCAGAGCATTCAGACAAACAAAAGGAGATCAAAAGGATACAGATCGGAAAAGGAGAAGCCAACATATCACTATTTGTAGATGATATGATAATATATTTAAGCAATCCCAAAAGTTCCACCAGAGAACTACTAAACCTGATAAACACCTTCAGCAAAGAGGCTGGGTATAAAATTAACTCAAATAAATCAGTAGCCTTCCTCTACACAAAAGAGGAACAAGCGAAGAAAGAAATTAGGGAAACAACACCCTTCATAATAGTCCCAAATAATATAAAATACCTCGGTGTGACTTTAACCAAGCAAGTGAAAGATCTGTATGATAAGAACTTCAAGCCTCTGAAGAAAGAAATTGAAGATCTCAAAAAATAGAAAGATCCCCCATGCTCCTAGATTGGCAGGATTAATATAGTAAAAATGGCCATTTACCAAAAGCGTTCTACAGATTCAATGCAATCCCCATCAACATACCAATGCAATTCATCAGAGAGTTAGACAGAACAATTTGCAAATTCATCTGGAATAACAAAAAACACAGGACAGCTAAAACTATCCTCAACAATTAAACGACTTGCATGGAAATCACTATCCCTGAACTCCAGCAGTATTACAGAGTAATAGTGATAAAAAAACTGCATGGTATTGGTACAGAGACAGACAGGTAGACCAGTGGAATAGAATTGAAGACCCAGAGATGAACCCACACACCTATGGGCACTTGATTTTTGACAAAGGAGCCAAAACCATCCAATTGAAAAAAGATAGCATTTTCAGCAAATGGTGCTGGTTCAACTGGAGGTCAGAATGTAGAAGAATGCAGATCGATCCATTCTTATCACCCTGTACAAAGCTTAAGGGCAATTGAATCAAGGACCTGCACATCAAACCAGATACATTCAAAGTAAGAGAAGAAAACGTGCAGAAGAATCTCGAACACATGGGCACTGAAGAAAATTTCCTGAACAAAACACCAATGGCTTATGCTCTAAGATCAAGAATCCACAAATGGAATCTCATAAAACTGCAAAGTTTCTGTAAGGTAAAGGACAATGTTCTTAGGACAAAACGGCAACCAACAGATTGGGAAAAGATGTTTACCAATCATACAACTGATAGAGGGCTTTTATCCAAAATATACAAAGAACTCAAGAAGTTAGACTGCAGGGAGACAAATAACCCTATTAAAAATGGGGTTCAGAGCTAAAGGAAGAATTCACAGCTGAGGAATGCCGAATGGCTGAGAAACACCTAAAGAAATGTTCAACATCTTTAGTCATAAGTGAAATGCAAATCAAAACAACCCTGAGATTTCACCTCACACCAGTGAATTCTCAGGTGACAGCAAATGCTGGCGAGGATGTGGAGAAAGAGGAACACTCCTCCATTGTTGGTGGGATTGCAGACTGGTACAACCATTCTGCAAATCATTCTTGAGGTTCCTCAGATAATTGGACATTGAATTACCTGAGGACCCAGCTATACCTCTCTTGGGCATATACCCAAAAGATGCCTCAACGTATAAAAGAGACACGTGCTCCACTATGTTCATAGAAGCCTTATTAATAATAGCCAGAAGCTGGAAAGAACCCAGATGCCCTTCAACAGAGGAATGGATACAGAAAATGTGGTACATCTACACAACGGAATACTACTCAGCTATCAAAACAATGACTTCATGAAATTCATAGGCAAATGGATGGAACTGGAAAATATCATCCTGAGTGAGGTAACCCAATCACAGAAAAACACACATGGTATGCTCTCATTGATAAGTGGCTATTAGCCCAAATGCTTGAATTACCCTAGATGCACAGAACACATGAAACTCAAGACGGATGACCAAAATGCAAATGCTTCACTCCTTCTTTAAAAGAGGAACAAGAATACCCTTGGGAGGGAATAGGGAGGCAAAGTTTAGAACAGAGACCGAAGGAACACCCATTCAGAGCCTGCCTCTAGAGTTCCTATCCCCTGTGGGGCAGCAATCCTTCCTCTTGTTCTTCCACTTCATCTCTCTGCAAAAACACTAAATTATTTCTTTGTAAATTTTATTTCTTTGTAAACATGGTATGCTATAAATAGGGTGCCTAGCATATCAAGGCAATTTTCTTAATCCAACATGCATGTACAATGTCATATAGTGTTTCTCTCAACTTCCTATGTGTTCAGGACAAGCTAAGTAATTTATATACAGTATAATTAGTCTTAGAAAACAAATAGGGCTTCATTGAAAAACTTACTATGAGTTACATTTTTCATTCAATTATTTCTGTGAATGTTCAGAAATAAAAGGAAGCTGAAGGTTAATTTTTGAATGCAGCTTATATGAAGTAAAAGCAGTTTTCTTTCTCTTTTTTATAGACATATTTATTACATTTCACTATAATGGACAGACAAGTGCCATTTGCCATAGACATCTGAAATTAAATTTATCATGAATAAATTAAATAAGAAAATTAAGGGATACATGACAAACATAAGAAAAAATTGAAATGAATGTAAAAAGCCAATCAGTGTTAAAAATCCTCAAAGGATAAACAAAAAAAATGGGATGTATCTATCATGACTTTCTCTGTAAAACTTGGAGAACCTTATGGAAGAGAAGGCAGACAGATTGTAATAATCCAGAATTGTGGACAAATTCATGGAAATGGCATTTTTTAGACACAAGATTGTAGGTAGACATGTAACATCATAGAGATTATGAAAGCATGTGAAGGTCACCACAACGTCAAGCTGGGCAAACTTACAACATGGAGAAAGGGAAGTGGAAACAAAAGTCTCAGTCCAAGCCAAGAATTTATTCACAATTGATAGTTACTTGCAGAGAGAAAATCAGTTTTCCTCAGTGTAGTGACAATGAGTAAATCAACCACACTCCAAAGTAGTAGTCCATCAACATATATTAGACTCTTTTTATTAAATTAAACATTTATTCTATATTAAAATCATTAACAGGTACTACAATAGTTCATACAATCACTTTCTTTTAATTTAGAAGTTGATTTTGACTGACTTACCTAAAACACAATAAAATTTAATTCTTTAATTTGTTTTATATTTTATTTTAATATATGATGATTGTTATATTTACCTATGATTGTGATATTAACAAAAATTATAAGTGCTTTTTGAAATAAGATTTTTTAACGGATTTTTAAAAATGTATTTTTACCCTCCAGGTTTTATACCCTTCCCAGTCCACTCCCTAAGAGTTCCACACCTCACACCTCTGCCCTGCCCCATGCACTCACCAGTCTCCAAGGATATCCCTACCCCACCTACCCCACCAGATTTTTAAATTTCCTGGGGCCAAAAGTCTTTTGAGTGTTAGGTGCACCTTCTCTGACTGAACACAGACCCGGGAGTCCTCTGCTGTATATGTGTTGGAGGCCTCGTCTCAGCTGGTGAATGCTGCCTGGTTGGTGATCCAATGTTGAAGAGATCTCAGGAGTCCAGGTTAATTGAGACTGCTGGTCCTCCTACAGGGTTGCTCTCCTCCTCAGCATCTTCCAGCTTTTCCTTAATTCAACCCCATGGGTCAGCAGCTTGTGTTCCAGTGAAGGCACACCTATCTGCATCTGACTCTTTCAGCTGCTTGTTGGGTCTTTTGGAAAGCGGTCATGGTAGGTTTCTTTTTGTGAACGCCCCATAGCTTCAGTAATGGTGTCAGATCCTGCGACTTCCCCTTCAGCTGGATCCCACTTTGGGCATGTTACTGAACCTTCTTTTCTTCAGGCTCTTCACCATTTCCAGCCCTGCAGTTTTTGTTTTTGTTTTATGGTTTTTTTTGGGTTTTTTTTGTTTTTGTTTTTGTTTTTGTTTTGTTTTTTGTTTTCAGACAGGAAGAATTATGGGTCAGTGCATTAACTGTTGGATAGCAATCCCATCCCTCATTTGATCCCCTGTCTTTCTGCTGGAGGTGGATTCAATAAGTTCCCTCTCCTTACTGTAGGGCCTTTCATCTAAGGTCCCTGCTTTTTGAGTCCTGAGAGTCTCTCGCTTCCCACATCTCTGGTACATTCTAGAGGGTCCTCACAACCACCTTCTGCCCAGTCACCTCTTCCAATTCTTTCTGCTGGGCCTCAAAACTTTAGTTTTTTCCCCCAACCCAATACCACATCCTTTTCCCCTCTCCTCCCACCCCCATCTGCTTTCCCTCCCTTGTCCCTCCCTCTTTCCCTCCTCGTGGTTGCCTTCTTCTCCCTCCCAAATAGAACTGAGGTGTCCTCACTTGGGTCCCTCAGCTTGTTGATCCTTCGAGTTCTGTGAACTGTATCTTGGGTATTCTGTACTTTTGGGGGCGATGGGGGTGGGGTGGAGCTAATATCCACTTATTAGTGAGAACATACTATGCATGTCCTTTTGGGTCTGTTACCCCACTGAGGATGGCATTTTCTAGTTTCATCCGTTTGCCCGCAAAACTAGCATGTCCTTGTTCTTAGTAGCTGAGTAGTACTCCACTGGGTAAATAAACCACATTTTCTGTACCTATGCTTCTGTCATGGGACATCTGGGTTGTTTCCAACTTAATGGCCCCTTTGGCAGGGTTGGGTATCTTTGGGGTATATTCCCAAGAGTGGTATTTCTGAGTCTTTAGTTAGGTCTATTTCCAATTTTCTGAGGAACCTCCAAATTGATTTCCAAAGTGGTTGTACCAGTTTGCAATCCCACCAGAAATGGAGTTGTGTTCCTCTTTCTCCACATCCTGTATTTTCACCTGAGGTTTTGATCTTAGCCATTCTGACTGGTATTAGGTGAAATCTCCAGGTCACTTTGATTTGCAATTCTCTGATCCCTAAGGATTTTGAACATTTCTTTAGGTGCTTATCAGCCATTAGAGATTCCTCTCTTATGAATTCTTGGTTTAGTTCTATAACCTATTTTTTGATTGGATTGTTTGGTTTTTCTGGTAGAAAGCTTCTTTAGTTCTTTATATATTTTGGATATTAGCCTTCTATTAGATGTGGGGTTAGTGAAGATTTTTTTCCCAATCTGTAGGATGCTGATTTGTTTTATTGAAATAAGATTTTTAAATAGACATTTAAAAATTAAATCTGTAGGAACCACATAATTCTCTCATTCATTTTTATTTATGATTCTTTTCTTTGCTATCAAAATATAAAATGTCAAGTCCAGACACAAATATTTGACTTATTGTGATTATTGAGAAAGTTTTAAATGGGGAACTTTTTAATAACTTAAAATGAAAATGTTTACACAGGTGGATATATTTTCCTTAGTAGTTTAAGATGAAACAGGTAAATATAGGAACAGAAGAAGAAACACTTTATGTATACATGTATATATATATATATATATATGTATATATATGTGTGTATGTGTGTATACATATAGAGCAAAATATGTTGTGTCAGTATGTTGTTATTTGTTCTTTGATCTGTGAAATTTTATAAACTAAACTTTATAGTCTTCAAACGAACTGAGGTAAGTAAGTTGTTAGAGTTAATTGTGATAAATGTGGGAACAATTTGAAATTTTAGTAAATAATATTGAAGTTTAAAACCATATTCTCATGGGATCATGAGCTAAGTAGTATTTACTGAAAGAGAAAAGAAATAATTGATCTAACATCTCTGAAATAATTCTCCAGGGGGTTCAGTCAATCAGAAATGCATTTTATGAAAAAAAAATCCTAAGAATTGTTCTTTAGACATAGAAGAAGGAAAGAACCAAAAAATAAATTGGAGCATATCATCTCTAAAAAATAATTTTGTAATATTATTCCTGGATGATTGAAGCATTGTTCTAACAGGTAAGGAATAATTGATCAGAATATCTAAATTGGGTCAATATTAATTCATTCTAAGCATGTTGTTTTGATAGAATAGATGTTCACAGATGATGTGATGAGTATTACAAAGGTACATGGATGGAAGAAATGTAATTAAGATAGTAAACACACACAGGATATTATGAATAGAATATTAATACTTATAATAATTGGTATTAAGGTACCAGAAAAGATGTAAGCAAAACAATGAGTTTTCATTTTTATTCATTTTAAATTCTGAAATGGATATTAATGACAGTACAAATTCTAGTTGGTGTCTGAGAATTTTAGGGAAGTAAAAGGCTTAATTTATTCTACTAATCATAGATTATTTTTGGTCTTGGACACATCAAATAGTACTGACTGAGGACATATTAACAAGATAAACACATACATTTAATAAAGAGAATCATTAGATAACTAGGGATCCAAAATAATTAATGAGGAACCAAATTAGCAAAATTAAGTTCATTAAGTGCATGAAACAAAGAAAAGGAATAATAAAAAAGGGAAAAAAAGACAAAAAGAGAATAGAAATATCCCTTTGGTTTTCATCTGTTTATTAAGAGAAGATAATAGAAGATGTTTCTATACTGTGGACATAAAGATGACATTTGTCACCTTTATGAGGATTTTATGCCCTTTTTCTTCAGAGATAGGAAGGTCAGGAAGCCCCTTCTGCATCTGTTATTTCTGAATATCCTTCAGCATAAATCACTTTATACTTCAAAATGCCATACTTTCAGGTAATGTTTTATAAATTCCAATATTATTTTATATGAAAACTTTGTGTTGTTGTAATAAAATATTTCTACGAAAAAATAGTGTGCATATATATATATATTTGTGTGTATATGTATGTGATACATAATATATATATATATATATATTAAGCATCAGAAAAAACTTTAAATGCTGGTAAATTATTCATTAAATTAATTGGTTTTAAATATATTGAAGCAGTCTATTTTATTAATATTATAAATGTATAAATACACACACACACACACACACACACACACACACACACATAGTGTCCATAACCATTTGTAGCTTGAGAATACAGCTCATGTAGATAGGTTATCTAATATATATGAGGCCTTTGGTTCAATTCCTATCACTGAAAATACAATCCACAATTAATATCTTTTTATTATATACATAGAGAGAATCAACAATTTATAAATTTTATTAATAAATTAGTTTACATTGTCACAGACAATGTATGAGGTTAGAGTATGCATTTTTATCTTAATGATATATTCACTTAACTTATTGTTGTTAGATAAGATGAGCCTTCTCATTGTAGAAGTATTTGTACAATGATACAGAACAGCATCAATGACAATAAATCAGTTGACTTAGTAGGACACAGATTTTCTGATACTATTCTAAGAATTTACCTAACTAGGTAAAAGACCTATATATTAGCTTCTTATCATATCTTATTTGAATATATCTCCTACTACTCTAAGATACATGAAGTAGACTTCTTTAATTTATTACAAATAATTACGAATTATGACAATGACCATTTTTGTTTGCTCCAAATTTCTAAAAGTAAGAGGAGTACTTCAAACATTTTCTTGCATGAATAAACATATGAATTTATTTCATGGGGGATAGGTAAAATATAAAATTATTTAATGCTGCAGGTACCAGTGAGAGTGCCAATTTGCCAGGGAGAATTTAGAATAATTTCTATATTTTATACCTGAAAAGGGGAGGTGTTTAAGAATTAAGTGAAAATATTGTTAATCTTATGATAAAGTGTGAAAAGGAATTTCAACGAACCTTGTAAAATGTATTACAGTTAAAAGGATGGCCTCATAGCATTAAAACTATGCAAACTGAATCACAGGTTATACTTAAGTATATAGTGCTGAATTATTTAATGTACAAGATTTTTTTTGTAATGTTTCATTCCATAGTACTTTAAAATGAATAGATTTATTCTGTTATGTTAACTTAGGATTAATATTTATTGAGATTGAAATTATGTACATTGTTCATTTTAACTTTTAAAGCCCTAAGGTCAGGCTAAATTTTTTATGGAATTGAATTTCAAATAAAGATCCTGAAACAAAAGTTGAAAGAGTATATAGATATACAAATCACAGACCTCTATGCTTCCAATTCTTAGTGACTGAGCTGAAACAATGAAATATCCTAAATCTTCATTATGTTAACCAATTCTGATAATCTCTATGAATTAGAAATTATTACTTTTGTTTGTATGAAGTTTGAATGTTGTATCCACATTAATCTTGGTAATATTTATACATTTAAAAGTGGTATTTTGAAATATTTCCCAGCTTTTTAAAATTTCAAATGTTATCCTCTTTTCCAGTTTCCCCTCCTGAAATCCCCTATCCCATCCCCCCTCTCCACCATCCATCCACTCACTCACTCCTGCCTATCCACCATGGCATTCCCCTACAATGAGACATCTAGCATTCACAGGACCAAGGGCCTCTCCTCCTATTGATTCCAGAGAAGGCATTCTCTACTACCTACGCAGCTGGAGACATAGGACACACCATGTATACTCTTTGCTTTGTGATTTACTCCCTGTGTTCTCTGTGGTGTCTGATTAGTTGATATTGTTGCTCTTCCTATGGGGATGAAACCCCTTCATCTTCTTCAGTCCTTGAACTCCTCCATTGGGGACCCTCTTCTCAGTCCAACAGTTGGCTATGAACATCCACCTCTGCATTTGTCAGGTTCTATCAGAGCTTCTCAAGAGACAACTATACCAGGCTCCTGTCAGGATGCATTTCTTGTCATTTGCAATGATGTCTGGGTTGGGATCCCCAGGTGAGCAGTCTCAGGATGACCTTTTCTTCAGCCTTTGATCCACACTTCATCTTGGTATTTCCTCCTGCAAGTATTTTGTTCCCCTTCTAAGAAGTACTGAAGCATCCACATTTTGGCCTTGCTTCTTGAACTTCATGTGGTCTGTATATTTTATCTTAGGTATTCCGAGCTTTTGGGCTAATATCCACTTATCAGTGAATGCATACCATATGTGTGCCTTTGTGATTAAGTTACCTCACTCAGGATGACATTTTCTAGTTCTATCCACTTGCCTAAGAATTTCCTAAAGCCACTGTTTTTAATAGAGTAGAGCCTTACTGATACAGATAAGGATGGTTGCAACTAACAATTGGACTGAACAAGGGAACCCCAATGGAGGAGTTAAAGAAAAGACTGAAAGAACTGTAGGGGTTTGCAACACCATAGGAATATCAACAAACCAAACCCCACCAGAGTTCCCAGGGATTAATCCACCAATCAATGAATACACATGGAGGAACCTGTGACTCCAGCCACATATGTGGCAGAGGATTGCATTGTACAGCATCAATGGGAGAAAAAGCCCTTGGTCCTGTGAAGGTCTGTATCCCCAATGTGGGGTAATGCCAGGGTGTTGAGGTTGGAGTGGGTGGGTGGGAGTGGGAGCATCCACATAGAAACAGAGGGAGAGGCAGGGGCATGGGAGTGTTGGAAAAAAGGATACCATTTGAAATGTTAATACATGAAATATCCAAGGAAAATAAAATTATTAAAGAAAATAGCTGAGTAGTACTCCATTGTGTAAACTGGAAAATCTGGATAAAATGAACAATTTTCTAGACAGTTACCAGGGACCAAAGTTTAATCATGACAAGATAAACCATCTAAAGAATTCCATAACCTATAAAGAAATAGAAGCAATCATTAAAATTCTCCCAGCCGCCCCTCCCCCGCAAAAAAAAAAAAAAAAAAAAAGCCGAGGACCAGATGAGTTATGTGCAGAATTCTATAAGACTTTCAAAGACATAATGCCAACACGCTTCAAACTAGTCCACAAAACAGAAACATCAAAAACACTACCCAAATCATTCTTTGAAGCCACAATTACACTTACACCTAAGTCACAGAAAGACCCAAACTAGAAAGAGAACTTCAGACCAATTTCCCTTATAAATATCAATGTAAAAATAATGAAATTCTTGCAAACTGAATCCAAGAATGCATCAAAACAATCATTCATGATGATCAAGTAGGCTTCATCCCAGGGATGCAAGGATGGTTCAATCAACAGAAATATATGAACAAATTCAAAGAAAAGAAACCGCATGATCATTTCATTAGATGTTAAGAAAGCATTTGACAAAATCTAACACCCCTTCATGTTAAAAGTCTTGGAAAGGTCAGGAATTCAAGGCCCATACCTAAACGTAGTATAAGCAATATACAGCAAACCAGTAGCCAACATCAAACTAAATGGAGTGAAACTTGAAACAATCACACTAAAATCAAGGACTAGACAAAGCTGACCACTAACTGCCTACCTATTTAATATAATACTCGAAGTCCTAGCCAGAGCAATCAGACAACAAAAGGAGGTCAAAGATATACAAATTAGAAAGGATGAACTCAAAATACGCTATTTGCAAATATGATAGAATCCATATGCTTTAAAATATAGTGAAAAATGGTCTGGAAAGAGATATGTGTGAAAGTTTTGAAAGGGAAGTAGATTACATGTTTTGGAAATTATTGTTATTTTCCTCAAAGTAAAGTTATTATCATAGGAATTAACATCATATAATCTCAAAGAAAAATATTCATCCTTAGGGTTTCTAGGTATTAAAGTAAAAATGATTGGAAGATGTTTGTGGTATAGATTGCCTATGAAACAATCTTAAAAACCAAGAGGTATGAATATTGTGTCAGAGAAACAAGGGTACAATATTAATCTCTGTGAAGACTATATTTTTTGTTAGGAATCAGAGTAAATGATTATATATTATTTTATTTTTGGGATTATGGTTATTTAGTAAATTTGTTGTTTTATGTTCTCCTCCAATAAACATGAGGAATAATACTATGTGGACTGAGTAGGTCGCATTTAGAAACATATATTACAACAACAATTAGTGACAAAAAGGCCAAGAATTTGAAAGAGATTGTGGAGAGGTATATAGGAATATTTGGAAAGAAAAATGGGAAGACAATTTTTTTAATAAATTAAAAATGCCTTTTTTGATAGCTCCATAACTGGAATACTTATTACATTTTAAAACAGGTGCCAAAACACTGGGAAAATATTAAGTCAGTGAGAAAATATTAACTCACTTGTAAATCCTTTGTCATATTGAGATTTCCATATCACACAGTCATTCATGGGCTTATGGCTATTTTCAGTCTGCAGGAACAGAACTGAGAAATGTTAGTGATAGCAAAGCCCTTAGAACAGCTGTAATATTTACTACTAATCAATTTATAGAAAATATTTGTTTTCTCTGTTGGATATAGATTTTTGACTACCACTTAATTAGTGTGAAGCAAGGAGGTCTTTGTAGGTTAACAGTCCAAGAATCATATGAGCATGCTTTAGTTAATAACAAGATACATTTTTAATGTTACCAACGATGTTGATAACTTCTACCAGTAAGATTGAATTATACTTTTATCTTCCCTTACATATTATTCTATAAAAGTATATAGGTCCTCTTTTTCCTTCTATGTGATTCTTCACTTAAAAGATAATAAAAAATACACCCAGATGCTTGCATGTACATGTGCATGAAGACTAGTAGTGGGCTTAGTTATTTTTTGTGAAACATTTTTAAAGAGAGAAACTTTTTTCACTTAAAAATATATTGCAGCAAGAATGTCTACAGCAGCAAATTTCATTTAATAGTTTATAGTAAATAGTAATAGTAATAGCTATCAAAATAGCTAATAGTACTGACATTCTGTTATCCTTAATTTGAATGACCAGGAAAGCACAATGACTTCAAGTAAAATGGCCACATATGGCCATCATATTTTTCTTATATTTTATTTTAGGAATTTCTGTTTTGAGGAAGAGATACACACACTTATTTATTAAAATCTGTGATGTGTTTTAGACCTCACTTGATTGAAGGTCATAATTGATTCACATCATAAACAGGATTATGCATGCATCACCAAAACTAATTTTAGAATTATATTTATTTCTGAAGGAAAAACAATAGCAGGCATAAGGCATTTTCTTATCTGTCCTTTACTCTCCTACTATACTGCATTCTGCCAATCATTAATCTCAATTTTTATCCTTTGGTTTTGCCTAATCTCCACATTCATATGCGTTCATGTAGAAAACGTGTAATATAGTGTGTTGTACTGGGTTATTAGAAACTCACTTAACATAATATTTCATAAATTTTAATGCCATGTTAAAATTAATATGCCATCAATTTCCCAATTCAGAATATATTTTTATTTACATCCCTATCATTGCACCTCCATCTTGCTCCTCCATCCCACAGTCCCTTCCCACTTCTTCTCTGAGAGAATGGAACACCACCACTCTACCTGCCCCTCATATATCCTGCCACCCTGACACATCAAGTCTCTTCAGGGTTAGGCATTTCTTCTCCCACTGATACTATAAGAGAGAGGCGAGAGTGGGGAATTGATTACACAGACAGGTAACAATTTTAGGGATATAGTCCTCTCCACTTGTTTAGGACCTGCATGAAAACCAAGCTGTTTATATGTGTAGGGAGGCTAGGTCCCGTCAATGTATGCTATTTGATTGGTGGTTCAGTCTCTGAGATCCTTCTAGGGCCCAGGTTATTTGACTCTGTTAGTCTTTCTGTGAAGATCCTATCCCCTTCTGAGTCCTCAATCCTTTCCTCATCTCTTCCATAACAGCCCTCAAGCTGCTTACACCGTATGGCTGTGGGTCTCTGAATCTTTCTGAGTCAGCTGCTGGGTAGAGCCTCCCAGAGAACAACCATGTTATGCTCCTATCTGAAAACATAGCAGAGATCATTAGTAGTGTCATGAATTTCTGCATGCCTATGAGATGGGTCTTAAGTTATTGCTTGAACATTCATTCAGGCTCTGCTTCATCTCCTATCCTTGCATTTCTTGTAGGAAGAATAAGTTCTGGGTGAACATTTCATGGGTGGGCTAGTTTCCTAATACTGGGGTTCCTGCATGGCTACAGGATGTGTTCACCTCAAGTTCCATATCCCCACTACTATGATTCCCAACTGAGTTGATTCCCATTGACTCTTGGGAACCTCCCTTATCTCAGGTTTCTGGCATATCCTTGATATCCCTATTACCCCTCCAGCTACAGATTGCCATTCATTCTCTAGCCATTTGGCCCTCTGTATTTTGTTTCCTGACAACTGATCCTGAAACCCCTCTCCCCATTCCCTGCTCATACCCTCTTCCACCTAATTCCCTTCCTCCATGTGTCTCCTATGATTATTTAATTTCCCCTTCTTAATGAGATTCAAGCTTCCATGCCAGGGCTGTCCTTTTTTTTTTTAAAAAAATGATATTTAATAATTTTTTTACACTCTAGTCTTTATTTCACTCCCTGTCCACCCAGGGTTCCCAAGTCTCTCTAGGATAAGGCATACCTTCTTCTACAGCGGCAAGGCCAGGCAGTCCTCTGCTATATATATATATATATATATATATATATATATATATATATATATATATATATATATATATATATATATATGTCAGTTGAGACTACTGGCTACTGGTCTTCCAATGGGGTTGCCCTCTTCTAAAACTTCTCCCAAACTTTCCCTAATCCAACCAAAATGGTATTCATCTTCTGTCAATTAGTTGTGTAGAAATATTTAATTCTGTCTTGCTCAGCTGCTTGTTGGGCCTCTTGGAGGGCAGCCAAACAAGGTTCCTTTTTGTAAGCACACCGTAGTATTGGTAATGGTGTCAGGCCTTGGAGACTCCACTTGAGATGAATACCAATTTGGGCCCACCAATGGACCTCCTTTCCCTCAGGCTCTTCTCAATTTTTTCCCTGCAGTTCTTTTAGACAGAAACAATACTGAGTCAGAGTTTTTGATTGTGGAATGGTAACTCATCCCTCCATTTCATGACCTGTCTTTCTATTGAAGGTGAACTCTACAAGTTCCCACTACCCACTGTATGGTATTTCATCTAAAGTCCCTCCCCTAATTCCAGAGAGTCTTTAACCTCCCAAATCTCTGGTACATTCTAGAGGGTCCTACCACCTCCTCTATCCTGAGGTTGCCTGTTTCCATTTAGTCTGCTGGCCCTCAGGGCTTTACTTCTGTTTCCCCACAGTACCTAATCACATGCCTCTTTTCTCCCTCCTTTCCCCTTTCCATCCAGGTCTTCACTCTGCCCTCCTTCCCCCTGCCTGTGCTTGTTTTCCTTCTCCCTCTCAAGTGTGACTGAGGCATCCTCACTTCAATTTTTCTAACCTTCTTGAGTTCTGTGGAATGTATCCTAGATATTCTATAATTTATTTTTGCTAATATCCACTTATTAGTGAGTACATACTATGATGTCCTTTTGAGTGTGGGTTAATCTCACTCAGGATATTTTCTAGTTCCATCCATTTGCCAGCAAAACTCATGATGTCCTTGTTGTTAATCAATGAATCATTGTGTAAGTGAACCACATTTTCTGTATACAATTTTCTGTTTATGACGTCTGGGTTGTTTCCTGCTTCTGGCTATCACAAATAAGGTCACTGTGAACATAGTGAAACATGTGCCCCTATGGCATGGTGGAGTATCTTTTGGGGATATGTCCAAGAGATGTATAGCTGGGTCTTCAGGCAGATCTATTTCCAATTCTCTGAGGAACCTTGAGATTGATTCCCAGAGTTTTCAATCCCACCAGCAACGGAGGAGTGTTCCTTTTTCTCCACATCCTTGCCAACATGTGCTGTCACTTGAGTTTTTGATCTGAGTCATTTAGATTGGTGTGAGGTGGAAACTCAGGGTTATTTAATTTGTATTTCTCTGATCACTAAGGACTTTGAACATATCTTTAATCGCTTCTCAGACCTTTAAGATTCCATTGTTCTAAAATATTCATTGGAGGGGACATGGAGACGAAGTTTAGAGCAGAGACAGAAGTAATGGCCATTCAGAGCCTGCCCCAACTGGGGATACAGCCCTTATATAAAGCCACCAAACCTAGATAATATTGATTAAACCAGGAAGTACATGCTGACAGGAGTCTGATATAGCTGTCTCCTGAGAGGCTCAGCAATAACATGTCAAATACAGAGGCAAATGCTAGCAGCAAACCATTGAACTGAGAGTGGTGTCCCTGTTGGAGGAATTAGAGAAAGGATTGAAGGAACTGAAGGGGCTTGCAACCCCATAAGAACAACGGTATCAACCAACCAGAGCTCACAGGGACTAAAACACTACCCAAAGAATATACATGGACAGACCCATGGATCCTGCTGCATATGTAGCAGAGGATGGCCTTTTTGGGCACCAATGGGAAGCCCTTGATCCTGACAAGGATGAAACCCCCAGTATAGGGGAATGTTGGGGGGAGGCAGGAATGGGAGTAGTTGGGGAGGGGGAACACCCTTATAGATGAAGATGAAAGGTATGGGATAGTGGGCTTATGGCCAGGAAACTGAGGAAGGGGATAGCATTTAAAATATAAATAAAAGGGGTTGGGTATTTAGCTCAGTGGTAGAGCGCTTGCCTAGCAAGCACAAGGCCCTGGGTTCGGTCCCCAGCTCCGAAAAAAAAAAGAAAAAAGAAAAAAATACATAAATAAAAAATAACTAGTAAAATTGTTTAAAAAAATCCTTTGGAGTGAATTCTTTGTTTAGTTCTATACCTCATTCTTTGATTTGGTTGTTTGGTTGTTTGGTGGTTAGCTTCTTGAGTTCTTTGGATATAAGGCCTCTATTACATGTGGGCTTAGTGAATTTTTTTTTTTGTGCAATCTGTGGGTTGCCTGTTTGTCCTATTGACTATGACTTTACAGAAGTTTTCCATTTTCAGAAGGTCCCATTTATTAATTCTTGATCATAGAGACTGAACCATTGGAGTTCTGTTTAAGAAATTTTCCCCTATGCCAATGAGTTTGATGCTCTTTCCAACTTTCTCTTCTACTAGATTCAGTGTACCTGGTTTTATGTTGAGGACTTTGATCCACTTCAAATTGATCTTTTTTTGCTAGGTGACAAATATGGTTCTATTTTCACTTTTTCTATGTAGTGACTGTCAGCTAAACCAGCATCATTTATTGAAGATGTTTTCTTTTTTCCCATACTCTTTCTTGCATTCTGTTTGATAATATGCTGATTGATCAGAAAAATATAACAGTTTTAAACAGTTTCAAAGCAAACCCAAAAAATTCTATCAGAGAACTTCTACAGCTGAGAAACATCTTCAGCAAAGTGGCTGGATATAAAATTAGCTAAAGCAAATCAATAGCCTTCCTTTATACAAATGATAAATGAGCTGAGAAATAACGTAGGAAAACAACACTTTTAACAATAGTCTCAAATAACAAAGTATCTTGGGATAACTCTAACCAAACAAGTGAAAGATCTCTATGACAAGAACTTTAAGTCTCTCAAGAGAGTAACCAATGAAGTCCTTAGAAAATGGAGGTATGTCTCATGCTCATAGATTGGTAGTATTAATATACTAACAATGACCACCCTATTAAAAGCAATGTACAGATTCAATATAATCCTCATTAAAATTCCAACATCATTCTTCAAAGATATGGAAATAGAAATTCTCAACTTTATATGAAGATCAAGAACCTCAGGATAGCAAAAACAATTCTTAACAATAAAAGAACTTCTGGGACAAATCCCCATCCCTGACCTCAAGCAATTCTACAGGGCAATATTATTAAGAGAGAGAGACAGAGAGAGAGAGAGAGAGAGAGAGAGAGAGAGAGAGAGAGAGAGAGAAAGAGAGAGAGAGAGAGAGAGAGAGAGAGAGAAGGGGGAGGGGGAGAAGGAGAGGGAGAGGGAGAGAGTGCAAGAGCATCCATGGTATTAGTATACAGTTTATAGACACAAAGACTGATGAATGGAATAGAACTGAAGACTCATAAAACCACACACTTTTGGAAACTTGATCTTTGACAAAGAAGCAAAAATATACAATGAAAAAAAGAAAGCATCATCAATCAATGGTGCTGGTCTAACTAGCAGTCAATATGCAGAAAAATGAAAATAAATCCATATTTGTCACCTAGCACAAAGCTTAAGTCCATGTGTAGCAAGGATCTCAACATAAAAACAGATACACTATATGTAATAGATGAGAAATTAGGGAAGAGTCTAGTACTCACTGGCACAATGGTGATTTCCTAAATAGAAATCCAATGGGCTGTCCTTTTCTTTTTTACCTTCCTTCAGTCTGTGGAGTGTAGCTTGTGTATCCTGCATTTTATAACTAATATTCATTTAAAAGTGATATTAGTCATAAAAGTGAGTGCATACCATTTAAGTATTTTGAGTCCTAGTTATTTCACTCAGGGTTAAATTCTCAAGAATCCATCGATTTTCCTGTGAAATTCATGCTGTCTTTATTTTTTATAAGCTGAGTAGTATTCTACTGTATAGGAATACCACATTTCATGTATTCTTCAGTTTAAGGACATCACGGTTGTTTCCAGTTATTGGCTATTATGAATGAAGTTGTTATGAACATATCTGAGCAAGTATTCCTGTGGTACAGTGTGGCATCCTTTGGGTATATGCCCAAGAGTGGTATAGATCAGTCTTGAGGTAGAACTATTCAATATTCTGAGAACCCCCAAATTGATTTCCAATGTGGTTGTGTGAGTTTTCTCTCCTAACACCAATGGTGGAGTGTTCCTTGGCTCCACCTCGTTGTCAGCATGTGCTATCACTTGAGTTTTTGATCTTACTTATTCTCACTCGTTTAATTTGGAATCTAAGCACTGTTTTGATTTGCATTTCCCTGATGACTAAGGAGTTTGAACATTTCTTTATGTTTTTACGGCCATCCAAGATTCTTCTGTTGAAAATTCTCTATTTCTGTAACCTATTTTTTTTTAAATTGGCTTTTTTGAATTGTTGCTTTCTAACTTCTTGAGTTCTTTGTAAATTTTGAATACTAGCCCTCTCTCATATTTAGTGTTGCTAAATATCCTTTCTGAATCTGTAGGCTGCTATTTTATCCTAAGGGCAGTATCCTTTGCCTTAAAGAAGCTTTTTAGTTTTATGAGTTCTCACTTATCAATTGTTGATGTTAGAGACCGAGCCACTCTTCTTTCCAGCAAACTGTCTCTGTACAGAGTTCAAGGCTATTCCCCATTTTCTGTTCTATTAGATTTAGTCTATCTGTTTGGTTTTATTGCTGTTGTTGTTGTTGTTGTTGTTGTTGAAGTCCTTATTGTACTTGGACTTTTTTGTACAGGATGATAGATGTGTATCTATTTACATTATTTTACATGCAGACAGCCAGTTATTCCAGGACCATTTGTTGAGTGAGTTTTCCCTTGAATGAGTGTTCCTTCTTTTTCAATCAACTGTCCATAGCTATGTGGATTTATTTCAGGGTCTTGGATTCAATTTCCTTGATCAGTGTGTCTGTTTTATAACAATACCATGCAATTTTTATTAGTACTGCTCTGTAGTACATCTTGAAGTCAATGGTGGTCATACTTCCATAAGTTCTTCTATTATACAAGATTGCTTTAGCTGTCCTGGGTTTTTTATTTTTGATATGAAGTTGAGAATTGCTCTATCACAATCTGTAAAGTATTGTACCAGAGTTATGGTGGGGATTGCATTCAAGCTTTGGAAATCTTTTGGTAAGATGGTCACTTTCCATATATTCAACCTATTGATCCATGAGCATGGGAGATCTTAACATCTTCTGATATCTTCCTCCATTTGTTTCTTCACAGACTTGAAGTTTTTGTCATATAGGTTTTTTTACTTACTTGGTTAGAGTTACACAAAGATGTATTATATTATTCATGGCTAATATAAATGGTGTTGTTTCCTTAATTTCTTTCTCGGTCCATTTACCTTTCATGTTAGGGAGAGCTAATGATTTCTTTCAGTTAATTTTGTATCCAGCCCAGTACTATATTGAAGAAATAGGCTGAGAAAGGGCAGCCTTGTTTTGTCCTTGATTTTAGTGGAATTGCTTTAAGTTTCTCCACATTTGGCTTGATGTTGCCTGTTGGCTTGCTGTACATTGTTATGATTATGTTTAGGTAAGTTTTTATCCCAGATTTCCCTAAAACTCTTAACATAAATGTGTGTTGGATTTTGTCAAAGGCTGTTTGAGCAATCAATGAGATGATCATGTTTTTTATTTTCCTTTTAGTTTGTTTGTATGGTGGTTTATGTTGTTGGATTTGTATATTAAACCATCCCTGTATCCTTGGGATGAAACATAACTGATCATGTTGGATAATTTTTTGATGTGTTCCTGGATTAAGTTTATTATTACTTTTACATCAGTATTCATAAGAAAAATTGGTTTGAAATTCTATTTCTTTGTTGAGTCTTTGTGTGCTTTAGGTATAAGGCTGATTGTGGCTTCCTAGAATGAGTTTAGAAGTGTTCCTTCTGTTTCTATTTCGTGGAATAGTTTAAGGAGTATTTGTATTTGCTCTTCTTTGAAGGTCTAGTAGAATTCTACACAGAAATCATCTGACACCAACTATGATAACTAAGGTTTTTGTTGGGTATATTAGTGTAGGTTGACATTTGTGCTTATTTAGATGTTCTAAGTTAACTGTGGGTACATACTGAGATAGTATAAATAACTAAATATATATGTAGACACAAGTATCAAAAAATCAAGTGATGCTAGAGAATTCCTTCATGTTTTTGCATGGTTTGAATATTAATAGTAAATTG
This sequence comes from Rattus norvegicus, assembly GCF_021556685.1. Lineage (NCBI taxonomy): Eukaryota > Metazoa > Chordata > Mammalia > Rodentia > Muridae > Rattus > Rattus norvegicus. Next base: position 94,404,003 of record NC_141554.1, read on the forward strand.
ATTCAAATACAGCACATATTTAGTTTTTATATAAAGATTAATTTAGATTAATTTAATAGGAATAGTAATTAGATATGCTTGTACTTGTGTGACGTGAGCAGACATTTCTGCCTACAAATACAAAACACATTCAAAATAAACTTTTAATCATTTTAAACTTTAAAAATTATTACTTTGAGCATAGAAGGATTTAGTGAACAGAATTACAGATAATTTTTTAATGAAAATACCAATTTCTGTATTAGGTTGCGCTTGTCTGAAAGTGCAAAGTGTATGCTGACATAGACATTCTTGTTATGATTTTAATTTCTTTTCTCCCCACAATGATTTAGATGTTATGCTAGCAGATGCACAATGAGGAATTCAGAAACACTATTTTCACTGTCAAACAGTTTTCTTTTTCTCCACCAGAAAAGGACAATTAAGGATATGTTTTTCATTCACTTCTTGAAGTCAAGGAAATCTGTAGGAAAAAAGTATTCTTCAAAGCTTAATTTTGATCAACATTTTAGTGTAATAAGGCACAAGTCTTATATGAGTATCCTGTATCATAAAAAATATATCAGAAAAAAAGAATGAGTGAAATATATGTAAATTACTTCACTTATTCTTTTCAAATATTATTTGGTAAGTATGTATTTTTCTTATACTGAAAAATCTTGTAAATTTTGGAAATGTGATGAGACTATGTGTGTAAGGTGATCCAGACTTTTATTTAAATTTTATGTTTAGAATTTTTCTTTAATTTCTCTCATATATTACATCACACATGCAGTATTTCACCCTCCTTTCACTCATCCTAGTCACTTCCTCCCTTTTTCCTCCACATCCACCCATTCTCTATTTTCCCCCAAATTCCAAGTGATATCCACCAAACATGGTCTTAAAAGATACATTAAGACTAGAAAAAAATCCTCATATTAAGGCTGGAAAAGGCAACTCAGTAGGAGGAATAAGGTTCCCAAGTGCAAATAAAAGTCAGAAACTTCCACTATTTTAACATTTTGATGTCCTACAAGAACACCAAGTTGTATAGATTTCATATATATATATATATATATATATATATATATATATATATATATATATATATGTGTGTGTGTGTGTGTGTGTGTGTGTGTGTGTGTGTGTGTGTGTGTGTGTGTATAACGTAGAGGACCTAACTCAGTTATTCAGGTTTAGTGATTTTTGTTTCAGTGTCTGTGAGGCCCTATGAGCCATGTTTAGTTGTTTCTATAGGTCATATTTTTCTTGTATTATCTACTCCACTGGCTCCTAGAATCTTTTCCTCCTCTGTCTACTGTTTGGCTGTGAGACTCCACAGCTGCTTTCACCAGTTATTGAATGAGTCCCCCCCGATTATACTTGGGAGAGGTATCAATTGATAAGTATAGCAGAATGTCATTAGAAATCATTTCATTGACTATTTATTTATTTATTTATTCATTTATTTTGCCAATTGATTTTTGTTCTATCCTGGGTTTTTGGGTTGTCCTACCTCCTGGTTCTTGGCCATCTAGGCATTGCCAGGGATGGACTTCATATTGTTGTGTTTATCTCAAATTGCATCAGTCATTGGCAAACTACTCCCACAAGTTCAGTGCTGCAATTATCCCAGTGTATCTTCTAGTTAGAGCCAATTTTACAGCAAAGTTGTGGCTAGATTGATGTCTGAGTCTCACTTCCTGTAGATTTTCCTAGTTACCGTATATGGACAGTTCAGACTTCATATCCCCCATTACAAAAGATATCTTTCATTAGAAAACAAATAGTCTTCTAAGAGGAACAAAGAAAATATAACAAAATAAAATATAATAACATAGAATAAAACTTAACACATCTGAATTAGATGAATCATACAAACATAAGAAAACAGATCCAAACAACACACAGAAAAAGAAACCCAAATATTGTCATACTTAAGAATGAAATAAAAATACCAGACTTGAGTCCATAATATAGATGCAAAGAGCAAAAGACATGTAGTGTAAAAAGAGAGAATATCTATGTGACCCACTGGAGTTGGAAGTTGGAGGGATGGCATGTCTTCTGCAGAGCTCACTAATAGTAGGACTTTGTATTTTCAGAGTCTGGGGGAGAGATGAAAATCTGCAAGTATCCTGACTGATTTCCTGAGCTAAGGCTTCAAAGGCAATTTATTAACCAAATTATAGAATCTGCCTGATGAAATGAACCTAGCAAGTCATCTAATGTAAAGTGGTTGGTTTAGAAATAGGATCAGTTATGGGAGGAGACAGGAAAGATATACAGAAGGTCAGGAATTTCAACAGAGGTGTATAACAATGTGGAGGTGGAACAGGGAGAAGAAAATAATCTCTGTGAGGTAGAAACAGAGAGGGATCTGGGAAGGAGAGAAGAGGGGGGGAAGGGGCAATTCAGATATGGAGGAGATGGGGGAGAATTACAGAGAGTCAGGAATTGGAAAGTAGGCAATTTAGCAGTGGGGGAGGGGGAACTAGGGGTAGCCACTAGAAAGTCTCAGATGCCAGGGACCCAAGAGGTTTCTAGGATCCAACATGGAGGACATTAGCTGAGGTACTCAACAGAAGGGAGAGATAACATGTAGAGACCACATCCAGAGGTAAGGCAAGGGCCCTGAATGGAGAATGGGTCCACTCACTCATCTCCAAATTTTTAACCCAGAATTACTCCTGTCTAAAGGAAATATGCAGACAAAGTGTGGAGCTGAGACTGAAGGAGAGGCCATCCAGAGACTGTCCCACCTAGGGATCCATCCCGTATACAGACACCAAACACAGACACTATTGCTGATGCTAAGAAGTACTTGCTGACAGGAGACTGTTATAGCTGTTTTCTGAGAAGCTCTGCCAGAGCATGACAAATAGTGGTGAAAGCTCACAGCCAACCATCGGACTGAGCATGGGGACCACAATGGAAGTCAGAGAAGGAATGAAGGAACTGAAGGGGTTTGCAACCCTATAGGAAGAACAATATCAATGGTCCAGAACTCCCAGAGCTTCCAGGGACTAAACCACCAACCAAAGAGGGGACCCATCCGCATATGTAGTAGAGGATGGTCTTATCTGGCATCAGTGGGAGAAGAGGCCCTTTGTCCTGTGAAGGCTTGATTTTCCATTGTATGGGAATGCCAGGGGAGTGAAGTAGGAGAGGGTGGGTGGGAGCAACAGCACCCTGATAGAAGCAACATAAGGGGGGGGAACTGAGGTAGGGTTTTTCAGAGGATAAAACAGAAAAGGGGATAACATTTGAAGTGTAAATGAATAAATTTCCAATAAAATATAATACAAAAAAGTACTTACTCTGATATCCATATCCTGCTGCCACCATCTCAGTTTGAGATCTATAAGCAAATAACTCACTGACTGCTTTTTTTTTAGTAAGTTCAAGTTTACATTCAGGCAAAATATTCCATTTTCAAATCTACGAACACAAAAACATAAAATGTCTGATAGAGAATAACCTTGAAACTGATTGGAAACTGATGAAGGCTAAGTTTTTGCTTGACTAAAGAGTAAGAGTGAGAAGTGAGTCAAAAATCTCAAATAAGACTAATTATACTGTGAAAACATACAGTATGCCATATACACATTACAGGATTAATTTTAAGGACAGATAGTCTTATATTAGCTCAAGGCAAAAATATGTCTATTTAGGATTGAGAGTTCATCTTGGTGGATTTTTCCTTTGATGAATATGAAGTGTCCTTCCTTATCTTTTTTGATGACTTTTAGTTGGAAATTGATTTTATTTGATATTAGAATGGCTACTCCAGCTTGCTTCTTCTGACCATTTGCTTGGAAAGTTGTTTTCCAGCCTTTCACTCTGAGGTAGTGTCTGTCTTTGTCTCTGAGGTGTGTTTCCTGTAGGCAGCAGAATGCAGGGTCCTCGTTGCGTATCCAGTTTGTTAATCTATGTCTTTTTATTGGGGAGTTGAGTCCATTGATGTTGAGAGATATTAAGGAATAGTGATTATTGCTTCCCGTTATATTCATATTTGGATGTGAGGTTATGTTTGTGTGATTTCATTCTCTTTGTTTTGTTGCCAAGACGATTAGTTTCTTGCTTCTTCTAGGTTATAGCTTGCCTCCTTATGTTGGGCTTTACCATTTATTATCCTTTGTAGTGATCTATGACCCAAATACAAGGGCACCTACATATGTAAAAGAAACCTTACTAAAGCTCAAAACACACATTGCACCTCACACAATAATAGTGGGAGATTTCAACACCCCACTCTCATCAATGGACAGATCATGGAAACAGAAATTGAACAGAGATGTAGACAGACTAAGAGAAGTCATGAGCCAAATGGACTTAATGGATATTTATAGAACATTCTATCCTAAAGCAAAAGGATATACCTTCTTCTCAGCTCCTCATGGTACTTTCTCCAAAATTGACCATATAATTGGTTAAAAAACGGGCCTCAACAGGTACAGAAAGATAGAAATAATCCCATGCGTGCTATCGGACCACCACGGCCTAAAACTGGTCTTCAATAACAATCAAGGAAGAATGCCCACATATATTGGAAATTGAACAATGCTCTATTCAATGATAACCTGGTCAAGGAAGAAATAAAGAAAGAAATTAAAAACTTTTTAGAATTTAATGAAAATGAAGGTACAACATACCCAAACTTATGGGACACAATGAAAGCTGTGCTAAGAGGAAAACTCATAGCGCTGAGTGCCTGCAGAAAGAAACGGGAAAGAGCATATGTCAGCAGCTTGACAGCACACCTAAAAGCTCTAGAACAAAAAGAAGCACATACACCCAGGAGGAGTAGAAGGCAGGAAATAATCAAACTCAGAGCAGAAATCAACCAAGTAGAAACAAAAAGGACCATAGAAAGAATCAACAGAACCAAAAGTTGGTTCTTTGAGAAAATCAACAAGATAGATAAACCCTTAGCCAGACTAATGAGAGGACACAGAGAGTGCATCCAAATTAACAAAATCAGAAATGAAAAGGGAGACATAACAACAGATTCAGAGGAAATTCAAAAAATCATCAGATCTTACTATAAAAACCTATATTCAACAAAACTTGAAAATCTTCAGGAAATGGACAATTTCCTAGACAGATATCAGGTACCGAAGTTAAATCAGAAAGAGATAAACCAGTTAAACAACCCCATAACTCCTAAGGAAATAGAAGCAGTCATTAAAGGTCTCCCAACCAAAAAGAGCCCAGGTCCAGACGGGTTTAGTGCAGAATTCTACCAAACCTTCAGAAAAGACCTCATACCAATATTATCCAAACTATTCCACAAAATTGAAACAGATGGATCACTACCGAATACCTTCTACGAAGCCACAATTACTCGTATACCTAAACCACACAAAGACACAACAAAGAAAGAGAACTTCAGACCAATTTCCCTTATAAATATCGACGCAAAAATACTCAACAAAATTCTGGCAAACCGAATCCAAGAGCACATCAAAACAATCATCCACCATGACCAAGTGGGCTTCATCCCAGGCATGCAGCGATGGTTTAATATACGGAAAACCATCAACCTGATCCATTATATAAACAAACTTAAGGAACAGAACCACATGATCATTTCATTAGATGCTGAGAAAGCATTTGACAAAATTCAACACCTTTTCATGATAAAAGTCCTGGAAAGAATAGGAATTCAAGGCCCATACCTGAACATAGTAAAAGCCATATACAGCAAACCAGTTGCTAACATTAAACTAAATGGAGAGAAACTCGAAGCAATCCCACTAAAATCAGGGACTAGACAAGGCTGCCCACTCTCTCCCTACTTATTCAATATAGTTCTTGAAGTTCTAGCCAGAGCAATCAGACAACAAAAGGAGGTCAAGGGGATACAGATCTGAAAAGAAGAAGTCAAAATATCACTGTTTGCAGATGATATGATAGTATATTTAAGTGATCCCAAAAGTTCCACTAGATAACTACTAAAGCTGATAAACAAATTCAGCAAAGTGGCTGGGTATAAAATTAACTCAAATAAATCAGCAGCCTTCCTCTACACAAAAGAGAAATAAGCCGAGAAAGAAATTAGGGAAACAACACCCTACATGATAGACCCAAATAATATAAAGTACCTCGGTGTGACTTTAACCAAGCAAGTAAAAGATCTGTACAATAAGAACTTCAAGACACTGAAGAAGGAAATTGAAGAAGACCTCAGAAGATGGAAAGATCTCCCATGCTCATGGATTTGCAGGATTAATATAGTAAAAATGGCCATTTTACCAAAAGCAATCTATAGATTCAATGCAATCCCCATCAAAATACCAATCCAATTCTTCAAAGAGTTAGACAGAACAATTTGCAAATTCATCTGGAATAACAAAAAACCCAGGATAGCTAAAGCTATCCTCAACAATAAAAGGACTTCAGGGGGAATCACTATCCCTGAACTCAAGCAGTATTACAGAGCAATAGTGATAAAAACTGCATGGTATTGGTACAGAGACAGACAGATAGACCAATGGAATAGAATTGAAGACCCAGAAATGAACCCACACACCTATGGTCACTTGATTTTTGACAAAGGAGCCAAAACCATCCAATGGAAAAAAGATAGCATTTTCAGCAAATGGTGCTGGTTCAACTGGAGGTCAACATGTAGAAGAATGCAGATCGATCCATCCTTGTCACCCTGTACAAAGCTTAAGTCCAAGTGGATCAAGGACCTCCACACTCAAACTAATAGAAGAAAAACTAGGGAAGCATCTGGAACACATGGGCACTGGAAAAAATTTCCTGAACAAAACACCAATGGCTTTCGCTCTAAGATCAAGAATCGACAAATGGGATCTCATAAAACTGCAAACCTTCTGTAAGGCAAAGGACACTGTGGTTAGGACAAAACGGCAACCAATAGATTGGGAAAAGATCTTTACCAATCCTACAACAGATAGAGCCCTTATATCCAAAATATACAAAGAACTCAAGAAGTTAGACCGCAGGGAAACAAATAACCCTATTAAAAAATGGGGTTCAGAGCTAAACAAAGAATTCACACCTGAGGAATGCCGAATGGCTGAGAAACACCTAAAGAAATGTTCAACATCTTTTTTCATAAGGGAAATGCAAATCAAAACAACCCTGAGATTTCACCTCACACCAGTGAGAATGGCTAAGATCAAAAACTCAGGTGACAGCAGATGCTGGCGAGGATGTGGAGAAAGAGGAAAACTCCTCCATTGTTGGTGGGATTGCAGACTGGTAAAACCATTCTGGAAATCAGTCTGGAGTTTCCTCAGAAAATTGGACATTGAACTGCCTGTGGATCCAGCTATTCCTCTCTTGGGCATATACCCAAAAGATGCCCCAACATATAAAAGAGACACGTGCTCCACTATGTTCATCGCAGCCTTATTTATAATAGCCAGAAACTGGAAAGAACCCAGATGCCCTTCAACAGAGGAATGGATACAGAAAATGTGGTACATCTACACAATGGAATATTACTCAGCTATCAAAAACAACGAGTTTATGAAATTCGTAGGCAAATGGTTGGAACTGGAAAATATCGTCCTGAGTGAGCTAACCCAATCACAGAAAGACAGACATGTTATGCATTCATTGATAAGTGGCTATTAGCCCAAATGCTTGAATTACCCTAGATCCCTAGAACAAACGAAACTCAAGACTGATGATCAAAATGTGAATGCTTCACTCCTTCTTTAAATGAGGAAAAAGAATACCCTTGGCAGGGAAGGGAGAGGCAAAGATTAAAACAGAGACTGAAGGAACACCCATTCAGAGCCCGCCCCACATGTGGCCCATACATATACAGCCACCCAATTAGACAAGATGGATGAAGCAAAGAAGTGCAGACTGACAGGAGCCGGATGTAGATCGCTCCTGAGAGACACAGCCAGAATACAGCAAATACAGAGGCGAATGCCAGCAGGAAACCACTGAACTGAGTATAGGTCCCCCGTTGAAGGAATCAGAGAAAGAACTGGAAGAGCTTGAAGGGGCTCGAGACCCCAAAAGTACAACAATGTCAAGCAACCAGAGCTTCCAGGGATTAAGCCACTACCTAAAGACTATACATGGACTGACCCTGGACTCTGACCCCCATAGGTAGCAATGAATATCCTAGTAAGAGCACCAGTGGAAGGGGAAGCCCTGGGTCCTGCTAAGACTGAACCCCCAGTGAACTAGACTATGGGGGGAGGGCGGCAATGGGGGGAGGGTTGGGAAGGGAACACCCATAAGGAATGGGAGGGGGGAGGGGGATGTTTGCCCGGAAACCGGGAAAGGGAATAACACTCGAAATGTATATAAGAAATACTCAAGCTAATAAAAAAAATATGTCTATCAATGCCCTTAAAATTCATTAAAATATACTTGGATATGAGATTGTTCTTGATATTCTGCACTTTTTGCATTTGATATTTTCAGACATGTCATACAGTTCCTACATTCCTGGCTTGTTCTTCTTTTACATTTCAATCCTATGCAACTGGACAACCATTGCCTCAATTTTTTCAGGACTATATAATTCCACTCTGAAATTTTCTTAATAACCTATAGGAAATCAATGGACAATAAGACTAATGGGTATTCATATGTATTAGAAATTTAAGCATTGACAACTTTCTACATCTGCTTTTGGGCAATTGATTTAAATGTCTGACCTGTGAACAAGATCTCCAGAATTGCTTGTTGTATATACAAAATATAAATGGCGTAGTGTCACTGCTTTATATGTAAATGTCTCTGGAGAACGGCCAAACCAGGCTACCATTATACTGAACATTTCTTTTAAGTACTATTGATCCTTCTATTTCGATTGCTTTATCTATTAAACTGTTGCATAATCACTGTCCTGACAGTTTGGGGAATAGTCTTTCCTTTCAAATACACATAACTTGTAGACAGTGAGTTGACCATGCCCAGTAAGTAACCTCCTTGTATTTAAACCAGATGAGCACATAATGACTCTGGTATCACATTCATCATATATTAACAAAAGGGATCAATATGAAGACAGCCTTACAAAGGATGAGAAAATTTTAAGACTTTAAGAAAAGTACTGCCCCACCTGTGAATCCATTCTACATGTAGACACCAAACCCAGTCACTATTGTTGATTCCAATAAGTTCTTGATGACAGGACCCTGATAAAGCTATCTTCTGAGAGGTTCTGCCAGATCCTGACCAACACAGACAGTTATGCTCTAAGTCAGTCATCAGACTGACGCCAGGGATCCCAGTGGAAGAGTTAGGGGAAGGACTGAAGGAGCTGAAGAGGCCTTATCTGACATCAATGGCAGAGGTGAGGCCCTTGGTCCTGTGAGGGCTTGATGCCCCAGTGTAGGGCAATACTAGGGCAGTGAGGCAGGAGTGGTTGGGAGGGGGAATATCCTTACTGAAGCAGAGTGAGGGGGGATGGGATAGGAGCTTTGCACAGGGGAAAACAGGAAAGGGGATAACATTTGAAATGTACATAAATAAATGTACATAAATAAAATATTCAATTTAAAGTGTACTGCTATAGTTGTTTGATGAATATTCATCAGCTGTTATTTGTTTTATTTTTATAATTTATTTATTGTTGTCTGTGAGCAAGAAAGTATACAATGTAATTTAGGGTTCATGGTAATCACCTGGCATTCATACAACAGCAGCATTTTCCATAGATTTCAAATATTAGAAAAAGCTCTCTTATTAAATAATGATTTCTATAATTTATAAATGATACACATAGGAAATATATAAATTAAATTACTTTAAACAAGATATAATTGTGGTAGATAATACATATTTTTTCTTATTTATTTATTTATTTTCTTTTATTAACTTGAGTATTTCTTATATACATTTCGAGTGTTATTCCCTTTCCTGGTTTCCGGGCAAACATCCCCCTCCCCCCTCCCCTTCCTTATGGCCGGTCCCCTCCCCATCCTCCCTCCATTGCTGCCCTCTCCCCAACAGTCTAGTTCACTGGGGGTTCAGTCTTAGCAGGACCCAGGGCTTCCCCTTCCACTGGTGCTCTTACTAGGATATTCACTGCTACCAATGAGGTCAGAGTCCAGGGTTAGTCCATGTATAATCTTTAGGTAGTGGCTTAGTCCCTGGAAGCTCTGGTTGCTTGGCATTGTTGTACATATGGGGTCTCGAGCCCCTTCAAACACATATTTTTATTACTGATAGCAACTTAAAGATTTTCTTCAATAGTATTCACTGGAAGGCCCTAAATATCCAGGCACTCAAAGTTCATGAATAAGTATCTGAATGAACTGTTCTGTTTCAGATGAACTGCCATTATGAACATTACCTAGTTCCTTTCAGAAATAAACATTTGTAAGTTAAAAATAATCGTTTATGGTTTCCGAATTTCCCTACATTAGTAGACATTTAAATATAAATTAAATATAATTTAGAATGACTTAACTAGTTTTTTTTTTTTTGGATTTCATAATCTCTTGAAAGATGTTTCAGTTCCAATTGCTTAGAAACTATTTTTCAGATGAAACTGTCAAACTGCTCCAAAGTTTTATTTTTTAATGTATAATATTTCCATTTGGAGAGTATAAAAGCATTAAACTGTTGTACTGCCTCTGGTCTAGTGCCTTGAAAATATGCTTTGTGCATAAGAGACAAACACTGAATATTTTTTTATCAAAATCGTAAGAGTCTGGAAACATTCTACAGAACTGCCATGCATAATATTTTCATAAACATCACATTTATGAGGTATTTTAGAATCCTTTTTTTCTTTCTAGTAAAAAATTAGGCAATAAAAATTGAACATTATTTTGGAATTTAATTTTGGGAGTAGAGAATATCAAAAGACATTCTAGCCAGGTAGAACAATCATTTCTTTCATCCTGAGAATCGATTAAACAGAAAGACTTTGCCATTGCACACATCTTGCTTTTTAGGGCTAGCAACAAAAGGACAGTTTACAACCACTTTCCCCCCGTGCAAATTGTTCTGTAGCTAAGAGTCAAAACACATCCTAAGGATAACAGCATGATACTGTCTTTTCCCCCACTTATTATTTCCTCTACTATCTGTGAACACATTTCTTTCATTTCTTTCTATCTTTTTATAGAAAAACAACATTTAAGGTTTGGAGGAGAATATTTCTGTAAGCTTTTATGAGCAAGTTGACAATACACATTCCAAGTGCTAAGTCTTTAAGCCTAAGTACATTCCTAAAGTTGTAAGATATGTAATATATAAAATACTACATATATCCAAATTATTATGATATACAACATATCATATGACTTCAGTTTAAATAATTTGAAGGTAAAACTTAGTATTTCACTCTAAATGGAATTAGTATATATAAGTGAATACATCATGTGTCACATTCTGATTTCTCCTTAACAAGAAAAATAGTTTTGTAAAGGCACTGTTACTACTACTATTAATGAAGAAATTGCAATGGAAAAAGCCGAATGAGATTACTATACTGTCTAAAATCCAAAGCAATTGTTTATCTTTCAAATGATGAAAAACTCTGACAAATTTACTTCATTTATTTCATCAAAAATTCTCATCGTAATATTTTTCTATATTTTCCTAATGCATAACAGTCTGTTATGCCTTCAGATTATTTGGGAAATATTTCAGATTTTTTTCTGAGTTGCACATCATTGAATGAGCATTTGACAATAGCTACACAAAAAGGGGGATGAGCTATAAAATTGAGATAAAAGACTTCTCTTGTCAATGTTATCATTGTTTATCAATTAACAAGAAGTTCTCATGCCTTTGCAATATCCAACAGAGAACCTGATTCCAATTTACCTGCTTCCAATAATAAACAAATAATTATTTTTTTAGATGTTCAGGTGTTAAGGAGAGGAGGCCAAGAGAGTGACTGGAGGTTGTACCAATGTCATTAACACAACAAGACAGTCATTTGCTTGGTGATTTAAGCAAAAGTCAACTTTAGAAGTGTTAATGTACAAACTTTAAATGACTTTAAAGAATATTCTGTCTCATATTTAAGTACTTCCTAAAGGGCACATAGTTGAACTAATAATAACAAAATTTCCAATACAATCTTGTTTTCCTATTTCAATTTAATATGTACCTTTAACTTTTTAGAATTTTGTATTGAAACAACACAGTTTTATATTCCTATTTTCTGTGAAAGAGACTCAGTAGTTTATGTGCTTTGCTTATTTAAAACTACTAAATGTAGGCCAGATATTTATTTGTTAGCAGAGAAACAATGATAATAGTGCCATTAATTTTGCTAAAAGAAGCATTCAGATATTTTTCGAATTTCATATAAATTGCTTAAAACATGATATATGATCCCACCGCATTAATCCTATAATGATTGTCCATTTTTGCTTTCTTCCTACCATGCACCCACATTATTCATTTACTGCATTGCCTACTCAGCACAGCTAGCTAATGTAGGCAAATCTGAATTTGAATAAAATAAACGTTAGAAAATTATTATTTCAGGTACAAGTTCCTCAACTACATTAAATTATCTTTTCATTTTATATTATATATTGATTCATTATATATTGATTGCTTGGTGGTTAAGAGCACCGACTCCTCTTTCAGAGGTCCTTATTTCAAATCCCAGCAACCATATGATGGATCCCAAACACCTGTAATGAAATCTGATGCCCTCTTCTGGTGTGTCTGAAAACAGCTATAGTGTACTTATAATAAATAAATAAATAAATAAATAAATAAATAAATAAATAAATGAATAACTAGTATAAATTTTAAATATAGATAATCACCAACAACACTGACTGTGACCATTTCACACATAATAATGCTTTTGATATCTAAGTGTCAAATGAATGAAAATAATTTGTATGGACTTGGATGTTGAAGGTACATAATAGTCATAGATTCTTATTGCTCATCTAATATTTTGTATGATTTATAGATTTCAATGTGTTGACGATGGTATTTCAGAGTGAAGGGAATTTCTTTTTTTATAGCTTGCTCTTTTTTCATTTTTTAAATTGGATATTTTTATATACATTTCAAATATTATCACCCTTCCTGGTTTTCCCTCTGGAAACAACCTATCTCATTCCCCCTCCCCCTGCTTCTATAAGTGTGCTTCCCCACCCACACACCCTCCCTCTTGCCCGCCCTGGCATTCCCTTATACTGGAGCATCCAGCCTTCACAGGACCAAGGGCATCTCTTCCCACTGATACCCTACAAGGCTGCCCTTGGCTACATATGTGGATGGAGACATGGGTTTGTTCATGTGTACTGTTTTGTTGTTGGTTTAGTCTCTGGGAGCTCTGGGAGCTCTGTGGGCTGTGGTTGGTTGATATTGTTGTGCTTCCTATAGGATTGCAAACCTCTTCACCATCTCAGTCCTTTCTCTACCTCCTCCACTGGGGACATGCTGACAGGACACTGATAGAGCTTGCTTTTTAATAGTGCTTCACCAGTCCAAATTTAGCTCAGTATATGTTAGATTACAAACAGGGCTTGATGTATTACCCCTCTTAGTCAAGGATATAAAGTCAGAAGATGGACTGAAGTGGGTGTTTTACTTAGTTAACCAAGAAGATATATCAGACCTAATCTTCTGGATTTTAACACTACCTTTTTGTTGTTCTGTTTTTGAGCGCCTTAAACTATATTCTGTTTATAATTGAGTAAATTGTCAGAATTCTTTCTCTTTCTTTTTGTTTTTACAGTGCTTGCATTTTAATGTTTTTTTTTTATTTTTTCTTTTCTTTTCTTTTTTTATATACTCCAGATTTCATTCCCCTCTAGGTCAACCTTCTGTCTCTTCTACATCCCATACCTCCTCTCCACCCCCTCCCCCTTCTTTACAAGGTTGTTCCCATCTGACCCACCCCACCAGACCACTGAAGTCCCTGGGAACTCCAGTCTCTTGAGGGTTAGCTGCATCTTCTCTGACTAAACACAGACCCTGCAGTCTTCTGCTGTATATGTGTTGAAAACATCATAGCAGCTGGTGTATGTTGCCTGGTTGGTGATCCAGTGTCTGAGAGACCTTGGGGTTCCAGGTTAATTTAGACTGCTGGTCCTCCTACAAGGAAGCCTTTCTCCTCAGTATCTTCCAGCTTTTCCTTAATTCAACCACAATGGTCAGTAGCTTCTGTTCATTGGTTGGGTGAGTACAAATATCTGCATCTGACTCTTTCTGCTACTTGTTGGGTCTTTCAAAGGGCAGTCATGATAGGTCCCTTTTTGTGAGTGCTCCATACCCTTAGAAATAGTGTCAGACCTTGGGGCGTCCCCTTGAGCTGGATCCCAATCTGGGTCTATCACTGGGCCTTCTTTTCCTAAGGCTCTTCTCCATTTCCATCCCTACATTTCTTTCAAACAGGAAGGGAATTTCAATTGATAAGTTAGATACTTCAACTGTGCCACATGTGTTCTCCAAAAATAAAAGTGTCTGCTATTAAATTTTTCATTATGTTCCTTAGAGTTTGAGAATCCCAGTTATTTCATATTCTCACCGACATTTTACATGTTGCCCTTACAATTTTAGTCATTTCAGTAGACAAAATAACTTAAGATTATTTGCTATTATCTCTTTCTGATAAAGATTCTATTTAATTACTTTCACATTTCTTCATTGAATTAAATGTTTACATTACAGGATCAAACAAGTTCTTAAGTTATATGATTTAATTTAGATGCTACAGATTACTAGATATGGTTGAATTTCTTTAATGTTGATATTTAAACCAACCCTCTCCAATTTTAGAGCTATTAATTTAAAATGTTTTCTTAGTAATATTTGCTTATGTGTATTGGCCTAGCTTATCTGAAGGTCATGTAGATTCATATTATGGTAATTATTCATGAAAGTTAATAATTTTATATTGCACCTTTATATTGCAGTATGTTGGATTGTGTGTGTGTGTGTGTGTGTGTGTGTGTGTGTGTGTTTGTGTGTTTAGAATTTGGATAAGTAGTCATTAATTTCAAAAAAAATCTTATGTTTTATTCATATTATTCCGATGATATTTGTTGAAAAATATTCCTTATGCACTGACTTGTTTTGGAATATCTGTCAAATATGTTAATGACACTGCAGATTAATACTGTAATAATACTGGGTTTCACCTTATTTCAACACCGTTTAGTCATATATCCAAAATCTTGAGAGCACACAATTAATACTATGTAATACACAGGTTTGCCAAACTAGGACGTAAAAAAGTCTATGTATATTAGTGTCGCGCGCCCAATGTCCCGCCAGCAAGAACGACGCGTGGCAACAGGATTCTTCTGCGAGCAAGCCTTTACTGTGTTACAGCTCTCTTAGTGTTACAGCTCTCTTGAACAGGGACTCCGAGCAGCAAAATCGCTCGGCTTATATAGACAACAGTATGCTAATTATCTCTCAGGGATTGGTGGGGCTTGGATCACCCCACTACTTGTCCTCCAGGGATTGGCGGAGAATGAATCACCTCATTAGCATATTAACGGTCAACTAACACCTGGTGCATAAACCGCACATGTGCAGTACCGCTGTTCACCACTAGAGGGAGCCCTAGCAAGGGGACAAGCCTGCACATGCGCAGTAAGTCGTTTATATCCAGACAAGGCTGGATGTCGGCGCCATCTTTGTTTCGCCGCGCCGCTCTCTACATATTAAACACATTTTCAGTTTATAATTTTATACTATACTTATATTAGAAGGTAAATTTAAGATGAACTTAATGGCATCTGTATATTTCTATATATTCAGATATTGTTTAATTTCTTAGGGCAATGTGTTTAGAGTACGGAAATCATTCACACATATATATTACCACTGTACTTTTTTTTTTTTTTATTAAATTGAGTATTTCTTATTTACATTTCGAGTGTTATTACCTTTCCCGGTTTCCGGGCAATCATCCCTCTAATCCCTACCCCTCCCCTTCCTTATGGGTGTTCCCCTCCCAATCCTCCCCCCATTGCCGCCCTCCCCCCAACAATCACATTCACTGAGGGTTCAGTCTTAGCAGGACCAACGGCTTCCCCTTCCACTGGTGATCTTACTAGAATATTCATTGCTACCTATGAGGTCAGAGACCAGAGTCCAGGGTCAGTCCATGTATAGTCTTTAGGTAGTGGCTTATTTCCTGGAAGCTCTGGTTGCTTGGCATTGTTGTTCATAAAGGGTCTCGAGCTCCTTCAAGCTCTTCGAGTTCTTTCTCTGATTCCATCAACGGGAGTCCTATTCTCAGTTCAGTGGTTTGCTGCTGGCATTCGCCTCTGTATTTGCTGTATTCTGGCTGTGCCTCTCAGGAGCGATCTACATCCGGCTCCTGTCAGCCTGCACTTCTTCGCTTCATCCATCTTGTCTAATTGGGTGGCTATATATGTATGGGCCACATGTGGGGCAGGCTCTGAATGGGTGTTCCTTCTGTGTCTGTTTTCATCTTTGCCTCTCTATTCCCTGCCAAGGGTATTCTTGTTCCCCTTTTAAAGAAGGAGTGAAGCATTCACATTTTGATCATCCGTCTTGAGTTTCATTTGTTCTAGGCATCTAGGGTAATTCAAGCATTTGGGCTAATAGCCACTTATCAATGAGTGCATACCATGTGTGTTTTTCTGTGATTGGGTTTCCTCACTCAGGATGATATTTTCCAGTTCCAACCATTTGCCTATGAATTTCATAAAGTCATTGTTATTGATAGCTGAGTAATATTCCAATGTGTAGATGTACCACATTTTCTCTATCTATTCCTCTGATGAAGGGCATCTGGGTTCTTTCCAGCTTCTGGCTATTATAAATAAGGCTGCGATGAACATAGTGGAGCACCTGTCTTTTTTATATGTTGGGGCATCTTTTAGGTATATGCCCAAGAGAGGTATAGCTAGATCCTCAGGCAGTTCAATGTCCAATTTTCTGAGGAAAATCCAGACTGATTTCCAGAATGGTTGTACCAGTCTGCAATCCCACCAAAAATGGAGGAGTGTTCCTCTTTCTCCACATCCTCCCCAGCATTTGCTGTCACCTGAGTTTTTGATCTTAGCCATTCTCACTGGTGTGAGGTGAAATCTCAGGGTTGTTCTGATTTGCATTTCCCTTATGACTACAGATGTTGAACATTTCTTTAGGTGTTTCTCAGCCATTCGGCATTCCTCAGCTGTGAATTGTTTGTTTAGCTATGAACCCCATTTTTTAATAGGGTTATTTGTCTCCCTATGGTCTAACTTCTTGAGTTCTTTGTATATTTTGGATATAAGGCCTCTATCTGTTGTAGGATTGGTAAAGATCTTTTCCCAATCTATTGGTTGCCATTTTGTCCTAACCACAGTGTCCTTTGCCTTACAGAAGCTTTGGAGTTTTATGAGATACCATTTGTCGATTCTTGATCTTAGAGCATAAGTCAGCCATTGGTATTTTGTTCAGGAAATTTTATCCAGTGCCCATGTGTTTCAGATGCTTCCCTAGTTTTTCTTCTATTGGTTTGAGTGATTCCAGTTTGATATGGAGGTCCTTTACCCACTTGGACTTAAGCTTTGTACAGGGTGATAAGCATGGATCGATCTGCATTCTTCTACATGTTGACCTCCAGTTGAACCAGC
Source organism: Rattus norvegicus (assembly GCF_021556685.1). Lineage (NCBI taxonomy): Eukaryota > Metazoa > Chordata > Mammalia > Rodentia > Muridae > Rattus > Rattus norvegicus. Next base: position 94,421,525 of record NC_141554.1, read on the forward strand.
ACCATTTGCTGAAAATGCTATCTTTTTTCCATTGGATGGTTTTGGATCCTTTGTCAAAAATCAAGTGACCATAGGTGTGTGGGTTCATTTCTGGGTCTTCAATTCTGTTCCATTGGTCTATCTGTCTGTCTCTGTACCAATACCATGCAGTTTTTATCACTATTGCTCTGTAATACTGCTTGAGTTCAGGGATAGTGATTCCCCCTGAAGTCCTTTTATTGTTGAGGATAGTTTTAGCTATCCTGGGTTTTTTGGTATTCCAGATGAAATTGCAAATTGTTCTGTCTAACTCTTTGAAGAATTGGATTGGTATTTTGATGGGGATTGCATTGAATCTGTAGATCGCTTTTGATAGAATGGCCATTTTGACTATATTAATCCTGCCAATCCATGAGCATGGGAGATCTTTCCATCTTCTGAGGTCTTCTTCAATTTCTTTCTTCAGAGTCTTCAAGTTCTTATTGTACAGATCTTTTACTTGATTGGTTAAAGTCACACCGAGGTATTTTATATTATTTGGGACTATTATTAAGGGTGTCGTTTCCCTAATTTCTTTCTCGGCTTGTGTCTCTCTTGTGTAGAGGAAGGCTACTGATATATTTGAGTTAATTTTATACCCAGCCACTTTGCTGAAGTTGTTTATCAGCTTTAGTAGTTCTCTGGTGGAACTTTTGGGATCACTTAAATATACTATCATATCATCTGCCAATAGTGATATTTTGACTTCTTCTTTTCCAATCTGTATCCCCTTGACCGACATTTGTTTTCTGATTGCTCTGGCTAGAACTTCAAGAACTATATTGGATAAGTAGGGAGAGAGTAGGCAGCCTTGTCTAGTCCCTGATTTTAGTGGGATTGCTTCAAGTTTCTCTTTGTTTAGTTTAATGTTAGCAACTGTTTTGCTGTATATGGCTTTTACTATGTTTAGGTATGGGCCTTGAATTCCTATTCTTTCCAGGACTTTTATCATGAAGAGGTGTTGAATTTTGTCAAATGCTTTCTCAGCATCTAATGAAATGATCATGTGGTTCTGTTCCTTAAGTTTGTTTATATAATGGATCACGTTGATGGTTTTCCGTATATTAAACCATTGCTGCATGCCTGGGATGAAGCCTACTTGATCATGGTGGATGATTGTTTTGATGTTCTCTTGGATTCGGTTTGCCAGAATTTTATTGAGTATTTTTGCGTCGATATTCATAAGGGAAATTGGTCTGAAGTTCTCTTTCTTTGTTGGGTCTCTGTGTGGTTTAGGTATAAGAGTAATTGTGGCTTCATAGAAGGAATTCGGTAGTCCTCGATCTGTTTCAATTTTGTGGAATAGTTTGGATAATATTGGTATGAGGTCTTCTATGAAGGTCTGATAGTATTCTGCACTAAAGCTGTCTATTCCTGGGCTCTTTTTGGTTGGGAGACCTTTAATGTCTGCTTCTATTTCCTTAGGAGTTATGGGGTTGTTTAACTGGTTTATCTGTTCCTGATTTAACTTCGGTATCTGGTAGCTGTCTAGGAAATTGTCCATTTCCTGCAGATTTTCAAGTTTCGTTGAATATAGGCTTCTATAGCAAGATCTGATGATTTTTTTGAATTTCCTCTGAATCTGTAGTTATGTCTCCCTTTTCATTTCTGATTTTGATAATTTGTACACACTCTCTGTGTCCCCTCATTAGTCTGGCTAAGGGTTTATCTATCTTGTTGATATTCTCAAAGAACCAACTTTTGGTTATGTTGATTCTTTCTATGGTCCTTTTTGTTTCTACTTGGTTTATTTCAGCTCTGAGTTTGATTATTTCCTGCCTTCTACTCCTCCTGGGTGTATTTGCTTCTTTTTGTTCTAGAGCTTTTAGGTGTGCTGTCAAGCTGCTGACATATGCTCTTTCCTGTTTCTTTCTGCAGGCACTCAGCACTATGAGTTTTCCTCTTACCACAGCTTTCATTGTGTCCCATAAGTTTGGGTATGTTGTACCGTAATTTTCATTAAATTCTAAAAAGTCTTTAATTTCTTTCTTTATTTCTTCCTTGACCAGGTTATCATTGAGTAGAGCATTGTTTAATTCCCACGTATATGTGGGCATTCTTCCCTTATTATTATTGAAGACCAGTTTTAGGCTGTGGTGGTCTGATAGCACGCATGGGATTATTTCTATCTTCCTGTAACTGTTGAGGCCCGTTTTTTGACCAATTATATTGTCAATTTTGGAGAAAGTAGCTTAAGGAGCTGAGAAGAAGGTATATCCTTTTGCTTTAGGATAGAATGTTCTGTAAGTATCTGTTAAGTCCATTTGGCTCATGACTTCTCTTAGTCTGTATATGTCTCTGTTTAATTTCTGTTTCCATGATCTGTCCATTGATGAGAGTGGGGTGTTGAAGTCTCCTACTATTATTGTGTGAGGTGTTATGTGTGTTTTGAGATTTAGTAAGGTTTCTTTTATGTATGTAGTTGCCCTTGTATTTGGGGCATAGATATTTACGATTGAGAGTTCACCTTGGTGGATTTTTCCTTTGATGAATATGAAGTGTCCTTCCTTAACCTTTTTGATGACTTTTAGTAGAAAATTGATTTTATTTGATATTAGAATGGCTACTCCAGCTTGCTTCTTCTGACCATTTGCTTGGAAAGTTGATTTCCAGCCTTTCACTCTGAGGTAGTGTCTGTCTTTGTCTCTGAGGTGTGTTTCCTGTAGGCAGCAGAATGCAGGGTCCTCGTTGCGTATCCAGTTTGTTAATCTATGTCTTTTTATTGGGGGAGTTGAGACCATTGATGTTGAGAGATATTAAGGAATAGTGATGATTGCTTCCTGTTATATTCATATTTGGATATGAGGTTATGTTAGTGTGCTTTTCTTCTCTTTGTTTTGTTGCCCAGACGATTAGTTTCTTGCTTCTTCTCGGGTATAGCTTGCCTCCTTATGTTAGGCTTTACCATTTATTATCCTTTGTAGTGCTGGATTTGTAGAAAGATACTGTGTAAATTTGGTTTTGTCATGGAATATCTTGGTTTCTCCATCTATGTTAATTGAGAGTTTTGCAGGATACAGTAACCTGGGCTGGCATTTGTGTTCTCTTAGGTCTGTATGACATCTGTCAAGGATCTTCTGGCTTTCATAGTGTCTGGCGAAAAGTCTGGTGTGATTCTGATAGGTCTGCCTTTATATGTTACTTGACCTTTTTCCCTTACTGCTTTTAATATTCTTTCTTTATTTTGTGCGTTTGGTGTTTTGACTATTCTGTGACGGGAGGAGTTTTTTTCTGGTCCAATCGATTTGGAGTTCTGTAGGCTTCTTTTATGCTTATGGGTATCTCTGTTTTTAGGTTAGGGAAGTTTTCCTGTATGATTTTTTGAAGATATTTCCTGGTCCTTTCAGCTGGGAGTCTTCAGTCTCTTCTATACCTATTATCCTTAGGTTTGATCTTCTCATTGAGTCCTGGATTTCCTGTATGTTTTGGACCAGTAGCTTTTTCTGATTTACATTATCTTTGTCAGTTGATTCGATGATTTCTATGGAATCTTCTGCTCCTGAGTTTCTCTCTTCCATCTCCTGTATTCTCTGGTGAAGCTCTTATCTACAGCTCCTTGTCTTTTCTTTTGGTTTTCTATATCCAGGGTTGTTTCCATGTGTTCTTTCTTGATTGCTTCTATTTCCATTTTTAATTCCTTCAACTGTTTGATTGTGTTTTCCTGGAATTCTTTCAGGGATTTTTGTGACTCCTCTCTATGGGCTTCTACTTGTTTATTTATGTTTTCCTGGAATTCTTTTAGGGATTTTTGCAATTCCTCTCTGTAGGCTTCTACTTTTTCTCTAAGGGAGTTCTTCACGTCTTTCTTGAAGTCCTCCAACATCATGATCAAATATGATTTTGAAACTAGATCTTGCTTTTCTGGTGTGTTTGGATATTCCGTGTTTGCTTTGGTGGGAAAATTGGGCTCCGATGATGCCAGGTAGTCTTGTTTTCTGTTGCTTGGGTTCCTGCGCTTGCCTCTCGCCATCAGATTATCTCTAATGTTACTTTGTTCTGCTATTTCTGACAGTGGCTAGACTGTCCTATAAGCCTGTTTTCAGGAATGCTGTAGACCTGTTTTCCTGTTTCCTTTCAGCCAGTTATGGGGACAGAGTGTTCTTCTTTTGGGCGTGTAGTTTTTCCTATCTACAGGTCTTCAGCTGTTCCTGTGGGCCTGAGTCTTGAGTTTACCAGGCAGGTCGCTTGGAGCAGAAAAGTTGGTCTTACCTGTGGTCTCGAGGCTCACGTTTGCTTGTGGGGTGTTGTTTATGAGCTCTCTGCGGCGGCAGCCACCAGGAAGATCTGCGCTGCCCTCTCCAGGAGTTTCCGTGCACCAGGGTTCCAGATGGCATTTGGTGTTTCCCTCTGGAATCAGTAATGTGTGCAGAGTGCAGTCTCTTCTGGTTTCCCAGGCGTGTCTGCCTCTCTGAAGGTTTAGCTCTCCCTGCCAATGGATTTGGGTGCAGAGAACTGTTTATCCGGTCGGTCCCTTCAGGTTCCGGCGGTGTCTCAGACCATTACCACTGTTCTAAAGGTGCTTTACTTAATTTGATATAAACTCTGTCATTAAATTTTATTTTCTAGCTATTTTCTATTAACATAGACGAAATGAGTGTGTGCATGACGCACTCTGACACATACAATTTCAATAATTAATTATGCAATTGTTTTTGTTGTTCAGTGGATTCTCCGAATTGTTACATTCACCTCCTTGTATCATTTGTAGATATAATAAATTGCAATTCTTTCTGGCCCTTAAATCTATTAAGCTTGTTTGATAATTTATCATATTTTGTAATAAACCCTGAGCAATTATGAACAACAAAATAGACATGAGTATAACATTCTTCTCAATCGTACACAAAAATCATTCCCAACTCTCAAGTTAAAATATATGATTAGCTATACTTTTCTCTTGATATGCTTTTTAGTTTGTGGAGCTTAACAGTCCTAGTTTATTAAAATATGTATAAAATGATAATGTTGAATTTTTAGGTTATACTGATTTTGTACAATTATTTTTCCAATTAAAGTTGTTTGTATATATAAAATTTTCCCTTATTCTAGAATTCTTTTTCGGAGGTAATAAGTAAATAAGCATTTTCCTTAGTATTCAATGTATATTTCATTTGCTATAGATAGACTTAAGGAAAAAAGGTCTTCAACACCATAAGGAAATCCCATATTCAGTTCTATTATAATACTATTTTTAGTCCATGAAATTTTCTTTAATTATTTTCATAGAGTTGACTTTAGTTTTTTTGTTTTTTTATTTTTTAATTTTTTTCACTTACATTTCATATATTATCTCCCTTCCCAGTTTCCTCTCCACAACCCCTCTATATTTTCCCCCTGAACCTATGAGGGTGCTTCCCCACTTGTCCACCCACTCCTGCCTTAGCACCTTAGCATTCCCCTATTCAGGGTCATCAAATCTCTGCAAGATCAAGGGCCTCCACTCCCAGTGATGCCAGATAAGGTACATATGCAGATGGAGCCACAGGCCCCTGCAGATGCCCTATTTGATTGGTGGTTTAGTCCCTGGGAGCTCTGGGCGGATGGTTGGTTGATATTTTTGTTCTTTCTATGGGGTTGCAAACCCCTTCAGCTCCTTTAGACCTTTCTGTAACTCCTCCATTGGGGATCTTGTTCTCAGTTCAATGGTTGGCTGTGAGCATCCACCTCAGTATTTGTGAGGCTCTGGCAGAGGCTCTCAGGAGACAGTTATGTTGGGCTCTTGTCAGCATGCATTTCTTGGCATCCACAATAGTTTCTAGGTTGGGTGAGTGCATGCGGGATGGATCCCCATGCGTGGCAGTCTCTGGATGTCCTTTCTAGTGGCTATTTCTGTTCCCCCTCCCCTACTACTACACAACTATTTTCAAATTCCTGACCTTCTGCAATTCTCCCCCATCTTCTCCACATCTGAATTGCCCCTACCCTGCTTTTCCCCTCCTGCTCCTCTCTCCCTTCCAGATCCCCACTTCCTAGAGATTATTTTCTTATAAAATAATCTGAGTAGGACTGTAGCATCCACACTTTTGTGTGATCTTCATTCTTTTTGGTTTTCATGTGGTCTCCGAGTTGTATTGTGGGTATTTTGAGCTTCCTTTTGGCTAACATTCAATTATCAGTGAATACATAGCATGGGAGTTCCTTTGTGACTAGATTACCTCACTCAGGATAATATTTTCTAGTTCCATCCATTTGACTGTGAATTTCAGGAAGTCATTGTTTTTGATAGCTGAGTAGTATTCCATTGTGTAGATGTGCCACATTTTATGTATCCATTCCTCTGTTGAAGGGCATCTGGGTTCTTTCCAGCTTCTGGCAATTATAAATAAGGCTGCTATGAACATAGTGCAGCATGTATCCTTGTTGTATGTTGGAGCATCTTTTGGACATATGCCCAGAAGTGGTATAGCTGGGTCCTCAGGCAGTTCAATGTCCAATTTTCTGAAGAACCTCAAGTCTGATTTCCAGAGTGGTTGTACCAGTCTGCAATCCCACCAACAATGGAGGAGTGTTTCTCTTTTTACATATCCTTGCCAGCATCTGCTGTCACCTGAGTTACTTAGCCATTCTGACTAGTGTAATGTGTAATTGCAGGGTTGGTTTGATTTGCATATCTCTGATGATTAAGGATGTTGAACATTTCTTTTTAAATCTTTTTTTTTCCTTTTTATTTCGGAGCTGCGGACCAAACCCAGGGCCTTGCGCTTGGTAAGCAAGCACTCTACCACTGAGCTAAATCCCCAACCCCTATGTTGAACATTTCTTTAAGTGCTTCTCAGCCATTTGTGATTCCTCAGTTGATAATTTTCTGTTTAGCTCCGGACCCCATTTTTGATAGGTTTAATTGGTTCATTGGAGTCTAACTTCTTGTGTTCTTTGTATATTTGGGATAGAAATGTTTTAAATTGTATACTTTTTATCTGAAAATATACTCTTCTCTCTTAATATAGATCCTGACTATAGCTTTCCATTTCACTGTTCTTCAAGGTAACACCCTCTCTACCACCACTCTCTCTAAAAATTGTTCCTTCTTTGTTCCTCTTAAAAAAAGAGTCGCCACCATGAAAGGACAAAATACAATAAAATAAAACAAGTTGAAAGCCCTCATATCAAGACTGGACAAAGAAAATTATAGGAGGAAATGTGGCCCAAGAACAGGTGAAGAGTAAGAGATACACTTGCTCCCATTGTTTAGAGTCTAACACAACCAGCAAACTAATGTCCATAGTTTATTCATAGAAAACCTACCTAGTTAAAATTCATCCAGGACATGCTTCTTCTTTATGAGGCTACATGAGCCTTGCACAGTTGATTTGGCAGAACATGTTCCACTGGTGTTTACCATCTCCTTTTACTCCTACATTTTTTCTTCTTCCTCTTCAAATGGAGTTCCCTAAACCCTGAGAGGAGGGACCAAATGGAGATCTCCAATCTAGCCATACATAATTTTTGGCTTTGTTTTTTTGTACACACTCCTGTCCACTGCCAGAGGAAGCCTCTCTAATGACTTTTGATGATATAATACTAAAATTATAGGAAGAAAACTTTGAAACAGTAAAGGGTGGCATATAAAGGTAATATGTCATAAGAAAAGCATATAGGTGAAGAAAACATTATATAAATAGGCTCTGAAATAACACTTAGGTTTTACACCTATTTCTTTTGACTTCACTGTTCCAATTTTCAGAGGGGCACTTTTTCATTCTACCAAAAGGGGTGATTGCATAGACTTGCTAAGAATGCTAAATAAACATAAAGTCAACAAAGAAATTGTTATCGTAAGTAAGAATACTTTAATTGCTATGAAAATAAGTTTGTGTGCATTTATATTAGAATAGAAGGGATAGAAATTGATCATGAAATAAATTTGCAGTTTCTATTGATTTTTAATTATATTAACACATTTCAATTAAAATATAGTTACATCTCTTTCTTCTTTATTCCTTGTCTTTCCTTCTACCAGCCACTACTTCTTCACCCTCCAGGATGTTCTGTCACTCCTACTTTGTACAAATATATAAATACAATCAGCAGAATATAAATTTGTTTTTTGTGTATGTACGGTTCCAGGAATGATCACTTTATGTTGGATAATAAATTCTGTATCTAATTCCATAGAGAGACGAATGCTCACTGGGTTGACAGTGATTAAATACATGTAGTTCTTTTTCTTGAGTTGGGACAGCTGAAATTTTCCACCTCCACATTAATATACATAATGTTATTGCCATTGTACTTTTTGGTTTATACAGCCATTTTAAGAAGTAAGTTATTTATTTATTTATTTATTTATTTATTTACTTACTTACTTACTTACTTACTTATTTATAAACATCCCAAACTCTGCACAGCTCCCATTCCCTCCGCAAAGAATACCTTCCCCATTTTTCTGAGGGGGTAGGGCCCCCTTGATATCCGCCTAAACTGATGCATTCAGTTTCTGCCAGATTAGGTTATGAAGCATTTTCTAGAAGAGAAAGTTTCAAAGCAGACTTTCTGGAATTCCAGCTCTTATCATCTTTTCAATCTACATTCCAGGATATTTCCTAAGACATAGATGCAGGACTGGTAATGTAAATCTATCAATTTGACATGAACTACTCATGATATATTAATTTCTGCATCTTGCTCAGTTGTAATTTTTTGTGATGGCCTGCATTTCTCTAAGAGAAACTACTTTTGTGAGTGAGGAAAACTAAATTTATCTAGGGATATAGAATAAAATCAAGTAAGAAAGCAACCACAAGGGGGAGGAAATGAGGGACCTGTGAGGAAAAGGGGATAGGAGGAAGAGGGGAACATGGTCTGGTATTGGGTGGGGGTAATAGAAGCAGAAAAGATAAACCTAACCCTCAAGAGAATGGAGAACCCAGGGAGTTCAGCGATCTGGTGTGTGAGTGTGGGTTTAGGGTGGGATGGGACATCATAGTGGAGACAGGGGAGGGGTGGGGGCTGAAATGTGGAACAATCCGACGGTAGACATGGAGGGCAATAAAATCTGGAGAAGAGAGGGAAAGAGGGAGAGAGGGAGAGAGAGAGATATAAGAAAAAAAGAATGTACTATTGCCATTGCTTAGAAAAGCAAAATTCTCAATGACATTTTAACTTGTATCCTTACAATTAAAAAAGATTGGGATTTTATAAGTACAAAAGATTATGCATTATAAAACAAACTGATAGTTTAGAATAAATTAGAAATTGCAGTAAGGAACATGTTCATTTGCTTTTAATTTTTACTATTTTCATTTTATGGATAATATTTTTTCCTTAAAAGCAATAGCAAAGAGAAAGAGCACCACTGTCCACAGAAAATGACATCACCATCATCACCATCACCACCACCAATAACAAAACATTAGTTATATTATAAAAGAAGACTCAATAGTCATGGATATGTAAATAAAATAGCATGGACATGTATTAACAGTCTAATATATATGTATCAAAAACAGTATGTATGGGAGAATTTAAAAAACATCTATGGTATGAATACCCACCTACACACTAACCTATTAGTTTTCCAAATTAAAGAATTACAAAGAATTAAGTGCTTTTGAAAGTTATCCTTATCTCAATAAATATTTACAAACATTTTATACTTTCTTTTATCATGACAGCATTTAATCTTCAAAGATTTACTTTTTAATATACCTAAAAATATCCACCTTTTACCACTTACAGAATTAATACAAAAGTCAAAGTTACAATCAGATGACCCCAGTCTGTATTACCATGCTTCCTACTCAATGTCAGTTTTATTTATTTATTTTTTATTGGATATTTTTATTTCCATTTCAAATTTTATTGCCTTTCCTTGTCTACTGTCCCTAAGCCCCCTATCCTATTCCTCCTCCATGTCAGTTTTTAATCACAAGAGCTACAGTTGAAAATTCTCTTACATATAAAATAACAATCAAAACCTTAAAGTCTACTTACAAAAAGAAAATGAACTTTTATGCTTTTCTATTTTTAAAATTTTTATTAGATATATTTCTTTGCTTACATTTCAAACATTATTCCCCTTTCTGCTTTCCTGTCCATAAGCCCCCATTCCATCCCCTCTTCCTTCCTCAATACAGTTATTCCCCCATACATCTCCCTTATTGCCCTCCCCCATATTCCCCTGCACTGGGGGTCCAACCTTGGCAAGACCAAGGGCTTCCCCTTCCCCTGGGGCCCCAACAAGGCTATTCTCTGCTACATATGCTTTTATGCTTTTCTACACAAGAAGTCAAAGAAGGCATACCAGGAAGGGAATAATTACTGAACTGTAAAAAAATAATTAAAGAATAGAAATTTTTAAAAAATCAAAGTATAGTGTTGATAACTTCTCCTTGGATGTGTTTAGAAATATTTCCATTAAAAACTTAGAAGAAACTTTAAATTAATCAAGGCAGATATTTATTTAATATCAATATTACTATTTACATTATTTTCCTGGAGTATGCAGTCCAGTGACTGCATTATGTTTTATAACAATTCACAGTCTGTTGTGAAGGATATCATTTTGACACATTTTCTAAACATAAAACTTGACAGCAAATTTTCTACTCCATGTCTCTTAAATATGAAATTCATATTGTAAAGACCCTATGTCCAGTATCAGAATAAGGATTTTATGTAATTTCAGATAAAAGTAATTAACTATTAGTGATGCTATCAATGATGTATCAGATCTAAATAATTTCTGTATTGGAGACAATTTAACTTACTTTTAATTGCTAAACAATTATAGAGGCAAAGAACATAGTTCAATTTAATGGGAAAAGTTAGACTTATAAAAAGTTAATAAAAGTAAATGTAAACTAAGGTTGTTATAATACATATTATTATAAGTAAGGTATCCTGATGTACATGACTACTAGATTCTTTGAATATAATTTGCTAGTAGAACACAGTATAGCATATGTAATATCTAGTGTTAAATCTCTTGAACTACCACTACTAAATATAATGACATTAATAATAAAATAAAAATTAGGGGTAATATTTTTTGTCAAATATTTAAACCTAAAATAAATGATCAATATATTCAGATCTTCATAGTTCTGTCATTCTGGTCTTGCAATAAGCATTGATGCTGAAGTTTGTATTTAAGTCTCTGAAAAATTTGCATGTTCATAATACAGATATTTTTATAACTTTTTTCTGTTTTATTGAAAATGGATTCTTCTCTTATACAATATATTTGAATAGTTTCTTCTCTCCATTTCTTTAACATTTCTCTCATCTCCTCTTACCTATAAATTCACTATCCCTTCATTTTCCTTCAATAAAAAGCAGACCTCTTATATTATTTTATTAATTTAATGATATAAATAAATATTTGAATAATGCCAATTCTAGTTTTCAGCCATGGTCCTTTTAAGAGGAAAACAGATTTTGCTGATAGCTAAAAATGCAAAAAAAAAAAAAAAAAAAAAAACTCTAGTGCTTATTTGCTTAAAATATAGTATTGTATTGGGACACAAAAATATTGTTGAGTTATTTTAAGAGATATAATTTTTATACTTTATATTTAAAAATCACATACATAATAGTTGAATGAAAAATAAATTTTCCTCATATTGGTATTATTGGATGGACAGCAATGTAATTGACAAAAATAAGATATTGATTTTAAAATACTATAAATAGATTTAACTACTTCAATGAAAATCTTTAATAAAGATGCTATGATAAGCAGTAATCTCTCTCTAATTATATATGGAAAAGTGAAAATGAATTGATATTGAATCTTGTTTTCTGTTTGATTAATACTGGTGTAGATGAACATTGACCCCTTCAAATACAACCGTCTCTGCAATACACTTATTGTATGCTCAAAGCATCTCATTCCACTGGGATTATGATTTGATATCTATGCAGAGCAATTTTCAACAGAAAACCTATGCTTTTTATTGTTATATTACATATTTAATGCTCCACTTAAGCAGAATCGGACAGCACAAGTGAAAGAGACTCGGTTCCAGGGGTTATTGGCTCTGTTGTAAAGTGCAGTAGATGTACGATAATTATATACAGCTCTACATTGCTTCTGATGGTTGGTAATTTTGACGCGTGATATATATTATTGATTTTAAAGCAATTTAGAATTCATTCTAGCTCAGATTTGAGTAGCTATGTGTACTGTAATTGCTTTGGTAATGTGTCTGTGTTGTATTTAAATGCTTAGCAATGGTTTTCCAGCTAATAAAAAAAATCATTGTTTTGACTACTGCATTTTTAGCACTTCCTCTTATAAATGCATCTGCAATAACAGGAAATAATTTTCTTGAAATTCCTAAAAGCATTATGTGACCAGTAGTATATACACAGAATTTACATGGTGGAATTTAGCCAAAACAGTACAAAATGAAATTGAAAAAGATTTAATATTTTCATTTCATGAAGACTTAAGCCATCAACACATATTATAATGCATTTATCTTATAATTTTGGTATGCTTAAGGGTTTTTTAATTTATTGTCTTCTATAGTAGATGCTGATGTAAAGTCAATTTTTAATAATAATTTCTAGATCAGTACAATTTATGCTAATATTAATATTTAAATACAATTAATGTCTAATTATTTTGTGCTATTATCACTATCTATAGGAGAAAAATAGTTCTGATAATCATAAATGAGTAGTCATGAAATTGTATACAGAAAGTATGAATATTTTAATTTTATTAAAGTAATACTCATCAATCTAATGTAGTTTTATTTACATATAATTGTATATCCTTCCAGTGCACTGCTATTTATCATATGGACTACATTTTATGTTTTTTTTAGTTGGTATATATTTAATAATAAAAATTATTACATAATATCAATAAATTCTTAATTTAAATGTATTTTAAAGATTATTCAAAATCTTTACCAACTGTATTATTTCAATTGGTTTCAAATAGCTAATGATGCTCTTTTAATAATTTAAGCCATAACCATATATTATAACAAAGTATAGAACTTTACATTTTAAAATATCAGAACATTTTTAGCCCACACAGAATTTCCTAGAACATGCCTATTAAAAGAGATTCATCCTGACAAAAGAGACAATTAGTTTCCTGAATTGCAGCAGGAAGTATCATCAGTGCCTGGAAATTGATGATTCACTACATTATAATGCTGGCAACTCTCCTTAACATGAACATTAAAATGATCGCTTTCCTGTCATTTAAACTTGCACCTGCATTTCTTTCTCTCTCTTTTTTTCCCTGATACTTCTTGACCTTGGTAATGCCTTGAAGTTATAGCTTCTAATCTTTACTTCCTTTTCCTCACTGAATATGAGGTATTATAGTAATCCGTAAAATATGTGAGAAAAGATTACCATGAACGTGAGGTTAGATTAATAACAGGAAATGTTAACTAAGATCCTTTAAACTAGACAACAATTAATATTTTCAATGTAGATGAATAATTTTATGATAGCTCAGAAATTAAGCAGACAATAGGCTATCAAAGTATAGATTCAATAGATATTTTTTAAAACCAAAAATAAGTTTTTAAGTAAAATTTTTTCTGAATATATATTGGACAGTCAAATATTTAATTACGTTTAGTTTTAGGGCGATATGGGAATCTTGAAAAAAATGAAAATCATAATTATGGTGCCAGAATTTTATATTATCTATTGTGAGACTCAGCAATAATGAGCTTTGCTTGTTGATTTAGGGTAAAAACAAACTGAAGCATAGATAAAGTATGATTAGAGATTTATAGTTGTAGGTTTTACTTTTCAGACTACACTGACTGGGACATATAGTTAAGCAAATCGAAAGATTCACACTCTCTTGTTATTTTGTGGTTTCTTCTCGTGGCAATTATATAGTTAATTCTTACAATAAAAACAGAATCACCTTTTTATAATTGCTAAGAAAAACATTACTCTTTCTTTTTAGGGTCCTCATGAATTAAGTAATACTATTCTCTTCAAATACCTTGTTGTTTTAAGTCAACATATCCTGAGACTTCACTAGTTATTCCTGGCAGATGTATCTTGAATAAGAGCTCTAAAAGCCTGCTCATCTACAGATTAGCTACTATTTTGTGGCATTCTAGAATAAAGATGATGTCTTAGGGTTTTACTGCTGTGACCTGACACTGTGACCAAGGCAACTCTTATAAGGACAACATTAATTGGGACTAGCTTACAGGTTATCATCAAAGCAAGAACATGGCAGTGTCCAAGCAGACATGGTGCAGGCAGAGCTGAGAGTTCAAAATCTTCATCTGAAGGATGCTAGTCTAATACTGAATTCCAAGTAGGTAGGGTGAGGATCTTAAGCCCATACCTACAATGATACACCAACCCCAACAAGGTCATATCTTCTAATCCTGCCACTCCCTGGGTCAAGCATATACAAAATATCACAGATGAGAAGAGGATCTCCCCTTCTCTTTACTTTTCTCTCTTCTTTACCTTCTACATCCCTTTGACTTCCTACTCTGGCTCCTATCATCAATTGATGTTTTTACTGTTCATTTCTTTACATGTTCCTTACAGACATTTAGTTTGTTAGAATTCATTGATAATAAGTCTATGTGAAACATACCATGCACAGCACTTTTAAGCAATCAGAATCCATTATGTCACATATTATTTACTTCCACAGCATGTACTAGTCAAATGTTATATGAAAAACTCATATTTTACTTATTGACACATTTTGAAATTATTGAATATTTTCCTGGGTTTTGACTGATCTCCAATTTTGAAATCTATGCCTCTGAAGATATTTTGCAATTATAGACTTTAAGACTCAATGGGAAATAGAAATCAGGAAATTTTTTTTTCTAAACAAAATATTTTTATGAAATTACATTAGAATCAAAATAGAATTATGAGGATAGATCTTTTAACACAAAGGTCCACTCCATACTGGATAGGATAAAAAGATTGAACAAGAAATTTTTCTTATTTTATTGTCAAAGGTGATTTTTTTTTATTAACTTGAGTATTTCTTTTTTTTTTTGTTTTTTTTTGTTTTTTTTTTATTTTTTTTTTTTTTGATTTTTTTTTTTATTAACTTGAGTATTTCTTATATACATTTCGAGTGTTATTCCCTTTCCCGGTTTCCGGGCAAACATCCCCCTCCCCCCTCCCCTTCCTTATGGGTGTTCCCCTCCCAACCCTCCCCCCATTGCCGCCCTCCCCCCATAGACTAGTTCATTGGGGGTTCAGCCTTAGCAGGACCCAGGGCTTCCCCTTCCACTGGTGCTCTTACTAGGATATTCATTGCTACCTATTGGGTCAGAGTCCAGGGTCAGTCCATGTATAGTCTTTAGGTAGTGGCTTAGTCCCTGGAAGCTCTGGTTGCTTGGCATTGTTGTACTTTTGGGGTCTCGAGCCCCTTCAAGCTCTTCCAGTTCTTTCTCTGATTCCTTCAATAGGGGACCTATTCTCAGTTCAGTGGTTTGCTGCTGGCATTCGCCTCTGTATTTGCTGTATTCTGGCTGTGTCTCTCAGGAGCGAACTACATCCGGCTCCTGTCGGTCTGCACTTCTTTGCTTCATCCATCTTGTCTAATTGGGTGGCTGTATATGTATGGGCCACATGTGGGGCAGGCTCTGAATGGGTGTTCCTTCAGTCTCTGTTTTAATCTTTGCCTCTCTCTTCCCTGCCAAGGGTATTCTTGTTCCCCGTCAAAGGTCATTTTTAAAAAGAAGACAATAGACAAATGTGAATAAAGTGAAGAGTACGTCAAGTCATAAACCTTTCTTCAAAATATCTAAAGAAAGACAAATGTGAAAAATTGAAAAAGTCACTCAAAATTTTGGAGGAGAATGTAATGAGGTTACTTTTACTATACTTTTGACATTGATTTTACACTTCTCTAATGGAAATTATCAAAGGGACATAACCACTCCATGTTCATGAAGCTGATAATGTAATTTATGAGAAACAGGGCAAGCCTATGTGTTGAAGGAGCATGTTAAATTCAGTTTTCAGTAAGTAACATATATCAATAGTACTTGGATGTGAGAATCAGAAAATGTAGAAAATACATAAGTACACTGGAGACATCAAACTGAAATAATTACAAATATAAAGCCAAAAACAAAGATTATAAAAGAAAGTTTAGCTCATTTCCTCAAATGGCAGCTTCAGCACATCCTTCAAACATATGGCACAATACATTTTTTAGTCATTATGCAAACATGCAAACTAAATATTAAGGTCTAGAGAATAAACATTTTGTTTAATAAAGTATGAAAATGTATAAACTTATATATCAATGTAATCAGTTATTAGGGATGATAGTTTTCCAGTAGCTATTAAATGTAGTTAGCCACCACAGAATAAATCTAAGAAATTTATTCCCACCATAAAAGCAAATAAAACTTACAACATATTTAAAGTGCCATTTAATCATTCCAGGAGAAGAAAGGTAGGTATTGTATATCTGTCACTTCCATGAAAAATTTCCACAATCTACTATAAAGTTCAACTTACAGAAAAGTCTGATTCTGAAAAATAGCTATAATGTGTAGACTAAAACTTCAGATGAGTGAACAAACAGCCTAATAGTACTTAGCATTCAAATGCTAGGCAATTATATTTTGAAATTCTGAGAAATATATAGCCGACTTTTGACTTCTTTGTGGGTTCTTTTTTCTTCTGCCCTTTCAACCTCCATATGCTAAGAATGAAAAAGAGGGGGGAGCAGTGTCCTTATCATTAGACTACTTTCTGTTGAGTAGGTGTGTTGAATTCTTTGCAGGCAGCATTATCTAATTTCTTCTTGTGACTTATTTTTGCACACAAATACTTAACAAAAGCATCCAACAAACAACTCACACCATATCTTGGAGCCCTGGCATTTACACACCCTCTGAAGAATCCCCAGAATTCCAAATGTCACACACTTGCCAAAACCGTCTGCAGCTGTCAAAATCATGCCCCTCCTAGAGCATGAGGCATCTGTGAACAATCCGAAGCAGCTCCACATCCCACACTCGGGATTAAATTGAAAACACATTTTATAATATATCTGCATATTTAAAGAAAACAAAATTCTTTAGAATTTTGCAGAAATGATTTGCATTTAGCTGACTGATGAACATATTCTCACCTGGAAAGACACCCTTGCTTAAACACATAGTTGTGGATGAATTCCATAGATATGCACATCCAAAACCATGATATGATTGCAACTTGTATATGTAAAGTTTCATGTCTTTAAAAAATATTTCAAACTCTTCATTTAACAATCAGAGTAACAGCAGAAAACTTGTGTGAATGAAAAATAAGAAGATGAAACCAGAAAGCTTGTTAATTTATTTATTTTTCGTCATCTTTTCACAAAATTGAACAGGAACATAATAAGCTTAGAAAAATGAAACAAAATGAGGAAGAACATTGACTTATGCTACTTTATTGTATGTTACTTAACTTTCTAGGAATTTATAATTCATCTAAGAAATTAACTCCTCAAGATTGAGTCTTAACAAAGCTGAGCAGTTTCAGAGATTCTTTTTACTTGATGCCTTATTGTTCGTTGTAATAGATTTTACTGGGACTTTAAAATCCTCACTGAAAATGCCACAGGACTTAATGGATTAGATAAATCGCAGGCTTGTAGATATTTTCAGGCTATGTGCTGAGTTGTTTGAAAAGTAAATCTTCATTAATCTTCCAAGTTTAACTTTATTCTATTACCACAACACCAGCCGGTTCATACATTCCCTTCAGTGTGCAAAATCATGGGGATTACATTTTCCAGAATGAGATTCAATACAAAACGTAGAAAGTATATCCATTTTGAATATTAACCTCTATGTGTTTTAACATAAAATCATATGCATTTCAATAATCCATACTGCCTATAAGTTATTTCTATGATTTAAAATACTCAAATATTTCTTTTTTCTCATTTTTTTTCTTTTATTTCATGGATTTTTTTTCTTACATTTCAAATGTTATCCCCTTTCCCTCACCCAACTACCCACACCTTCCTGACTCCCCGCCCTGACATTCCCCTACACTGGAGGGTCCATCATCAGCAGGATCAAGGGCTTTCTCTTCCCATTGGTGCCCAAGCAGGCCATCCTCTGCTACATATGCACCTGGAGCCATAGGTCTGTCCATGTGTACTCTTCAGATGGTGGTTTATTCCTGGACTCTGGTTGGTTGGTATTGTTATTCTTATGGCATTGCAAACTCCTTCAGCTCCTTCAGTCCTTTAATTCCTCCAATGAGGACCCCACCCTCAGTTCAATGGTTGACTGCAAGCATTTGTCTCTATATTTGTCATGGTCTGGCAGAGCCTCTCAGGAGACAGATATATGAGGCTCCTGTCTGCATGCACTTCTTGGCATCACCAATATTGTCTGGGTTTGATGACTGTATGTATATGTATTGGATTCTCAGGCAGGGCAGGCTCAGAATGGTCATTCCTTCAGTTTCTGCTCCAAACTTTGTCTCTATCTCTTTCTATGAATATTTTTGTTCCCCCTTCTAAGAAAGACTGAAGCATCCACACTTTGTTCATCCTTCTCCTTGAGCTTCATGTGGTCTGTGGATTTTATCTTGGGTAATTGAATGTTTCTTTTGTACAAGGACAAGGGTATTTTGATGAAGAATTACAAACAATAATTTTCTCTTTTTCACAATATTATGAGTAATAGATATGATATGTAAACACCAAACCTATGTATGATTGTAAAACACTAGTTTTACAAAGAAGAAAGAAACATTTTATATAGTTATATTAAAGAATCATTGAATAGATCAATAGTGTCTGGCATGGTCCTTAATATTCTTGTGGCTCTAGCAGTGCCTAACTTTCTTAATCCAAAGTTAATTTGAAACATGGTGACCAGTGCTTAGTTTTGTAATAGCAATTATAGTAGTAGTAGTAGTAGTAGTAGTAGTAGTAGTAGTAGTAGTAATGGTGGTGGTGGTGGTGGCGGTGGTAGTGGTAGTAGAAGTAGTAGTGGTAGTGGTAATTTTGCCATTATTGTTGTTGTTTGTCTTGTAGACATTCTTATTTGTTTTTTGTTTTTTTTGTTTTTTTCGGAGCTGAGGACCAAACCCATGGCCTTGCGCTTGCTAGGCAAGTGCTCTACCACTGAGCTAAATCCCCAACCCCACTTGTAGACATTCTTGTAAAACATATATGCCATTAAAGGGCAGAGGTTAAGAACTCAACATAATATCCCATTCTGATTATGTCACACGCACACACACACACACACACACACACACATTCTTTCAAATAATAATCAAAAATAAAATTGATAATAATGTCTTCAATATGAGAAAGCCTATTTCTCAGTACATAGCAAAAGATGGCATTCAGTTGAATCATCAGGCCAGTTTTGTTTGTTTTGATTTAGCAATGTGAGTTTTCTAATTCTGATATGTCTATATAAAATTTAGAAATATTTTTCATGTGTTACAGAATTAGAATGTGTAAAAAAATACTACTCACATTGTAATGTTGAGATGATAAATATTATCAACAACAAGAACAAAAATAAACATTAAAAAATCCAAAATTTTTATTGCACCACTTCTGGTATGCAACTTTAAATTGTGTATAAGTGTTGTGTGGTATGATAATCACCAAAGTGTCAATTAGAGGTTTGAAGATTATATATATATATACATATATATATATATATATATATATATATATATATATATATATATATATCCCAGTGGGTCTCTGCATCTGTTTCCATCAGCTGCTGTATGAAGCCTCTCAGAAGACACTTATTGTATTTTCCTATCTTCAAGCAAACTAGAGAATCATTAATAGTGTAAAAGATTGCCGCTCGTGCATAGACTGACTCTCAATTTGGGTCAGTAATTAATGGGCTATTTCTCAAGTTCTGCACTATATTTACCTCTGCATATCTCATAGGAAGGGCAAATTTTTAGTCAAATATTTTGTAGGTGAGTTGGTGTACCCCCATTTCCATTGATAGTCCTGCCTAGCCAAAAGAGTTGGCCACTTCAGGTTCCATGTCTCTGACTGCTTGGAGTCTCAGCTAGGATCATGCCCTTATACTCCTAAGAACACCTTCCATCCCATATCTTATGATTATTCCAAAAGATGCTTTCTTTCCACCCCATTCTTCTTCTCCTAATCCCCACATCTGATCCCTGTCCATAACTCCTCTCCCACTATGTTCCCTCTCACCATTCACTTTTTATCTCTATTTATTACCCATTCTGGGTAAGATTCAAGCATCCTGCCTTGGGGACTCATTATTTAAATTCTTTTGTTCTGTGGATTGTAGTAGCATATCTACTTATAAGTGAGTATATATCATGTGTCTCTTTTTTGAGTCTGGGTTACCTTATTCAGTATAATATGTTCTACTTCCATCCATTTGCCTGAAAATTTGCTATGTCTCTTTTAATAGCTGAGTAGTATTGCATTATGTAAATGTACCATATTTTTTTCTTTACATTTTTCATTTGAGGGACATTTAGGTTGTTTCCCATTTCTGGCTACTATAAATAAAGCTGCTATGAACATAAATGATCAAGTGTCCTTGAGGTATGGTGGAGTTTTTTGGGGTAGGGAGGTGGGGGGAATATGCCCAGGAGTAGAATAGCTGTATCTTGAATGAGAATTATTCCCAACTTTTAGAGAAATGGACAGATTGATTTTCAATGTAGGTGTAAAAGTTTTCATTTCCATGAGCAATATGGGAGTGTTCCACTTGCTTTCCATCCTCTCCAACATGTGCTCCCACTTGAGTTTATAATCTTACCCATTCTGACAGGTAAAAGATGAAATCTTAGAGTCATTTTCATTTCCATTTCCCTGATGACTAAAAACGATGAATGTTTCTTTAAGTGCTTTGCAACCGTTATAGATTCCTTTGTGGAAAGTTCTCTACTTGGCTCTATTCCCTATTATTATTATTATTATTATTATTATTATTATTATTATTATTATTATTATTATTATTTTATACTCCAGATTTTATTCCCCTCTGGGTCTAACCGCCGACTGTTCCAAATCCAATACCTCCTTCCAGCCCTCCATCCTCCCACACTCTGTCTCCACAAGGATGTCCCCACTCTACCCATCCCATCAGACCTCTAAACTCCCTGGGTGTAGAGAGCTGTGACATGCTGTGCCTCAAAGATGGCGCTGGTTTCCGCCTTCCACCCTCCCAATGGTGAGCGCTCCTTGCAGTAAACAAGTCCTTATTTGGCTATGTCTGCCTGGCCTGCTAGCTTCCGCATAGTGACAGCCTATCTACATGACCCACTTAGCTTGCTAGGATTGGCCAGTGCTAGCTATTTAAGTGTGGTGCAGGGCATTCCCCGGGGAGAGAGTGTCAGAAGAGAGAGAGTCAGAAGATTGTATCAAGGTTCCTGAGTAAAACTGCTTAAAGAAGATCTCCTGTGTTCCTGTCTTCCTTGCTGGTCGAGGTTGGGCGCGGCACCTGGGACCTCCACTCTCTTGAGGGTTAGGTGCATCTTTTATGGCTGAACCCAGACGTGGTAGTCCACTGCTATATGTATGTTTGGGTCATCATATCAGCTGGTGAATGCTACCTGGTTAGTGAGCCAATGTCTGAGAGATCTTGGGTTTCCAGGTTAATTGAGATTTCTGGTCCTCCTACAGGTTTGCTCTCTTCCTTAGGTTCCTCCAGCTTTTACCTAATTCAACCAGATGGGTCAGCAGGTTCTGATCATTTGTTGGGTGCACATACTATATCTACACCTGACCCTTTCAACTACTTGCTGGGTCTTTTGGAGGGCAGTCATGATAGGTCCCTTTTTGTGAACACCCCATAGGCTAAGTAATGTCAGTCCTTCAGGCTGCCGCTTGAGCTGAATCCAACTTTGGACCTATCACTGGACCTTCTTTTCCTCAGGCTCTTCTCCATTTTTGTCTCTGTAGTTTTTTGAGACAGGAACAATTATGGGCCAGAGTTTTGACTAGGATAGCAACTTCATCCTCCCTTGATGCCCTATCTTTCTGCTGGCGGTGGCCTATACAAGCTTACACTCCCCACTGCAGGTCATCTGGCAAATTCTAGCGGCTCCTTCCAATCTCTGACCTTTTGAGGTGGCCTGTTTCTATTTTTTCTACTGGCCCTTAGTGCTTCAGTTCTTTTCCTCCACCCAATATGAGATCATGTTCCCCTCCACCATTCCTCCACCCCCTTTCCCTCCCAGGTTCCTCCCTCCATCCCCCCTTGCCATTGTGTTATTTGGGCTTTCAAGGATTTAGTTTTTTGAGTTCTGCATATATTTTGGATATTAATCCACTGTTAGATGTACAGTTGGTGTAGATCTTTTCAAATTCTGTAGACTGCCATTTAGGATACAAATCAGAAAGGAAGTAATCAAAATATAGCTAATCTCAGATGACATGAGAGTATATATAAGTGACCCCTAAATTCTACCATAAAAATTCCTAAAGCTGACAAACACCTTCAGCAATGTTGTCGGATACAAAATACATTCAAAAAATTAGAAACCATCCATTACAGAAATGATAAACAAGCTGAGAAATAAGTTATGGATAAAACAAGCTTGCTGATAACCACAATTAAAAGGAAATACTGTGGTATGACTCTAGCCAAGCAAGTGAAAGAACTGTATAACAAGAACTTCAAGTCTCTGACAAAAGAGTTGAAAATATTAGAAGATGGAACATTCTTTTTGCCATATAATTTCACATGTTTATAATCATACTAGAAGAACATTTACACAATGGAATGCTACTCAACTATTAAAAAAGGCATAGCATACTTGTAGGAAATGAGTGGAAGTAGACATATAGTAGGAAGAACATAAATACAGTAGAAGAAATAGAACATACTAAGAAGAAATGGACATAACTGGTCTCAAAAATGCCAGAATGTAATGGTTGAGGAAATGATCAGACAAATACTTAACAAGCCTTTCCCCAGTTTTTTTCTAGGCTCTTTTAACATTGTTCAGCCACCGCTGCATTTCCAGATACTATAATAATTACAATGGAATATTAAGGTCTTTCTCTACATATATAAAGTTATCCAGGGGAAATTTAATATAATTGCATATTTTCATCGTTCAGCTTATACTGTTGTGATCACAAGTAACTTATGAAATGGTTGACTATATTTGTTCTGCCATCTAATAATCATCACTGAGGAGCAGAAAATCAAAATGGGAAGATATCTGGAGGCAGAAAGTGATTCAGAGGCCACGAGTAGTGCTGTTGGCTTTTCATGGTCTGCTCAGTCTGTCTTGTTATAGCCCTCAAGACTACTATCTCAGGTGTAGTACTGACTACAATGGCCATGACCCTTCTACATTGATCACTAAGTAAGAATATATCTTATAACCTTGTTTACAGCACATAGAAATGGAAGTAAATTCTCAAATAAGGCACCTATCTATCAGATAATCTTGCTTGTGCTAAGTTGTCATTCATAGAATTATCATATATATTAAATAAATTAAACTGCTATTCACCAAAATTTCATCTTGAAAACCAATTTCATATACAATGTACTACTCTAACCAGATGTGATATGTCATATTTTTATATTCAAATTAAATATCTCAGATAACTGCTAAGGAAGTGAAATTCAAATGGATATTTTAGTGAACAGAATTCTTGTGATTCTACTCAAGAGTTATGATTAATTAGAAGAAAATTATAGCATTATAAATAGGTAGAACAGCTGGAGAGATGGCTCAGCGGTTAAGAGCACTGACTGCTCTTCCAGAGGTCCTGAGTTCAATTCCCAGCAACCACATGGTGGCTCACAACCATCTGTGATGGGATCTGATGCCCTCTTAAGACAGCTACAGTGTACTTATATACATGAAATAAATAAATCTTTAAAAAAAGATTTCTAAGAAAAAAATTAAGGGGGTTGGGGATTTAGCTCAGTAGTAGAGCTCTTGCTTAGCAAGTGCAAGGCCCTGGGTTCGGTCCTCAGCTCTGAAAAAAAATTTCTAAAAAAAAATAAATAGGTAGAACATATATTATACAATAAAGACATTATGTATCCATTATTCTTCTTTACCTCATTAAATTTTTATATAAGAGAAAATAGAGGGAAACAATCCTGATAATCTTGTCTTTTACAATGTTAGTATGATGATCAGGAATATAGTTCATTTTTAACTGTTTGGTTAGCTTTTGTAAGACCCTAAGTTCAATTACCAGAACAAAACCAAAACCAATAGATAAGAAAAAAACTTTTTCAGTAAACTAAGACAACCATTTATTTTCTTAATTTATCTTATTAGTGATACCAAGATTAAAACATTTATGACTTTATAAGGGAATAACTCAAATATAACTGTTGGCATTCATATGAAATAACAGACTTATAGAATGTTTATCATTATATGTATATATATATATATATATATATATATATATATATATATATATATATACTCAATGTAGATTATAGTGTCAGATTTCCATAATGTAAATATATAACTGTGAGTACATTTTAACCGTGATACAATTAAAATTTTAAATCTCTAGATTAAACAAAACATATAGGTCAATATTTTGCATGCATGTATATGTTTGAATCATGTGTATGTCTTGTGCCAAAGGAAGGAATAAGATCTCCTACAACTGGATTTAATGATAGTTATAAGCCATCATGTCAGTGTAGGGAAAGGTAACTTCTGTAATTAAGCTAACATAAAAACTATTTTGTTATTTATATTGAAGTAATTGTCCTTTCCATAACTACCTTCAATAATTACATAAGATTGAAGAAGAGTTCATTCACATATAGATAAATAATTTTTCCTACCAGTTATATTTGTGAGCCATTTCATATTTATTCATTTAAATTGAATCACTTTTATTTCTCTTACTCTTTGACCAGAATCTTTGATAATAAAATAGGTATTGGACTAATTCAGGTAAAATGCTCACTTATCAGGCTGGAGAGATGGCTCAGCAATTAAGATCACTGACTGCTTCAAGAGATCCTGAGTTCAATTCCCATAACCACATGGTGGCTCACAACCACCTTTAATAGGGTCTGATGCCCTCTTCTGGTGTGTCTGAAGACAGCAACAGTGTACTCACATACATAAAATAAATGAATCTTAAAATAAATAAATAAATAAATAAATAAATAATCACTTATTAGGTATTTAAGATTTCTTGAGAATTGAATATGTCACTGTCATGTGAAAGTCTTTATTCTAATCCCATTGCATCTTCTTCAGATGTTTATAACATGTTAAGAAATAGCTTTGTACAAAATGTTTTTATCTATACAAATCATCTTAAATTAATTCATTACTGATTTAATGGTATGAAATAATGAATCCTAGCAATTTATATTTAGCAAAAAAATTACATATGTTTTATTAAATTATTTTCCTTTACAGTTTCAAACATGAGCACAATGCGTTCATTCTCACCACATAGTAACTTTCTATTCTTCCCCCTGTCAATGCTCCCTATTTTTGATATTTAGTATTTATGTTGTTTTGTGAGTCACTGTTCTTAACCCCAGCCATGTATATGACTTTGGATTTTGAACTATCCATTAGAACCAGTATCACCCAACCTTGGTAGATAAATGAATACTATGGCTACCTTTCCATCTGTAGTCATTGGTTTAGTAGCGTAAAGAGTGGTTTATGAGTTCTTCTATACATAATTGAGTAATTAAAACTAGAGGCAAAGATTAAAACAGACACAGAAGGAACACCCATTCAGAGCCTGCCCCACATGTGGCCCATACATATACAGCCACCCAATTAGACAAGATGGATGAAGCAAAGAAGTGCAGACCAACAGGAGCCGGATGTAGATCGCTTCTGAGAGACACAGCCAGAATACAGCAAATACAGAGGTGAATGCCAGCAGCAAACCACTGAACTGAGAATAGGACCCCCGTTGAAGGAATCAGAGAAAGAACTGGAAGAGCTTGAAGGGGCTCGAGACCCCATATGAACAACAATGCCAAGCAACCAGAGCTTCCAGGGACTAAGCCACTACCTAAAGACTATACATGGACTGACCCTGGACTCTGACCTCATAGGTAGCAATGAATATCCTAGTAAGAGCACCAGTGGAAGGGGAAGCCCTGGGTCCTGCTAAGACTGAACCCCCAGTGAACTAGACTGGTGGGGGGAGGGCGGCAATGGGGGGAGGGTGGGGAGGGGAACACCCATAAGGAAGGGGAGGGGGGAGGGGGGGATGTTTGCCCGGAAACTGGGAAAGGGAATAACACTCGAAATGTATATAAGAAATACTCAAGTTAATAAAAAAAAAAGAAAACTAAAAAAAACAAACAAAAAAAAAACAAAGCTAGTTTTATGCAGACCCATTGCAGACAGTCTTAACTGTTACCATAAGCCAAGATCAAATCTGTGTCATTCCCAAAATATAAATGTTTGCCCCTCTCCTTGTCTTTATTTGTTATTTTATGTCTACCAATTCTTACCATGTCATAAGCTTTAGAAACAGTAATATAAACTTACTATTTTGAACGAAGTACTGATAGTCACTTATTTTCAGTTCTCTGAACAGACATAAGTCTCCGTATTTACCACAATTCATTCTTTAAGGATAGACATAAATATTTAGAAGACCACTTTTGTGTCACATTTCTTTACTAAAACAAATAAGATCCTTTCTAGGATCTAAGATCTAGAAAATCATGGGTATTTGGTTGCTTTATATTACAAAGTATCATTTTTATCTAGTGGAGTAATCCTCAAGCACAATCAAAAGTGATTAGGTACCATCATAATAGTTCTGCTACTGTTGTACTATAGGATTGGAACAATCTGTCTTACCTAAACAGTATTGTTGTTTATAGAGTTCATAGCTAGATAAGGACATTAATGACTTTTCTTTCATGAATGCCACCATAGCATTTGAAGGGAATATTAAAGAATGATTTTAAATAGTAAAGTAGAATATTTATTTTATAATATATTTGCAATTTTATTTTTTAATTCTTTATTTCTAAATTAATACATAAAAATTTTGTTCTCATAACAGTGAGGACTTTATGTGGTGCAAACTATATTGCCAATAATTCAAACTAAGCCTTTTTGCTTTAAGAGTATTGCCCTATGAAAAAACTGAAAACTCCAGTATATAGGGCTACATACATCTACCTATAGGTAAAACTATGTAGACATGACAGTTTTTTGTTGTTGTTTGTTTGTTTTGTGTTTTGTGTTTTTGTTTGTTTAAAAGCACATGAAGTTGGGAATAAAACAGGTTTGGAGATTCGAAGAAAAAACTTGGAAAGGCAGAAATGGGAGTAGCTTTGGTAAAATATATTAAAAGCATGTTATCAAACAATAATAATTTTTGAAAATAAATCAAAGTAATATCAATGAGTAAGTCATATTACTTTTAAAGCATCAATTTCCCATGAGAGTTTTCATTAGGGAAATAAATCCTGTGAGAATTTTTCTACCTTATGTAAGTCTTGAAGAGGTAAAAACATAGATGTTAGATGACTTTAATATTCCTTTATCAAATATTCATGGTTGAAAAGAAATGCCTTTTGTGTCTTGTCATATGAATCTTGTTCATTGTGACATTTATTTAAAGGAAAAAAACTTTCCTTACTTCCCTATGTGTCTTGAGTGAGATGTGTGATCATTGTTTTGTTCTGAATGCTTTTCAGGATCACAATCCTTTATTGAAACATTAAGAAAGATCCTTTTCAATGTGAAATTTTCATTGCATCTCCAGAATCTTTGTGAAATGCATTGTTCTTCTCTGCTTGTATAGATGACCTCTTTGAGCAGAATGATAACTTTTTCCTTTTTCACATCATTATGTTTGCTGGGGGAAAATCCTGCTGTGCTACATCATAATAATATGTAATCTTCTTGCTCAGTTTAGCTGTGACTTAAGGAGACTGTTCTTAGAAGCTGTTCTTGAAAGCCTGATCTATAATTTTGCAGAATCATCCTAGCCTAAGAGCAGAGGCTTTAGAAGTAGGATACAATCATTAAAACCCTTAAGTGAAGATTATTTTTAAATTTTACAATCTGGTTCCAAACCATCTGGCAAATCTTATGTCAGGTTTTGTTAAACCTCTGAGCTGTCTCAATGTTAATTCACCACCATTTTAACATTCTTTCTTTTATTACAAGATATAAGTTTACACATGTATATGCACACAGACAGATACACACAAAGGGACACACACACACACACAGGGACACAGACACATGTGAGCATGTGCACACAATACACACTCATACACACATACACACACACACACACACACACACACACACACACAATTGATGACTAAGACAAAAAGTTTTAATGAAGTAACCCTGGACTGTAAGCTTTCTACCTAATGACTTTGTTGAGTTTCTTATATTTGAAAAGATGTTAAAATTTATCCATTCACTCCAAAACTTTTACCTTTTTCCTTGGACCCTCAATATTCAGAAGAATTTGTATTTTATTTCTGAACAATGCATTAATTTTGTGTATTGTGTGTTCCTGAGTATATATATGGGCATCATGTGCATACAGAACACTAGGGAAGTCAGGAGAGTCAACCTGGAGTCATAAATGTTTGTAAACTTTCCTGTTTGTATTTGAAAATGAACCTGGGTTCTCTCTAAGACCAGGGGTTGTTTTGTTTTGTTTTGTTTTTTCCTCCACCTTTATTAACTTGGGTATTTCTTATTTATATTTCAATTGTTATTCGCTTTCCTGGTTTCCAGACCAACATCCCCCTAACCCTTCCCCCTCCCCTTATATATGGGTGTTACCCTCCAGATCCCTCCCATAACCGCCCTCCCCCCAACAATCACGTTCATTGGGGTTCAGTCTTGGCAGGACCACTGGTGCTCTTACTAGGCTATTCATTAATACCTATGCAGTTGGAGCCCAGCGTCAGTCCACTTATAGTCTTTGGGTAGTGGCTTAGTCCCTGGAAGATCTGGTTGGTAGGCATTGTTGTTCATATGGGGTCTCAAACCCCTACAGCTCTTTCAGTCCTTTCTCTGGTTCCTTCAATGGGGGTCCCCACCCTCAGTTCAGTGTTTGCTGTTGGTATTCACCTATGTATTTATGTTATTCTGGCTGTGTCTCTCAGGAAAGATCTATATCCAGTTCCTGTCAGCCTGCACTTCTTTGCTTCATCCATCTTATCTAGTTTGGTGGCTGTATATTTATGGGCCACATGTAGGGCAGGCTCTGAATGAGTGTTCCTTCAGCCTCTGTTCCAAACTTTGCCTCCCTATTCCTTCCCAAGGGTATTCTTGTTCCCCTTTTAAAGAAGGAGTAAAGCATTTGCATTTTGGTCATCCTTCTTGAGTTTCATGTGTTCTGTGTATCTAGGGTAATTCGAGCATTTGGGCTAATATCCACTTATCAATGAGAGCATACCATGTGTGTTTTTCTGTGATTGGGTTACCTCACTCAGGATAATATTTTCCAGTTCCATCCATTTGCCTATGAATTTCATAAAGTCATTGTTTTTGATAGCTGAGTAGTATTCCATTGTGTAGATGTACCACATTTTCTGTATCCATTCCTCTATTGAAGGACATCTGAGTTCTTTCCACATTCTGTCTATCATAAATAAGGCTGCTATGAACATAGTGGAGCATGTGTCTTTGTTATATGTTGGGGCATCTTGTGGGTATATGCCGAAGAGAGGTACAGCTGGGTCCTCAGGTAGTTCAATGTCCAATTTTCTGAGGAACCTCCAGACTGATTTCCAGAATGGTTGTACCTGTCTGCAATACCACCAAAAGTAGAGGAGTGTTCCTCTTTCTCCACATCCTCACCAGCATCTGCTGTCCTGGAGTTTTTGATCTTAGCCATTCTCACTGGTGTGAAGTGAAATCTCAGGGTTGTTTTGATTTGCTTTTCCCTTATGACTAAAGATGTTGAATATTTCTTTAGGTGTTTTCTCAGCCATTCAGCATTCCTCAGCTGTGAATTCTTTGTTTAGCTCTGAACCCCTTTTTTAATAGGGTTATTTGTCTCCCTGCGGTCTAACTTCTTGAGTTCTTTGTATATTTTGGATATAAGCCCTGTATCAGTTGTAGGATTGGTAAAGATCTTTTCCCAATCTTTTGGTTGCCATTTTTTCCAAACAACAGTGTCCTTTGCCTTACAGAAGCTTTGCAGTTTTATGAGATCCCATTTGTTGATTCTTGATCTTAGATAATAAGCCATTGGTGTTTTTTTTCAGGAAATTTTCTCCAGTGCCCATGTGTTCGAGATACTTCCCCACTTTTTCTTCTATTAGTTTGAGTGTATCTGGTTTGATGTGGAGGTCCTTGATCCACTTGGACTTAAGCTTTTGTGCAGGGTGATAAGAATGGACACACAAATAAACTTGTATGTGTGTGTGTGTATGTGTGTGTGTGTGTGTGTGTGTGTGTGTGTGTGTGTGTGTGTGTGGGTAGCTCTCAGAAAACTATGTCTCTGTAGTAAATGACTGGTAATGCCAAAATTCATAGGTTCTCAAACAGTAGAGAACAAGTGTGAAATACTCAGCCATAAATGAGGTTCCTATAAAGTATCCATTCCCCACAAGCCTCAAGAATCTTTAATGGATACATAGGTAGCACAGATTTGAGTGAGTGTGCTTTGTATAAAAGAATACAAAATATTTATTGAAAAAATTGTGTTAGAAGTGTTGTAAATGATTCATCCAGGAGTGAATATGGGAGAGAATGATGGTAAATTTTGAACAAAATATACTATATCAAATGACTAAAATTTGATTAATAATTATATTTATAATTATTGTAAAATCTATGTATATTCTCTCCAGTAGTTCTATGATGAATTTGATAGAACAAGACTGTTAATCATACACATGACTAAATCGCAGACTCCAGGAAACAACAAGGGTAGCAATCCTTCTCAATTTTAAAAGGTTCTGTCAAATTATCTTGGTTTTTAATTGTTTTTTGAAAGACAGTCCATTTTAGGGAATAACTTTCACTCTCTTAGGTCATAGATAACAGCTTATACCACTTTTCTGAGAGATTAAATTATCTGAATATAGGAGTTATTTTCTAAATGTATCACAAAATTAAGACAACTATGTGAATGGAAGTTGGGCCTAAAATTAACTTCCTGATTGTGGCATGAGAGATAGTAGAATTTTGAGCATTTATGTTAAATATATTTGTTAACCAATTTCTCCATAAAAATTCAATTTCTATTGCAGTGATAATATCATTACAAAGTCTACTTATATAAGAGAAGTTTATATTAGTCTTATGGTTCCAAAGCCTGCAAGTGCATGTTAACATAACAGTGGTTGCAGATAGCAGGCATCCTGTACATCAGTTCAGAATTCAAATGACCAGCAGGAAAGTGAGAACACAATGCATATGGCAGTATTTTTGAAATCTCAAACCTTCCCCCATGTCATACTTCCATCAAGACCATACCTTCTAAAACAATTGCCAACCAAGGACCAAGTATTTAAGTTTCTAAGACTTAAGGGGAAGTACATCTTATTTATACAAACACCAGTTAATTCTAGATACATTTTCTCCCTCAAAATTTAATGATTCTGAAACGAGAGATTATAAAAGCAGTCATATTTTCTTTCACACTTATCTGTTTCTTCAGGGTGAACAGACCGTGCTCCTGAAACCGTGATTCATGCTTAAGAAATCTAATTCAGGGGGTTGGGGATTTAGCTCAGCAGTAGAGTGCTTGCCTAGCAAGCGAAATGCCCTGGGTTCAGTCCCCAGCTCCGGAAAAAAAAAAAAAGAAATCTCATTCAGTTTTACAAAATATCACATTTTTCTCATGTCTAAACTTAGAAATGTTGTCTCTAATTCAGTAGTAATAATAATATGCACTATCTTCCCATCCTTTCCTTTGAAAATTATCTTTATTATTAACAATAATGACAAGAACATATTTCAAAATGTTCTAACATCACTGGTAAGATATATTTTGCCTTTTGACTCTGAATGCTATCTTCATGCGAACTGGATTAAAATGAGTTTAAAGATACAATGACTGTGATTATCTTAAATCATTTTACTCATTTCTTGACAGTTTGACATTCAATTCCATAAAAGGGAAAATGCAGATTTTTTCAGTATATTGCACATATAAAGAACAAGAAATGCAGATTTGCATTTCTTTTCTCAGATGTCATGGATCAACCATATTCAGTTTTCATAAGGCAAACAATGTATATAAGTGCTATAATTTTCAATAATTGCAATTTGTCTCATTTGTATTAAAGTGAAACCTATAAAATTTTGTATTTTGAAGTCATTCTTTGGCATGCTTTTTTTATTGTTATAACTCAGAGTCATGGTTTTAGAGGAAAGAATAACAACTTAACCCTTAAAGTTTGTGAATTGAGCATTTTATTAGTATGTATGTAAATTTTTCAATAAATATTTGTATAATTAAATATTAGGTTGTATTATAAGATAGTTATGAAAGTTATCTGGGCAAGGTGTACTTATACATTTTACTTCTTAGTATGTCAGCTTTACTTAATTCCGTAGGTATTTTAATATAATGTTATATATTAAACAGGTAGCTGCGCAGACATATAGATAGCTGCTCACAATTGATAATTAGATTATTTAAATATGCATACAAAAGCATCAAAGATAAATGATATATTTTATATACACATATATATATATTTGTGTGTATGTATGAATGTATGTATGTATGTATGTATGTATGTATGTATGTATGTATGATTCATGAGCTTAGACCACTTCTCAGGCATATGAAAATGTTTAAGTTCACCCCCTGTATAGTTTCTGGGCTAATTTGCAGATCCATCTAAAGAATATACAAAGTTCAGTTTTGCATACATTTTCCCTACCATTCTGGTACATCCCTGGCATTTTAATAATTTTGAATGCACTGTATCTTCCTATTTTTTAGTGTATGTCCTTCTCAGAAAACCAAAAAAGGATACAAAAAGTCCTTCACATCCTCTGTTTCTAAACTATATATATATATATATATATATATATATATGTATATATATATATATATATATATATATTGCTCACCTTATCCACTTAATTATTCCTTTGTCTTGATTTCCTTTCCCCCATTGTAGTTGATGGTTTAGCAATATTTTCCTGAAAAGAACTAAGCAAACTTATATGATCAAAAAGAAGTGGGATTTTCACCAAATTTCATACAGTAGCAGGCAAACGATGTCAATAGAGAACAATTTCATCACGATACAGGAGATATATGAACTCTTTACCTCAGTTCAAAAATGCCTTCATTCACAGATAACTAGAAATAAAGTTCAATGTCAATATGTATTAATGATTTTAGTTCCTTTGTATAGAATATAAAAAAGTAGTAGGTTATATTCTTTATTTTTCCCCTTAGTATATCATTGTGTTGAATATTAATTCTTTCCAATTGCAGGTCTGGTAAATGTCCTCACTTACATATTTGTCATGACTTGCTTGAAATTTCTGTGAGAATAGACATTTTCATTCCTGCTTTAAATTTTTGACAGCACTGGAGGCTATAAATGAATTTGATAAGACAAGTGATATGAACTACTTTACTTGTCAAAATTCCTTTCCTGCAGTTAAGTTTCACATACAAACACTATTTTACCTTGTACTTGTAGTTTGATTTATTAAGTAATGTCAATGTATAACAAAAATTGTTTTGCAGTATGATTCATTGTTTGGAAATAGTAATGAGAGTTTTCCTTCTCATTCAGTAAAATTTCAATCTCAGCATCAAGTTCAAAATACCTACATAAATCATTGTTCTTGTTAAAACGTTCAAATGTTTGCTTGTATTGTGAGTCAAGCTATTCAGCCTGCAATCTTGACAAAAATTTACAAAATCATGGGCATTAATTTGAACAAAGTAGTGATTTATATAGCAACGAGCTATATTTTGAATATTAAATATTTTCACATTAACTTTTATTAAATGAACTACTTCCTGCCCATATATATTTTTTTCATTTATCAGGAAAACAGTTCATGCTTTCAACATCTTTAAAAATATTCTAGATTCCTTTTGTCCATGGAAGCAATTCATAAAGGAAAATATTAAATAATTTGAAATTTAGAATTAACTTTACATAATGAATAAATATTAAATGTTAGTAGCATGTGTTAAGTGATGAGATACAAGGAACCATATTCCAGGTCATTCCTTATTTTCTAAATTCTACATTTATATTTGATGTCTTAATGTCAGTAACTTTTTGTGTATGTATTTGCTGTAGAGCTAATATCGAATTTACATTTTCTAAATACAATTTAACAGTTTCTGCAATCTGGATTTAATTCAATGACCATTAATTAATATATTTTGTCTAGTTTAAAGATTAAATTTCCAAAATTTATTTGCGCATAGCCTCATTTTATTATTGGATTGTCTATGGCCTGCCAGCACCCTAATAATGGCAATGAAAATTATTACTATTTATGGAAGACTAGGCTTTGTATCTTAGATTTATTTCCAACTAGCTCATATAACTTAATTAACCCCATCTATTACTAGTCCACATTTGCAACATGGCATATGCCTCTTACTATGTATGGTACATCTTATTTCCTCTGTATCTGGCTGGTAATTTACCGCCTGTCAATTCAATCCCACAGTTCCTACCTCTACCACAATGTCTTACCCTCCCTGTGTTGCCTCAATTACTGTTAGATCTTTATTAAACCAATCAAAAGTAGAGAAAATGTGTGTCTTCCATGTATCATGCAGGTGCTGAGCAGTTGGAATAAAAATATCAAAGTCCAACAGTACTCAGCACTCTGCTGGTACAGAAATCAACATTTGAATAATACAGACATCCTGTACACAGCACACAAAAAATTATCCCATCATCATCTTTATTTCTTAGTTTTATTTTTTTTCATGAGAAAAATTCATTATATTCTGTTTCATTTTGAATCTTGCTTCCCATAGTTGCTGTTTCTTTGAGTTTAACATAGTTATTATTGTTTAATCTAATAATAATAACATGGACAAATTTATGTGGCATTAATAGTATCACTTCATGATACACAAGTTGATCTTTAATGATAATAAAGTAATTATGACCCAATTTCATCAACAATCTTTTTATTGGATATTTCTTTATTTACATTTAAATTTTATTCCCTTTCCTGGTTTCATGTCCATAAGCCCCTATCCTCTCCCTCTCCCCTTCTTCTAGAAGGGCATTCCGCACCCCATCCATTGCCCCCTTACCACCCCCTGACAATTCCCTACACCAGTGGTTCAACCTTGGCAGGACAAAGGGTTTCTCCTTCCATTGGTGCCCAGTCAGGCCATCCTCTGATACATATGCAGTTGGAGTCATGGGTCAGTGTGTGTGTGTCTTTGGGTAGTGGTTTAGTCCCTGGAAGCTCTGGTTGGTTGGCATTGTTGTTCCTATGGGGTTGCAAACACCTTCAGCTTTTTCAATCCTTTCTCTAATTCCTCTAATGGGGGTCACATTCTCCATTCAATGATTTGCTGCTAGCATTCACCTCTGTATTTGACATGCTCTGGTTGTGTCTCTCAGGAGAGCATCAACAATCTTTTAATCCATATCTTCTTTTTCTTTATTTCTTTTTTTTTTCATATGATGAATGTGCCCTGGTAACAACACACACACATACACACACACACACACACACACACACACACACACACACACACACAAATAAATTGATTAATCTTTCAGAGTAAGGTGAGGATATAGCATATGAAACCCTAATGTATACTAGCAACATCATTAGTGCAATATCCTGCTTCACAAAAATAATTAGAACATTATATAAGGTCAGTAACAAAACTTTTAAACAATACTAATTTCATATGAAAACAGCCAACAGACATCTCTTTATATTATTTATACTTCTTTTAAATTGATCCTTTCATTGATGAGATTTATTCATTCCCCAACATTTTCCCATATTACTTAAAATCATATTTAATGAAAATAAATCTTGTGCTCTTAATGTTTTAAGGACAGAGAATCTCTCTATAAAATGAGAACACAAATTAAATGGATTACAAATCTTCCATCTTTTCCAGAGGTTGATCCCTGTTCAGGCATCGTAGATTAGTGTTTGTTCATTAGTTCATAAATCCTTTTGGCATTTATTGTATACACTGCTTGCCTTTATATGACACATGGCATATACGGAGGCTCATATCACACATAGGGTAGTTTTTATTTTAGGCAATGGCACATTCATTAAACATATTTCTGTAAGTCATTTAATTATGAAAATATTGGATTGAAATTCTCTCCAACTTAAACTTTGACTTATATAGTATTAATTTGTTCTTCACACAGTTTTCATATATAAAAATAAGTTTATTACATTTGAATATAAGCTATATGAGAAAGGTAACTTTCTGTTTCACATTTTATTGTTAGGACCTGGCAGAATCAGCATGTTTTAACTCATAAATAACTCATTTGTTGCATAAATATTGTTTCTTGTATAAAATGTCTGGTATGACTATACAATGAGTGCATGTATGTGTATGCAAATTATATTGAACAAGTACCTTAAAATATCCCTTTTGTCCTTTTACAAAGCCAATGAAGGAAGTCGTACGATCTCACACACCTATGAAAGAGGCAACAACTGTGGAAATCTGGACTCATCCGCACCCACAGGTATGAAAGAACCATGCTTTTAACATTTCTTCCCTATTGTTTTGTAGTAAAGTTAAAACATTCTCTCCAAAGCTACAATGTTTGAGTCTATTAAATTAACAGTATACCAGTTAAGAGACAGAAACAGATGGAATATAAGATTGCTAATGTATAACATGCAATGTATGTAAAATCATAAATGACAAAATGGTTCAAGTTTAAGGTCTATTCATGGAGGAGAAACAAGTGGAGTTATTTATACAATTTCAGAATGGACAAAAACTTTGGAATTCATTTTTAGAAAAACTGAATAGGTTTTTCTAAAACCTGAAACTGAACAGGGAAAAATGTTCATCTGACACTGAGTTAGATAATGTAAGGGATGTAAAATAGCTAAAAGAACTGCAGCTACAAGAGAAGAGGTGTTGTTGCCTAAAGTTCCTAAAGCTAAGACCAGCAGTCTCACTTAACCTGGACAGTCAAGATCTCTCAGATAACCAAGCAGGAGATATACTCTAGAGGAGATAAGGCCATCAACACAGAAAGAGCAGAGGAGTCCAGGTCCAGGTCAGTCAGAGAAGATGCACCTAACCCTCAAGAGACTGGAGGCCCAGGAAGTTTAGAAGTCCAGTGGGGTGGGTGGGGTGGGGACACCCTCGTGTAGACACAGTAAGGAAGGGATGTAGAAATATCAAGGGGTAGACAAGGAGGGGAATAACATCTGAAGTGTAAAAATAAATAAATAAACGAATATATATTTTAAAAAGAGTTTAAGTATTAAGTATATATTACGTGCTTCTTTCTCTTTTTTATTGGATGATATATATATATATATATATATATATATAATCATGAAATACTTTAGCTCCTTTGTCAAAGATCAAGCAACCATAAGTGTGAGGGTTCATTTCTGGATATTCAGTTCTATTCCATTGATCTACATGCTTTTTCCTGTACCAATACCTTACAGTTTTTATCACTATTGCTCTGTAATACAGCTTGAGGTCAGGGATGGTGATTCCCATCAAAAGTTCTTCTACTGTGGAGGATAGTTTTCTATACCCTGTTTTTTTTTTCTTATTCCAAATGAATTTGCAAATTGCTCTTTCCAAGTCTATGAAGAATTGAGTTGGAATTTTGATGGAGATTGCATTGAATCTGTAGATTGCTTTTGGAAAGATCATCATTTTTACAATATTAATCCTGTCAATCCATGAGCATGGGAGATCTTTCCATGTTCTGAGATCTTCAATTTGTTTCTTCAGATACTTGAAGTTTTGTCATACAGATCTTTCACTTGCTTGGTTAAAGTCATATCAAAGTATTTTATATTATTTGTCTATTATGAAAGGTGTCATTTCCCGAATTTCATTCTCAGCCTGTTTATCATTTGAGTAGAGGAAGGCTACTGATTTGTTTGAGTTAATGTTAAACCAAGCCACATTGCTGAAGTTGTTTATCAGGCTTAGTAGTTCTCTAGTGGAATTTTGGATGTCACTTAAATATACTATCATATCATCTGCAAATAGTGATATTTTGACTTCTTTTACAATTTGTTTCCATTTGTCCTCTTTTTTTCTGATTTCTCTGCCTTGGACATTGAATACCGTATTAAATCAGTAAGGAGAGATTGCACAGCCTTGTCTAGTCCCTGATTTTAGTGGGATTTCTTCAAGTTTCTCTCCATTTAGATTATGCCTACTAGTTTGATGTATATTGCTTTTACTATGTTTAGGTAGGTATGGGCCTTTAATTCCTGAATTTTCCAAATCTTCTAACATGAAGGGCTGTTGAATTTTGTCAAATGTTTTCTCAGCAACTAATAAGAAGATCATTTGGTTTTTAATTTTGAGTGTGTTTATATATTGGATTATGTTGATGGATTTTCATATATTGAATCATCCCTGCACCCCTGGGATGAAGTCTACTTGATAATGATGGATGATTGTTTTGATGTGTTCTTGGATTCTGTTTGCAAGAATTTTATTGAATATTTTTATATCGATAGTTATAAGGGGAATTGTTCCAAAGTTCTCTTTTTTTGTTGGTTCTTTACATGGTTTGGGTATTAATGTAATTATGACTTCATAGAAGGAATTTGGAAGTGCTCCTTCTCTTTCTAGTTTTTTTAATAGTTTTGACAGTATTGGTATTAGGTATTCTATGAAGGTCTGATAAAATTCTGCCCTAAACCCATCTGGTCCTGGGCTCCTTTTGGTTGGGAGACTTGTAATAACTGCTTCTATATCTTTAGGAGTCATGGGACTGTTTAGATAGTTTATCTGATCCTGATTTAAATTTGGTACCCCTAACTGTCTAGAAAATTGTCCATTTCATCCAGATTTTCCAGTTTTTTTGAATAAAAGCTTTTGTAGTATTATTCGATGATTTTTTTTTAAATTTCCTCAGATTCTGTTGTTTTGTCTCCTTTTCATTTCTGATTCTGTTAATTTGTATACTCTGTGCCCTCTGCTTAGTCTGGTTAAGAGTTTATTTATCTTGTTGATTTTCTCAAGGTACCAGCTCCTGGTTTTGCTGATTCTTTCTATAGTTCTTTTTGTTTCCAAATGGTTGATTTCAGGCCTGAGTTTCATTATTTCCTGCCTTCTACTTCTCTAGCATTTATTTGCTTCTTTTTGTTCTAGAGCTTTTTGGTGTACTGTCAAGCTGCTATTTTGGTGTACTGTCAAGCTGCTAATGTATCTTCTTCCCAGTTTCTTTTTGGAGGCACTCAGAGTTATGAGTTTTCCTCTTAGCACTGCAATCATTGTGTCTCAAAAGTTTGGGTATATTATGCTTTCATTTTCATTAAATTCTAAAAAGTCTTTAATTTCATTCCTTATTTCCTTCTTGACCAAGTTATCATTGAGTAGAGCATTGTTTAGCTTCCATGTGTACATGGGCTTTCTATCACTTGTGTTATTATTGAAGATCTGCCTTAAGCCGTGATGATCTGATAGGATGCATAGTATTATTTCTATCTTCTTGTATCTGTTGAGGTCTATTTCGTGACCAGATATATGGTCAGTTTTGGAGAAGGTACCATGAGGTGCTGATAAGAAGATAAATTATTTTGTTTTAGGATGAAATGTTACATAAATATCTGCTAAGTCCATTTGGTTCATAACTTCTCTTAGTTTCTCTATGTCTCTGTCTATTCTCTGCTTCCATTATCTGTCCATTGCTATAACTGGGGTTGTGAGGTCCCCCAATATTATTGTGTGATATGCAATGTGTACATTGAGCTTTAGTAAGTTTATTTTATGAATATGGGTGCCCTTGCATTTAGAGCATACATATTCAGGATTGAGAGTTCATCTTGGTGCAATTTTCCTTTGATATATATGATATGTTTTCCTCATATTTGTTATAACTTTTGATTGAAACTCAATTTTATTTGATATTAGAATGGCTACTCTAGCTTGTATTTGGGACCATTTACTTGGAAAATTTTTTCCAGTATTTTACTCTCAGGTACTGTCTGTCTTTGGCACTGTGGTGTATTTTCTGTATGCCATAAAATTCTGGGTCCTTTTTACATATACAGTCTGTTAGTCTGTATCTTTTTATTGGGGAATTCGGTCTATTGATGTTAAGTGATATGAATTAATAGTGGGTTTTGTTTCTTGTTATTTTTGTTTTTAGAGGTGGAATTATGTTTGTGTGGCTCTCTTCTTTCGAGTTTGTTGAAAAAAGTTTACTTTCTTGCTTTTTCTATGGTGTAGTTTCCTTCCTTGTGTTGGAGTTTTCCATCTATTATCCTTTGTGAGGCTGGGCTTCCACAAAGACATTCTGTAAATTTGTTTTTGTCATGGAATATCTTGGTTTCTCCATCTATGTTTATTCAGAGTTTTGCTGGATATAGTACCGTGAGCTGGCCTTGTGTTCCCTTAGGGTCTGTGTGACATCTGCCCAGGGTCTTCTGACTATGGTGAGACCTATAGTCTAATTCTGATCAGTTTGACTTTATATGTTACTGGACCTTTTTCCCTTACTGCTTTTAATATTCTTTCTTTGTTTTATGCATTTGGTGTTTTGACTATTATGTGACAGGAGGAAATTCTTTTCTGGTCCAATCTCTTTGGAGTTTTATAGGCTTGTATGTTCATGGGCATGTCTTTCTTTAGGTTAGGGAAGTCTTCTATAATTTTGTTGAAGATATTTACTGGCCATATAAACTGGGACTTTCTGCTCTCTGTTACACCTATTATCCTTAGGTTTGATCTTTTCACTGTGTCCTTGACTTCCTGGATGTTTTGGGTTAGTAGCTTTTTGCCTTTTACATTTTCTTTGATGGATGTTTCAGTGTTTTCTATGGTTTATTCTGCCCCTGAGATTCTCTCTTCTCTTTCTTGTATTCTGTCGGTGATACTTGCATCTATGACTCCTGATCGCTTTCCTAGGTTTTCTATCTCCAGGGTTGTCTCCCTTTGTGATTTTTTTATTGTTTCTATTTCCATTTTTAGATCCTGTCTGATTTTGCTCAATTTCTTCACCTGTTTGGTTGTGTTTTCCTGTAATTCTTTAAGGGATTTTTGTGTTTCTTTTTTAAGGGCTCCTACTTCTATACCTGAGTTACCCTGTATTTCTTTAAGGGAGTTATTTATGTCCTTTTAAAGTCCTCTTTCATCATCAAGAAATGTGATTTTAAATCCAAATCTTGCTTTTCCAGTGTGTTCGGATATCCAGTATTTTCTTTGGTGGTAGAACTAGGATCTGATGGTGCTAAGTAGTCTTTGTTTCTGTTGCTTAGGTTCCTGAGCTTGCCTCTTGCTGTCAGGTTGTTTCTGGCATTAACTGGTCTTGCTGTGTTTGACAATGGCTTGATCCTCCTGTAAGCCTTTGTGTCAGCACTTCTATAGACCTGTTTTCTCCCAGTGGGATCTAGGTATAGAGTGCTGTGGGACTGATTAGCTCAGGACTGCTCCTGTGTTTGTGTGTCCTGAGGGTTCCAGGCAGGTTGCTTGGAGCAGATGAGTTGGTCATACCTCTGCACTCAGGTCTGTCAGTGTTCCTGGTGTCTTGTTTTCAGCTCTGGCAGCAGGCAGAGACCAGAAAGATCATCTCCCTGATTGCTTCTAGGTTGTTGTGTCTAGAGGGCTCTTGGTGAGTTTCTCTTGGGCCAGGAATGTGAGCAGAAGTACTGGACTTCCCTGAGCTCTCAGGATTACTTGCACTTCTGAGAATCCAGCTCTCTCCCCCATGGGATTTGGGTACAGAGAACCGTGGGACCTGGTCAACTCTGGTAGCAGGCATAAACTGGAAGCTTGATAGACTTTTCTAGTCAATTCAATACCAGTGCAAATGCTCCGATTAATGCAATTAAAAAAATTCCAGAGTTTAGCCGGAAAGGACTAGGCAACTGTAACAGACGCTTTGATTTCAAGTCTGCCTTAATCATTTCTTTCATTCAAATTTGACATTTTTTTATAGAAGCAGGAGAGTTTTGTTGAGCCTCAACATCTTCAAAGGTGTAGCTGCCCTGATGCAACCAAAGACACTGTTTCCTTGTAGTCATCTTGCATTCTTTCTTCTCCTTCTTTACAATGCCCCCAGAGCCTTGGAAGGTAGATCTGTGGTTTTCATGTTCTCATTAAGACTGGCCATTCTACATGTCTTATTTTCTGTGCCTTTTCCAGTTGTAGAAAACTGTGTTAATCAGTATCTGCTACAAATAAAACTCCACTAATAACAGTTGAAGAGCTTATTTTTGAGAATTTCAAATCTAAGTATAGTACATACATCATTTTGACTCCCTCCTCCTTCCAATTTCTCACTCCCTATTTAATACAAATCCTCTTACAATTTACTTATTTTATTGATATAATGTATATATGCATACATGTATATGTACATACATGCAATAACATACTGTTTCTATTTAATGTGTATGCACAGTGTTTTCTACTGAATATTGGAAACAGCTAATCTATAAGGGGAATAGTCCCAGGAAAAAACTGATACGTTCTGTTTTAGTCCTCACTGTACCCTCCATCTTTGATTTTTGACCTTCTCAACTTTCTCCATATACTTTAGAATATCAATGTCTGGTCATTATGCAGATCTTCGTTAATCAACCATATTTTTGAAATTTTATGTTTGTAGTTTACCTGTCATGTGGAGAAGACATTGACTTACAATTGGCAACCAAATTCTCTGTTTATAAGAGTATTTCTCTTCATTTTCTATGACACCTGAACCTTAGACTTCAGAGTTGTATTATAGATCTACCAGCTTGGACTAAACTTCCAGAGTAATGTGCTATCTTCATTTTGAGAAGTTGTGCATCTCTTAGCAACCCTGTAAAACATACTTCTTTGATGAGGCACACATCTATGAGAATAAGATAACTATTTAGAAGGCAGATTGATAGTATACCAATTTAACAAAATGGTTGTAGATCATTTTTTAGGGTCTCTGATCTCTCACCCAGAGGTAGTTGGATGAGTTTCCTAGGTTTAGTGTATCAGCCATGATTCCCTCCTGCTAAGTGGACTTTA
The DNA here is from genome assembly GCF_021556685.1 of Rattus norvegicus. Classification (NCBI taxonomy): domain Eukaryota; kingdom Metazoa; phylum Chordata; class Mammalia; order Rodentia; family Muridae; genus Rattus; species Rattus norvegicus. Next base: position 94,464,597 of record NC_141554.1, read on the forward strand.
AGTCCAACTAAATAGAATTGGTCGGCTTCAAGATATAGTGTCACTATTAAATCATCAGGATTATTTTGCCAGACTGATAATTTTTCTGAATCACAAGCTCTGCAGCTCGGTACGTATTTTTGATGGTTTTTCTCCATTGCAAGCTTTTACAGAAAGATATTATGTGCTAAGAGACTTCCTGGCATGGTCTGGGATTGAAGTGGGACACAGTGTCAGAGTTGCTTTAAAAACTGGTGTTCTCCAGATGTAATTTTAAAGACTGATGGTCTCTCTGGCCTTCTGGCTCTCTAACTGTACTGAATGCTTGCTGATAACTTCTAAAACATTCTAAAAATGTTCTTGCTTATTCTATATTTAAAAACCACTGGCTTCTTTTCTCTTTAACTATGTGATTTATTACTGTTGTAACTCTATATCCTTTATTTAACTCTTTTTGCTTAAATAAATACTATAGAAATTTAACACTTTCTTACTGTTCTATTCTTCATTAAGTGCTAAATCTTAACTCTTAACTCTTTATTACTTTGCTTTAATAAACACTAATATCTGGTAATTAACACATACTGTTTAGCAGCAAGGAATTAAGTGAAATGATTTATTTCTAGTGTTTCTATCTCTGTTGAGTCAGCTACAAGACTTTCTGGTTAAGCTGGTTAACAGTTTGTGAACCAAAGAGAAAGTAAAGGAAAATAATTAAGATTCTTTATACAGGCAAATATGCACAGACATATACATATTCAAACATTCGTACACCCATACCCTGACTAGGCCTGACTGTCTGTCATAATCAACTCCACAAGTATTCATGCATGCTTACATACAAATACAATACCTACAGACAAACAAATGAACATACATATTTGGATAGATGCATGGATGGATGAATGGCTGGATGAGATGGATAGATGGATGGGAGACAGCTTCCCAAGGCAAACCATTCAATCAACAATTTTATTTCTTTTCTCTGATCTTTTATACATTCTTAGACAGAAAGTTCTTTAGAAAATTAGCTAAGAGACAAAATATTATACAGAATGGTAGTTACAGAAAGATATTGCTATTTATTTCAAAGCACTGTTTTATTATACTAATTTTAAGTTGAAAGTAATAGGTTTTTTTTACATGACTTACTTTATTAAATTGCATACCTATGACTTTATCCTGGAACTAAGTATATTTCCTTGAACAGAAAATTGTCCCAAGTCTATGTCTCTTTTTAGTATAATAATGAAAGCTCATTGTATTTCTTATTATGGAGTCTTTACTTACTATTAAAAGGGATACACACATATTTCTTAGAGAAAAGAAATAACTGCTAGAAGTCTGGTCATTGACTTGAGTCGTGAATCCTGTGCCAGTTTGTCCGGATTCTTAATTTTATCTTTTTGCATGCATAATCACCTGAAATTTTCTCTTTCCATACCTAACCTCCTACGTATTTTAGTACATGCTCCATAGCAAATATAATGCTTAATTCACTAGTATTTTAAAACAAAAACATTTTGTATGTAAATAAAAAATTATCCAATAAAAAAACCCAAAAAATAAAAACAAAAAACTTCTAGGAAATCAGAAAAAAAAAAAAACTGAAGTAAAGTGAAACTTGTATATTCCTTGGGATGTTTTCATATTTTTATGTTTACAGTCAAAATCAACTACTTTGATATTGAAAATAAGAACTTATAGGACGTTTTCATATTTCCTGTGGTAATAAACATTAGCTATTTTGTTGCTGAAAAATTATGCAAAAATACATCACTTTAATTACATATGTGGAGAGAACTACAGTTCCTACTGTCCTTCATTAAATAAACATATTTTAATTATTTATTATATAAGTAGAAATTTAATGAATCAAAAAATAGTCTGGATAGCTGCTTGACTTTGACTCTCCTGGAAGTGCTTAAACCAATTAAAAATTATCATTTTCCCTATTTTGTACATGTAGAAAATGGGAGCACAAAGATGGTAGTAAACAAAAAAGAAAGAATACAATTTGCCTCGATATACCATCAAAGATTAACTTTTGTGGGGAGGATTGTCAGGACTTTTACTTGTCATCATTAAATGAAACTCAACATAGACTACTGATTTAAAGGATATAAACAGATTAGGAAAACTGAGTTAGAATATCACACATGCCATCGATAGGACAACCCTATTCCTTCTAAATGCTTGGATGGCCTGTATTAAGCAGCTTTTATTTTTGACTCCTTATCCTCCCATAAATTGCATGTTTCCTATAAAATGTACTATGCTACATAAGCATTAAGTGTCATAAATTATGTGTTTTCACACTCACTGTTCTTCCAGAGGACCTAAGATGAATGACTAGCACACATGTCAGAAAGTTCATGATATACTGTCACTCAAATCTAGCAGATCTGATGTCTTCTTCTGGCCTTCATAAGCTTCCAAAACTATTACTCCATGGGCATAAACTATCCAAAATACACATAAATAAAAATGAATACTTAATTTTAGACACTGTCCAATGCTTTCTTATTGAGACAAAAAGCTAGAATTAGCCAAGATACAATCCACAGACCACATGGAGCTCAAGAAGGAAAACCAAATATAGATGCTTCAGTCCTTCTTAAAAGGAAGAATAAAAATATTCATAGGAGAAGGTATAGAGACAAAGTTTAGAGCAGAGACTGAAGGAATGACCATTCAGAGCCTGCCCCACCTGAGGATACAGCCCATTTGCAGAAGTGCATGCTGACGTGAGCCTGATATAGTTGTCTCCTGAGAGGCTTTGCCAGAGCATGACAAATACAGAGGTAGATACTCACATCCAACCATAGAACTGAGAATGTGGTCCTCATTGGAGGAGTTAGAGAAAGGATTGGAAACAATATCAACCAACCAGAGCTCCCAAGGACCACTACCCATGGCTCCAGCTGCATATATAAAAGAGGATGGCCTTGTTTGGCACCTATGGGAGGATAAGCCCTTGGTCTTGCCCAGTCTGGACACCCCCAGTGTAGGGGAATGTCAGGGCAAGAAGGGGGTAGTTGGGGAGGGGAACACCCTCATAGAAAAAGGGGATGGGGGCATGGGATAGGTGGCTTATGGACAGGAGACCAGGAAAGGAAATAACATTTAAAATGTAAATAAAAATATCCAATAAAAAAGGTTTACAAAAAGGAAAAGGAAAGACATTTGGAGACAAGAAACATTTGAAGAGGAAGGTATAATATATATATATATTTATGTATATATATGTATGTATATATATATATATGTATATATATATATATATGTATAATCTTTTCAGTGATTATGCCTGTATCTACTTCTGTATCTATTTCAATAAGTTATAAATAAGATGACCTTTTATCAATGCTGGAATTAAATGACAAAAATACATGTGCAATATAAAAAATGCAGTCTATTGAAATGTGAAATTTAGTATAAATATAAAGTATTTGAGCAGACAGAAATGGATAATTAACACAGATAGCATGTGAAAATTTCCACAGTTTTAAAGAAATACTTCTAATCGTGGCATGATGACTAGTAGGATCACTAATTCAATATGTTAACAGAAAATTCATGTGAGGAAATGATAGCTACACTGCCCTTATGCTTTATAATAGTGTAATTTAATAGGTCTACAGGAGTTCAGCTAGTCAATCTTTATAAAATATAATCAACTGTATTATTCTTTCATAAACGAAAGGGACTATATTTGCTATTAGGATATGTGAAGCAGGTTCAGGTTTTATGTTTTGATTGGTTTACCAGTGTAATAACCCAAATGTTTATTTTTTTCCTCTTTAATGTTACTTAATCTTTTTCTTTACACTCCAGATTTTATCATCCTCCAGGTCCAACCTCTAATTGTTCCTCATCCCATACCTCCCCATCCCATTCTCCATGAGGGTGTCCATACTCCTCCATCTGCTACCCCATCAGACCTCCTTATACTCTGGGTCCTCCAGTCTCTTGAGGGTTAGGTGCATCTTCTCTGACTGAACCCAGACTCAGCAGTCCTCTGCTGTATATTTGTTGGGGGCCTCATATCAGCTGGTGTATGCTACTTGGTTGGTGATCTAGTGTCTGAGAGTTCTCAAGGGTCCAGGTTAATTGAGAGTACTGGTCCTCTTACATGATCTCCCTCCTCCTCAGCTTCTTCCAGCTTTTCCAAAATTCAACCACACGGGTTACCAACTTCTGTCCATTGGTTGGGTGTAAATATCTACATCTAACTCTTTCAGCCACTTGTTGATTCTTTCAGAGGGTCATCATGATAGGCCCTTCTGTGAGCACTCCATAGCCCCAGTAATAGTGTCAAGGCCTTGGGGTCTCCCCTTGAGCCAGACCCTACTTTGACTTTGTCACTGGATCTTCTTTTCCTCGGGCTTTTCTCCATTCCCATCCCTGCAGTTCTTTCAGACAGGAACAATTATGGGTCAGAGTTTTGACTGGGATATCTTCATCCCTCACTTTATGCCCTGTCTTTCTGCTGGAGGTGGACTTTACAACTTCCCTTTCTCCACTGTAGGGCATTTAATACAAGGTCCCTGTCTTTGAAACCTGAGATTCTTTCTCCTCCCAGGTATACGGTACGTTCTTGAGGGTTTCCCCACATTCTACTTCCCAAGATTGTCTGTTTTCATTCTTTCTGCTGGCCCACACCCAATACCTGATCATGTTCCCCTCTTCCCCTCCCTGTACCCTTTCCCACCTAGGACTCTTCTCTCCTCCACTCTCTTATTGCTTTCTTTTCTCTCCCTAGTGGAATTGAGGCGTTCTGACTGGTCCCCTTCATTCCCTGAAACCCACAATAAGACAACAGCATAATTCTTGAGTATGTAAATATCCTCATTCCACCTGCATCTACTTAGCCTGGAGCATCAAGTTTCCCTCCCCTCCCACTGATGTCATACAAGGCCATCTTTTGCTACATATGTATCTGGAGTCCTGGTTCCCTTCATGTCTACTCCTCTTAGGTGTATCTGCTTCTTTTTGTTCTAGAGCTTTCAGATATGCTGTTAAACTGCTAGAGTATGTTCTCTCCAATTTCCTTCTAGAGACACTCAGAGCTATGAGATTTACTTTTAGCACTGCTTGCATTGTGTCCCATAAGTTTCATTTTTGTTAAATTCTAAAATGTCTTTAATTTCTTTCTTTATTTCTTCTCGGTCCATGTTGTCATTGAGTAGACAGTTGTTGCTTTTCCTTGTGTATGTGTACTTTCTATTGTTTTTGTTGTTATTGGAGACAAGCCTTAATCTGCCATGGTCTGCTAGAAAACATGAGATTAATTTATGGGATTTATTCAGTGTTCTTTTATCTGTTAAGTCTTGTTTGTGTCTGATTATATGGTCAATTTTGTAGAAGATATCATGAGACGCTGAGAGAAAGCTATATTCTTTTGGTTTAGGATAAAATGTTCTATAGATAACTGTTAAATCCATTTGTATCATAACTTCTGTTAGTTTTTTTATTTCATGGTAAGCTAGTGCTCTAATGTTACCCACATTATCTGTCAGTAGAATGTTCTCTTTTGAGACCTTTAGAAAATAATCATCCCAACTCTCTAACTGGAGTCACATATTTGGTCCACGATTAGTAGCCTTTCATAATATTAAAATAAATCTTCATTAACAAGTGATGTCACTTTAAATGTTTACAAGTTATTATTGAATATGTGAACCATGGCCATATTTCTTTTTTAAGTGAGCACTGCAAAAGGGTAAGTACCTGCCTAACATTTGAATGCTTCAAACGTTATGTAAGGAAATTCATGTATAATGTTCAGATTGTAAGATCCATGTTTGCCCACTGCACCTATTTTCTATTAAGAGAACATTCTACTGACAAACAATGTGTGTAACATTAGAGCACTACGTTACCATAAAAGTAAGCTTTCCATTGTATAAAGATTGCACACTAACTTTCTTGGCATTCAAATGTTTTCAGAAAATATCTATGGAAAACTAAACAATTCTCAAAGTTCCAATGTTGAAATTTTTAATGATTTTAATGTATTCTTCAGGGACACCCCTCAGTAAATAAATATTCTAAGTATGAGTTCATGTCCTGTGATTTCTATAGTCTTTTAGTAAATTTTAGTCACAGAGCAGATGGGTTCCATATCCACAGATAAAAGGCATATGAGCTTTCACAGCAGTCAAATTCAAGGGATGACAGATGGGAGTCATTCCTCTGTAGATCTTGAACCACAGCATATTGGCAATCAACTTTGAAAAGAAGTTGCTAACTGTGATATTCTTATCTACTGGTAATTAGACTTTCAAAAATAAATATAGACTTTAAATATCATTCAGTATAATCTTAAATCAAATGAATAAAACATAGATTTGCAGTTTTCAATATAAGAAAGAAATCAAAGATACTATATCTATATTATATGAATCATTTGTTTACATAGAATTTGGGATTATGGCTCATCAGCCTGTACATAAGTCTTCTAGCTATGCCTAACATCCAAGTGAAATAAATTCTGTTTGTAATCACAGAGGGAACCTTGTTGATCACACTGAAATCAAGGTAATAAAAGCTCATCAGTTCGTTTATCATGTTGGATCCCAAGAAAATCACATTGGAAGTGAAATGGAGGCCACTTAAAAAAGGAATAAGCATCAGGAATCCAGCTGAGGACACACTGTTATAAAAGCAAGCTTCTGAAAAGAAAGTTGGCAGCAGGGAACATTAGAGTTTACAAGAGGAAATATAAATTTAGAACAAATAGAGAAAGTAAGGGTAACTAGGGGTCTTGTTTGCTGGAAATGAGTCTGTAGAGAAAAAAATGCATAAGCAGTTACACTATTCATCAAGAATCTATCTTATTCTTTATAGTACATCTCTCACTATACTCTCCCATTAATGATGTCTGAGAATTGAAATAAGGGGACAATTTATTTAATTTGATTTCTATACCTGTAAATTGAGGATAATTATTGCATGGAATATTTCATTTTGACACACATATGTATATATATAATTATAAATTATAATTATATATTTATACATATAGAGAGGCAGAGTATAAGTGAAAGAAAATAGATTATTGAAAACGAATTGTTTTTCTTTTTGAGAAGGTGTCATTGAATCTGCCCAAACACTTATTAGTAAACACATCTAGTCAAGGTGTTAGGGCTTGTTGAAATAATCTATAGCTACTTAACAATTATAAACAAAAAAAGCAGATTTTCCCAAGCTCTACTTTAGACCTATAAATGTGTTATGGATTAAAACATTATTGATTTCTAGGATTAATTGTAATGGAAATTGTTTCCTGGTTTGTATAGAAGACACAAAAGCAAGATGTTCTTGGGAGTGATGTGGACATATATTATGGAGCATCATGTTCTGGCAAATTATTCAATCTCAATATTGATTCAGTCATTCTGAGACTTCTTTTACTACACATGTATTAATTTTCCTGTGTAACAATATCAATATCAATATTCTCTATCTGCTGTTAGTGCCCAAATGTAGGAGAAGCAGTGTTCAAACTGAGAAGCAGTTTTAAAACTACTCAACATGGGGTTACCTCTGAAACTATACAGTTTTGGGGTGTTTCACTTCTCTTTCTGTTCTCTTAGACTTTTGTAGCATTTAGTTCTGCTGAACTATATAGAGTTGTAAACCCTGTTCTGTGATTTGACTTTTTAAAAAAATAACTGAATTAATTTTAAAATAGGTTAAAACAAATGAATACATTCTGGTTATTTGGCTGCTTTCCATGTTTATGCACTGAAGCTCTACACTCAGGTTTACATTGTTTTAGATTTAAAGAATTATTGAGAATGAGATCCCAAATAGATTTCACCTATAAATTACTTACAGCTAGATTGCACACTATACTAGCCTGGAAAGCTATTGTGAAACCTTGACTTTTCCAGGTTTCTCTTTCTAATTCATTCTTAAATTAATATTATGCAATTCATCCTAGATGTAATTGATGATTATAGATTATCCTCTGTTGAGTATAGAATACACAAACTCAAGTTTTCAATTGTGTCTTATTAGTTATTGAAATAGGATTCATAGCATTAGGGCTATTTGTTATGGCCCCTACCTTTCTTTTCTTTTCTGCCCATTTTAATGATTACTCATATTTCAACTGTTCATAAAGTTTTACAGATGAGCTTAAATTTCAAGAATCTCTGATGTTGCCTTACTTCTCCGACAAGAATGTGAGCTCCTGATAGAAATGAAGATTTTTTTAATTGTGCCTCCATATGTAGCAAATTGTCTTGCATTCACTAGATGTTCTTCAGTGTCATGTATTGCATTCTTCTGTTATTTCAGAACTAATACCCACCCACATATTTTAAAGGGAAAATAGACTATCCTAGAAAAGAACATGGTTTAGAAGTCATCTAATTCTACATTTAATTTTTATTATTGTTACTTACTTGTTATGTTCTCTTCATTATGATTTTAATACCTATAAGTTTAATTTCTACATTTGTCATGACATATATAATAATATATTTTATACATAAATTATAAATTGATATCCCCTGTAATATATATCTTTTATAAGGCAGTTAGAACAATATTTGGTATATAACTATTTCACCTATTTTTCTGTAGATACCATATCATCATTTTAAAATTTAATGAAATTTTATTCATTTATTTTCTATTTCTATGTCTTAAAAAATCTGCATTCCATTATTGTAAATATATATCATCTCACAAATAGATTCTCTCTTTATATTTGAAGTCTCAAAGAAAAGGTATTAGGCTTCCAAAATTACATTTTAATGCACCATTCCTTACTTTTGCAAGGGTAGAACAGAAGTCCTTTACAGAACACAGTACTTAATCACCAAACCTGACTACTTGACTTTTTCAGCTATAATCACTGCTAATGTCCTTAATACCTTCCCTGTTCTTAGCACATAAAGACTACATTTGAAACATTAAATGAGTCTTGCTGCACTGAAACTTTAATAATAGGCATCTCTTATTAAAATAGGCAACATTTACAAAACCAACTATAATTTTTTCTAAAAATTATAAAATCACCACTTAAGGGATAATATAAATCAAACCTGAGACAGAGTTCTTTGTAAAATACCTATCTATGTCTGAGATTTGTTCATATTTCCTATATTTATGCAAATGAGAGTATGCTGACATGACATCCATACTGGGTATATTTTATATTTGATATTATGCCTTATTTATTAAAGCACAGAGTGTTATGTTTTCTGAAAAATATATCATTAAATAGAAGTTCCTTAAATGACATTTCCTGAAAAGAAAAATGTGTGCCATTGGAAGACTGCACAAGCATGCTGATGCAGGAAGTAATCATTAAAGCATCCTTTCCATCTACTTTCAAACCATCTCCTCACTTTGACATTAAACAATATGAAAAATTAGATGCTTAAGATATGTTTACAGTAAAGTCCAGCTATACTTTCCATCACACAGCTGTAATAGTGATTCTTTGAGGTAGTTATGCTTATTTTGGCAAACAGCATGTAATATTTTATTGGCATCACTTTATTATCATAATATATATACATATATATACATATATATATACATATATATATATATGTATTAGAACACTTGACAGTAAATGTGAACGTGACAGAAAGATGTTGAAAAATAATACCATATTTAAGATGTCCCAACATATTTCTAGAAGAAAATAATTTAATGGATGTTTCCTACAACCCACAGAGGCCCTGACCATCTTTTCTATGCATCATTTATACATACTCCGTCTAAAATGATTATGCCATGGCAAGTTGAATATGCTTTAAAAATCATGTCAGTGTTCAACAGTGTAACTGTTTTTGTTACTTTTCATTTCTGATATCACCTTTGAGTGTTTTGTGCTTCTGTTTATATATAGTGTAGAAAAATACTGAGCTTCTGTTGATGTTTTTGTTTTCCATAGTGCAACTGTTTTTGAAAAGCTCCCTTATTATTGGCTTAAAAGAGAGTTTTACAAAATGTCAGGTGCAGTTTTTTAATATTCTAATAAAATGTCTTTGGTAGTAAGCTCTTCCTAGGTGCTATAATTTACACCTGCACAAAATGAAGGTAAAAAATTATGTGTGCCATATGTCTCACTCTAGTAGTTTGTTTAATATTTTTTCAAGTGAGCTTTCCTTAATATGTATCCTCTACTTGATTGTCATTTAACACAATAGCTCAAAAAAGGAAGCATTTATTGAGTGCTTAGTTTTTGCTAGAGGAAATACTGACAGTTTAATCATAGAAGGAAAAATATATAATCCCCATCTTCTAAAATTTCACAGATTAGTACAAATCAATATTATTCTAACTACCAATTGTTAATTAATTGGTGTTAACTGATTGAATATGTAATATGCTGTGACCTTAGAAGATGATTCCATTTGACTAAATGTAGAGATCACAAATTGATTGTAACAATATTGAAGCTGGACATCAAAAACTGGAATGTTGAGAATAGGGTTATAACTTCAGCCGCATGGTGACATGATACCATATGTGTAACATTTCTAAGTAACAATGATACTGAATCAATGTAGAACCACTTAGATAAAACATAGTCATTTGGTACTTGAAAGATCCATTCCATGTTGTCTTGAATGGTAGGACTACCCATTTTGGTGACCGTGTAGTACTCCACTATGTAGACATGTCATCTTTATTCATGTGCCCACTGGGTGACATTTATACTGCCTCCATGTCAACATGTGAAGCATCCAGCTCACATTATCACTTGTTCTTCAATATTTTGACAAGTATCTCTATATATGTTTGTTATTAAGCTTATTGTTTTTAGATGGTTTCTTATTTTACTTCACTTTCAAATTGCAAAGGTATTACCTAGTTTGGCCAGCAACTTCGGGTCCATGGGTAGGAAAGTTGTAAGAACTCACTAAGAAAGTGATTGAAAGTAAATCCATGTATTTTCCAAAGTGCATACATCTCCAAATACTGCATTCATTTTCCTGGGTTGTGGTTTCTAAATGTACTTTCTGAGTGTACTAGTAGTTTTCAAATGTTGTTGTAAGCCACTATCATCTCATCAGCCCCAGGTTTGTTCTCTACAATGCATCTGTTCCTATTCTACTTCGTGGAGATTTATGTCACCAAAAATCCTGTGTAGTAAAGGCTTGGTCTCAAGAGTGGTGCTGTTGGACAGAGGTGGAGCCTTATAGAAGTGGGGCCTACTGGGAGACTTTGAGGTTCCCAAGGAGCATAACTTTGGAGAGAACTGTGGGGGTTCCATGCCATACATTCTGTCTTTTCATCCTGTATGAGATCATTTTGCCTACTTTTGGCAACATTTGGCAAATAGAATTTCTAGTAAATAGAGGGAACAAACAATCAATTTTTTGTTTTTGGCCAATGAAGGAGGATTTCAGAGTCCCAGTTTTCAGTATCCAATATCTTTCAAAGTTGAGAAAATTGCACAGAGATGGAGGCTGGAGTGCTGAAAGTGTGTTTCCTTTGATTGGACTTCTGCCATCCCATGAAGTAGGAAGCATTCTTTGTATCTTATCATGACCTAGCCTTGACTGCTACACAATAGATACACAGGAAACATTTGTTGGCAATGAGCATTAAAAAATATACTTCTAACCTGTGATTTTGGGGGGATAAATTTGTTTTTCAAAAAAAGCAAGAAAAAATAATGGAGATTCCCAATAACTGTAGGAGAATTCTCTTTTCTGTCTCTTATCTAGAACCATTGCTATAAGGTTTAGTATAAAGTTTATCAAACTAGATTTGAGGTAAAATGAATCTACTTGGATCACAAAGGAATACAAAATATAACAGTCAAATATTTTAAAACTGAATCCAAAAACACATCAAAATTATCCATCATTATCAAGTAGGCTTCATCCCAGGGATGCAAGGATGGTTCAATATACAGAAATCCATCAATGTAATCCACTATATAAAAAAACTCAAAGAATAAAAACAACATGATCATTTCATTAGATGCTGATAAAGCATTTGACAGAATTCAATCCCCCTTCATGAAAAAGTCTTGGAAAAATCAGGAATTCAATGCCCATACCTAAACATAGTAAAAGCAATATACAGTAAACCAGTAGCCAACATCAAACAAAATGAAGAGAAATTTGAAGCAATCCCCCTAAACTCAGGGACTCAAAAAGGCTGATCACTCTGTCCCTACCTATTCAATATAGTACCCGTAGTCATAGCCAGAGCAATTAGACAACAAAAGGTGGACAACGAGTTACAATTTGGAAAGGAAGAAGTCAAAATGTCAAAATTTACAGAAGATAAGATAGTATAATTAAATGACCCCAAAAGAGAACTTCTAAATCTTATCAACAACTTCATCAATGTGGCTGGATATAAAATTAACTCAAAAAAACATCAGTGGCCTTCCTCTACTCAAAGGATAAGCAGGTTGAGAAAGAAATTAGGGGCTTTCTGGTCTCCATCTGCACCCAGAACTGGGACTGTCCCACAGCCTTTAGGCCTAAAACCTGCACGGAGAGATCTGGTCTGCCAGGAGTGCTTTCACTCCTAAGTCCACAGGTGGTACCCCACTTTCCCTCCACTGACTGTCCAAGGAGAGACCGACCTAGGGAGTATGAGACTTGGGAACCAGAGACATGAACCTTCTGGTTTCAATCAGTACACAGAGATAAGGATGCCCCACAGCCCTGCAGACACAAAATATGACAAGAGAGAGCTTGTCTCTCAGGAGTGTTCTCAGTCCTAAGATCACAAGCTCACGGGCTCACAGGCTCACAGGTTCACAGGAGGGGGAAGCTTCAAATGGTCAGACAGCAAAACCAACTAACATCAGAGATAACCAAATGGTAAGTGGCAAGCACAAGAACCTAAACAACAAAAACTAACTACTTGGTATCATGAGAACCCAGTTCTCCCATCACAGCAAATACTGGATATCCCAACACACAGGAAAGGCAATATTTGGATTTAAAATGACATATCTTGTTGATGATAGAGGATATTAAGGATATAAATAAATTCCTTAAAGAAATGCAAGAGAATACGGGTAAACAAGTAGAAGTGTTTAAAGAGGAAGTACAAAAATCCCTTAAAGACTGACAGGAAAGCAAAACTAAAAAGGTGAAGGAATTGAAGAACACAATCTAGGATATAAAATGGAAATAGAAACAATAAAATATCACAAATGGAGACAACCCTGGAGATAGAAAATTTAGGAAAGAGATCAGTATTCATAGACTTAAGCATTACCAACAGAATACAAGCGATAGAAGAGAAAATCTCAGGTGCAGAAAATACCACAGAAAACATTGACAAGACAGTCAAAGAAAATGCAAAATGCAAAAATCTACTAACCCAAAACATCCAGGAAATCCAGGACACAATGAGAAGACAAAACTTAAGAATAATAAATATAGAAGAGAACGATGATTCCCAAATTAAAGAGCCAGTAAATATCTTCAACAAAATTATAGAAGAAAACTTCCCTAACCTAAAAACAAAGATGCCCATGAACATACAAGAACCCTACAGAACTCCACTATGTCATAGCAGTCATATATATATATATATATATATATATATATATATATATATATATATATATATATGCCAGAATCTGGAAACAACCCAGATGCCCCTCAACAGAGGAAGGGATACAGAAAATGTCATACATTTACACAATGGATTACTACTCAGCTATTAAAAAAATGACTTCATGAGACACCGCCGGAACCTGAAGGAAACAGACTGGATAAACAGTTCTCTACACCCAAATCCCGTGGGAGGGAGAGCTAAACCTTCAGAGAGGCAGACAAGCCTGGGAAACCAGAAGAGACTGCTCTCTGTACATACTTCTCGGACGCCAGAGGAAAACACCAAAGGCCATCTGGAACCCTGGTGCACTGAAGCTCCCGGAAGGGGAGGCACAGGTCTTCCTGGTTGCTGCCGCCGCAGAGAGCCCATGGGCAGCACCCCGCAAGCAAACTTGAGACTCGGGACCACAGGTAAGACCAACTTGTCTGCTGCAAGAAAGCTGCCTGGTGAAATCAGGACACACAGAGGCAGAATTCCTCTATGAGCGGGCACATCCTGTGTTTACCAGAAGTCCCACACCTGCGGATCCCGGCCCGCAGCAGCTCTCTGCTCCCAGACCCCGTGGGAAAGAGACCTCACCGCCTGGTCAGGTCGCACTCCTGAGGCTGCAGAGCAGAAGAGACCACCAACACTGCCCACCCCTGCCCACATCCCTGGCCCAAGAGGAAACTGTATAAAGCCTATGGGCTCCCGTGAGGGAGGGCCCAGGAGCGGCAGGACCCCTGCCTGAGACACCACCGGACCCTGAAGGAAACAGACCGGATAAACAGTTCTCTGCACCCAAATCCCGTGGGAGGGAGAGCTAAACCTTCAGAGAGGCAGACAAGCCTGGGAAACCAGAAGAGACTGCTCTCTGCACACACATCTCAGACGCCAGAGGAAAACACCAAAGGCCATCGGGAACCCTGGTGCACTGAAGCTCCCAGAAGGGGCAGCACATATCTTCCTGGTTGCTGCTGCTGCAGAGAGCCCGTGGGCAGCACCCCACGAGCGAACTTGAGCCTCAGGACCACAGGTAAGACCAACTTTTCTGATGCAAGAAAGCTGCCTGGTGAACCCTAGACACAGGCCCAGAGGAAGAGCTGAAGACCTGTAGAGAGGAAAAACTACACGCCCAAAAGCAGAACACTCTGTCCCCATAACTGACTGAAAGAGAGAAAAACAGGTCTACATCACTCCTGACACACAGGTTTATAGGACAGTCTAGCCACTGTCAGAAATAGCAGAACAAAGTAACACTAGAGATAATCTGATGGCGAGAGGCAAGCGCAGGAACCCAAGCAACAGAAACCAAGACTACATGGCATCATCAGAGCCCAATTCTCCCACCAAAACAAAGATGGAATATCCAAACACACCAGAAAAGCAAGATCTAGTTTCAAAATCATATTTGATCATGATGATGGAGGACTTCAAGAAAGACATGAAGAACTCCCTCAGAGAAACACAGGAAAACATTAATAAAGAAGTAGAAGCCTACAGAGAGGAATGAAAAAATCCCTGAAAGAATCTCAAAAATCCCTGAAAGAATTCCAGGAAAACACAATCAAACAGTTGAAGGAATTAAAAATGGAAATAGAAGCAATCAAGAAAGAACACAAGGAAACAACCCTGGATATAGAAAACCAAAAGAAGAGACAAGGAGCTGTAGATACAAGCTTCACCAACTAAATACAAGAGATGGAAGAGAGAATCTCAGGAGGAGAAGATTCAATAGAAATCATTGACACAACTGTCAAAGATAATGTAAAGCAGAAAAAGCTACTGGTCCAAAACATACAGGAAATCCAGGACTCAATGAGAAGATCAAACCTAAGGATAATAGGTATAGAAGAGAGTGAAGACTCCCAGCTCAAAGGACCAGTAAATATCTTCAACAAAATCATAGAAGAAAACTTCCCTAACCTCAAAAAAGAGATACCCATAGGCATACAAGAAGCCTACAGAACTCCAAATAGATTGGACCAGAAAAGAAACACCTCCCGTCACATAATAGTCAAAACACCAAACGCACAAAATAAAGAAAGAATATTAAAAGCAGTAAGGGAAAAAGGTCAAGTAACATATAAAGGCAGACCTATCAGAATCACACCAGACTACTCACCAGAAACTATGAAGGCCAGAAGATCCTGGACTGATGTCATACAGACCCTAAGAGAAAACAAATGCCAGCCCAGGTTACTGTATCCTGCAAAACTCTCAATTAACATAGATGGAGAAACCAAGATATTCCATGACAAAACCAAATTTACAAAATATCTTTCTACAAATCCAGTACCACAAAGGATAATAAATGGTAAAGCCCAACATAAGGAGGCAAGCTATACCCTAGAAGAAGCAAGAAACTAATAGTCTTGGCAACAAAACAAAGAGAATGAAAGCACACAAACATAACCTCACATCCAAATATGAATATAACGGGAAGCAATAATTACTATTCCTTAATAACTCTCAAAATCAATGGACTCAACTCCCCAATAAAAAGACATAGATTAACAAACTGGATACTCAACGAGGCCCCTGCATTCTGCTGCCTACAGGAAACACACCTCAGAGACAAAGACAGACATTACCTCAGAGTGAAAGGCTGGAAAACAATTTTCCAAGCAAATGGTCAAAAGAAGCAAGCTGGAGTAGCCGTTCTAATATCAAATAAAATCAATTTTCAATTAAAAGTCATCAAAAAGGTAAGGAAGGACACTTCATATTCATCAAAGGAAAAATCCACCAAGATGAACTCTCGATCCTAAATATCTATGCCCCAAATACAAGGGCACCTACATACGTAAAAGAAACCTTACTAAAGCTCAAAACACACATTGCACCTCACACAATAATAGTGGGAGATTTCAACACCCCACTCTCATCAATGGACAGATCATGGAAACAGAAATTAAACAGTGATGTCGACAGACTAAGAGAAGTCATGAGCCAAATGGACTTAACGGATATTTATAGAACATTCTATCCTAAATCAAAAGGATATACCTTCTTCTCAGCTCCTCATGGTACTTTCTCCAAAATTGTCCATATAATTGGTCAAAAAACCGGCCTCAACAGGTACAGAAAGATAGAAATAATCCCATGTGTGCTATCGGACCACCACAGCCTAAAACTGGTCTTCAATAACAATCAAGGAAGAATGCCCACATATACTTGGAAAATGAACAATGCTCTACTCAATGATAACCTGGTCAAGGAAGAAATAAAGAAAGAAATTAAAAACTTTTTAGAATTTAATGAAAATGAAGGTACAACATACCCAAACTTATGGGACACAATGAAAGCTGTGCTAAGAGGAATCTCATAGCGCTGAGTTCCTGCAGGAAGAAACAGGAAAGAACATATGTCAGCAGCTTGACAGCACACCTAAAAGCTCTAGAACAAAAAGAAGCAAATACAACCAGGAGGAGTAGAAGGCAGGAAAGAATCAAACTCAGAGCGGAAATCAACCAAGTAGAAACAAAAAGGACCATAGAAAGAATCAACAGAACCAAAAGTTGGTTCTTTGAGAAAATCAACAAGATAGATAAACCCTTAGCCAGACTAACGAGAGGACACAGAGAGTGCGTCCAAATTAACAAAATCAGAAATGAAAAGGGAGACATAACTACAGATTCAGAGGAAATTCAAAAAATCATCAGATCTTACTATAAAAACCTATATTCAACAAAACTTGAAAATCTTCAGGAAATGGACAATTTCCTAGACAGATACCAGGTACCGAAGTTAAATCAGGAACAGATAAACCAGTTAAACAACTCCATAACTCCTAAGAAATAGAAGCAGTCATTAAAGGTCTCCCAACCAAAAAGAGCTCAGGTTTACTGCAGAATTCTATCAAACCTTCATAGAAGACCTCATACCAATATTATCCAAACTATTCCACAAAATTGAAACAGATGGAGCCCTACCGAATTCCTTCTACGAAGCCACAATTACTCTTATACCTAAACCACACAAAGACACAACAAAGAAAGAGAACTTCAGACCAATTTCCCTTATGAATATCGACGCAAAAATACTCAATAAAATTCTGGCAAACCGAATCCAAGAGCACATCCAAACAATCATCCACCATGACCAAGTAGGCTTCATCCCAGGCATGCAGGGATGGTTTAATATACGGAAAACCATCTCTGTGATCCATTATATAAACAAACTGAAAGAACAAAACCACATGATCATTTCATTAGATGCTGAGAAAGCATTTGACAAAATTCAACACCCCTTCATGATAAAAGTCCTGGAAAGAATAGGAATTTAAGGCCCATAACTATCATAGTAAAAGCCATATACAGCAAACCAGTTGCTAACATTAAACTAAATGGAGAGAAACTTGAAGCAATCCCACTAAAATCAGGGACTAGACAAGGCTGCCCACTCTCTCCCTACTTACTCAATATAGTTCTTGAATTTCTAGCCAGAGCAATCAGACAACAAAAGGAGGTCAAGGGGATACAGATCGGAAAAGAAGAAGTCAAAATATCACTCTTTGCAGATGATATGATAGTATATTTAAGTGATCCCAAAAGTTCAACCAGATAACTACTAAAGCTGATAAACAACTTCAGCAAAGTGGCTTGGTATAAAATTAACTCAAATAAATCAGTTGCCTTCCTCTATACAAAAGAGAAACAAGCCGAGAAAGAAATTAGGGATACGACACCCTTCATAATAGACCCAAATAATATAAAGTACCTCGGTGTGACTTTAACCAAGCAAGTAAAAGATCTGTACAATAAGAACTTCAAGACACTGAAGAAGGAAATTGAAGAAGACCTCAGAAGATGGAAAGATCTCCCATGGTCATTGATTGGCAGGATTAATATAGTAAAAATGGCCATTTTACCAAAAGCAATCTACAGATTCTATGCAATCCCCATCAAAATACCAATCCAATTCTTCAAAGAGTTAGACAGAACAATTTGCAAATTCATCTGGAATAACCAAAAACCCAGGATAGCTAAAGCTATCCTCAACAATAAAAGGACTTCAGGGGGAATCACTATCCCTGAACTCAAGCAGTATTACAGAGCAATAGTGATAAAAACTGCATGGTATTGGTACAGAGACAGACAGATAGACCAATGGAATAGAATTGAAGACCCAGAAATGAACCCACACTCCTATGGTAACTTGATTTTTGACAACGGAGCCAAAACCATCCAATGGAAAAAAGATAGCATTTTCAGCAAATGGTGCTGGTTCAACTGGAGGTCAACATGTAGAAGAATGCAGATCGATCCATGCTTATCACCCTGTACAAAGCTTAAGTCCAAGTGGATCAAGGACCTCCACATCAAACCAGACACACTCAAAGTAATAGAAGAAAAACTAGGGAAGCATCTGGAACACATGGGCACTGGAAAAAAATTTCCTGAACAAAACACCAATGGCTTATGCTCTAAGATCAAGAATCGACAAATGGTATCTCATAAAACTGCAAAGCTTCTGTAAGGCAAAGGACACTGTGGTTAGGACAAAACGGCAACCAACAGATTGGGAAAAGATCTTTACCAATCCTACCACAGATAGATGCCTTATATCCAAAATATACAAAGAACTCAAGAAGTTAGACCGCAGGGAAACAAATAACCCTATTAAAAAATGGGGTTCAGAGCTAAACAAAGAATTCACAGCTGAGGAATGCCGAATGGCTGAGAAACACCTAAAGAAATGTTCAACATCTTTAGTCATAAGGGAAATGCAAATCAAAACAACCCTGAGATTTCACCTCACACCAGTGAGAATGGCTAAGATCAAAAACGCAGGGGACAACAGATGCTGGAGAGGATGTGGAGAAAGAGGGACACTCCTCCATTGTTGGTGGGATTGAAAACTGGTACAACCATTCTGGAAATCAGTCTGGAGGATCCTCAGAAAATTGGACATTGAACTGCCTGAGGATCCAGCTATACCTCTCTTGGGCATATACCCAAAAGATGCCCCAACATATAAAAAAGACACGTGCTCCACTATGTTCATTGCAGCCTTATTTACAATAGCCAGAAGCTGGAAAGAACCCAGATGCCCTTCAACAGAGGAATGGATACAGAAAATGTGGTACATCTACACAATGGAATATTACTCAGCTATCAAAAACAACGACTTTATGAAATTCGTTGGCAAATGGTTGGAACTGGAAAACATCATCCTGAGTGAGCTAACCCAAACATAGAAAGACATACATGGTATGCACTCATTGATAAGTGGCTATTAGCCCAAATGCTTGAATTACCCTAGATGCCTAGAACAAATGAAACTCAAGACAGATGATCAAAATGTGAATGCTTCACTCCTTCTTTAAAATGGGAACAAGAATACCCTTGGCAGGGAAGAGAGAGGCAAAGATTAAAACAGAGACTGAAGGAACACCCATTCAGAGCCTGCCCCACATGTGGCCCATACATATACAGCCACCCAATTAGACAAGATGGATGAAGCAAAGAAGTGCAGACCGACAGGAGCCGGATGTAGATCGCTCCTGAGAGACACAGCCAGAATACAGCAAATACAGAGGCGAATGCCAGCAGCAAACCACTGAACTGAGAATAGGACCCCCTTTGAAGGAATCAGAGAAATAACTGGAAGAGCTTGAAGGGGCTCGAGACCCCATATGTACAACAATGCCAAGCAACCAGAGCTTCCAGGGACTAAGCCACTACCTAAAGACTATACATGGACTGACCTTGGACTCTGACCTCATAGGTAGCAATGAATATCCTAGTAAGAGCACCAGTGGAAGGGGAAGCCCTGGGTCCTGCTAAGACTGAACCCCCAGTGATCTAGACTGTTGGGGGGAGGGCGGCAATGGGGGGAGGGTGGGGAGATGAACACCCATAAGGAAGGGTTGGGGGGATGGGGATGTTTGCCCGGAAACCCGGAAAGGGAATAACACTCGAAATGTATATAAGAAATACTCAAGTTAAAAAAAAAAGTAAAAAAAAAAAAAAGAAAAAAAAACAATTGTGTACAATTTATGTTTTCTTCTTCACCACAAGTACTTATCATTATTACTTTTGGTATAAAGCATTCTAACTGGTTTGAAGAGCTCACATTTTAGTCTTGATTTTCATTGTTTTGATTATTAATGATATGGACCATTACTTTTCATCCCTATGGGGCAGTTGCATGTCATTTTTTTGTTCAGTGTCATCTAATTCACATGTTTGTACATTTCTCCAGTATTCCTTAGTGTGTCAAGAAGTGTAAACTTGATACAAATATCAGTAAATAATCATCATTTTGATTCATTCAAATGTACTTTCTGTAAGAATTATATTTTCTAAAGTATTGTAAAAGTGTTTTTGAATATACCCAATAATCCCAAAGTTGTTGATTTTTAAATCATGTTATTTTATTAATTTTCAACAATTGTGTGTCTTTTTTTAACTCGAAAAATCCCTGCACTTCATTTATTTTCATATCAAAACTTAAATTATAGTTTGTGTTCCTTTACAAATGAAAATCTATAATTCAATGAGTTTTAGTTTTGAGTTTTGTTTTGTTTGGGGAGAGAAACAGATCAGTAAATTTTGGGGAGTTTCAATGATTCATACCGTAGATGCTGTAATGATACAGCAATAAAATATAGCAAAATTTCCACAACGTTATAATTTAGAAATCTAAGCAAGCATATCAATTTAACGATGAACTTGAGGAACACTATTTTATCAATGAATGTAAAATAGATGGATGTGCATAGCTTACACAAAGTGAAAAATATAACAAGCAGTTATGTCAAGTCAGCTAGGATTATACAATAATAAAATGAAAGAGAACTTGGAAGAAAAGAAATGAAAAAAAAAATATGGTTCAGCTTTTACTAAGACCTCAAGATCATTTACCTTTCTATTTATTTGTTCTGTTTGAGAGAATATAGGTTTTTAAACAAATATTCCAAATCTACGTTTTTATTTTCTATTTGTTTACTTTTATTTGAAGATAAAATTTTGTATTTAAAATGCAATGTATTATTGTTCATCTTCATATAACTCTCAAGCAAAAATATATGCTAAACAATCTACTTACTTGTTTACATTAAAGAGGTAAATGGCACTTTCATGTTCTTTAAGACATACTTGGGCTGTACCTTAAGACATGGTGCTACAAATATTAATGCTCAAATTATTAAAATTAAAAGGATAATTTCAGACTACATGATTTCATTTACACTCAATTTTGACAGAAACGATTCTGCTTGTTGCTATCCATTGAGGCCAATTTTATTTTGGTGGATTTAATACAACATACTCAGAAATTTCCAATAGTCAGACATGGTTTATCCTTATTATTGATATACCAATGTAAAAAATGCTGTTTTTCTCTTTGGTGAAACAAAAATAATACTACCAAACCCAATGTGTGTGTGGAGATTTGGATTTTTAGGCTATGGGATATTAATTTATTCAAGAACCTCTTTTTTTCTCCTAGCAAGACTGTAACATGATTTAAGCAAAATTTTTTACATTAGAAATAAAACCTCCCATGTAATTTTACACTAAAGTGTACATTTCAGATGTTGGGTACCACAGGATTTAAAGTCCAGTGAGACAGAAGTAGGTTATTGTACTCAGAAAATACTTATTAGAAAAGGTGATATTTGAGTTGTGCCTTTAGAGATGGCTGCAATTAAGCTGCAAAAGAAATAATAGGTATAAAATTCTATTGGACTGTAAAGAGAAAAATTCACACGATGAGCAAAGGCATAGCAGGAGAAACAAAGATGGTATTCAAGGAAGTGAGGGTAGCAATCAGATTACAAGAACAACATGTAATAGCCATCAGATCCTCTGTCATTTTGCCAAGGTCTCATTTTTCTTTTCAGACAATTCACAAAGACGACTATGTGGTGGGACTGCTTGGCACAGAAGAGTTTAAATTTGTTTTCTCCCTTGCTAAGTGATTCTGAAATATAAATGCTAACACCTAGAGAATTGAGCTTGCAGCTCACTGTTCGATTTCATAAGGGAGCCCTTAATAATGTCAAAATGCATTAACAGACTAGAGAGGAAAGAAACTCTAAACACGAACATTCATGACAGCACCTGAAATAGTTGTTAGCTAACATTAGAGGAGGCAATATTTTCTAGGTATAATTATTTTATAACTGTTTTTGCTTTATAGTAATTACTTAGATATTTTGTGCATTGATAGAACTATAAGTATATTTCTAAGATTTATACTTAATAAATTAAAATAAGAGAAAGAAAAAGCATTTACAATTATTTTGGTTAATTTTTAAAGTGTAACCTAAATTTCTATTTCTACTGAGCCCAAATATTATATTGTGAATAGGAGGAATTATAAGATTTTTAGTATCACTTTACTGAAAAATACCCCCCCAAAAAAAGAGGCTTCTAAAATAATAAATGCTTTCTCAGGTGTAGTATACAGTGCCTTATAAAACAAAGTTAAAGCCATTCTCAAGTTTAGAAACCCAGAAATATGTATAGCTTTACAGCTTAGAAGAAATACATGGTGAATTACATTGAAAAATTAAAATCAATGACGGAGAGTAACTAGAAATCTGGATGATCTTAGTGAGATGATATTTCATTATTATATGGCAAAACCCCTGTATTGAAATATGTATTGTAAAATATTTGGAGAAAATATCTAATTTTACTTTAGGACTTGCTTTCTGATAATATAAATGTACCAGAATATAAGCTGTTTCCTAATGTAATTTATATTAGAGATAAAACAAAAACATGAGCTTTAGACACTTTGGATGTATCTTCTATATGCAAATTATTTTCACCTTTATCTTATGTTTGTCATGTGTTTCAATTTTTCTTTAAAATCTTCTTTATTAATATATAAATATATATATATATATCTGTACTGCTAAAAGGCAAGTGTTTTTCTCTTTATGAAAGTCCCCCTGTTTTGTGTATGAAAATTAATAAATGGCCAATGAAACTAGAATCCCAAGAACATCTTTGTTACTTCTCAGTGGAGAAAAGAAAAGGTTGCTGTAAATTTACCATAATTGATGATAAATGTTCTTCTACTGTTGGTAAATAATTTTTAAAAAAATCCATACACTACAGAATGTCTTCAACTAGGTTCCCCATTGCTCATATGCCATAGGACAATATGCTAGTGAAAAAAGCCAGGTAGAACATTAATCACTCTTTAAAAATGTTTATCTGCCAAATGTTGCCCCTCTTCCTAGTGACACCCCCAGATTTCTTTACTCTACCCCTTCCCTTTTGCCTCTAAGAGGATAATCCCTGACCCAACCTCTCATACACATGTTCCCACCCCACTGCCACACTCTCCCTCAGGCATCAAGTCTTCACAGGATTTGGCACATCCTCTCCTACTGAGGCCAGACCTGTATCGTCTGCTACATATTATGCCAGGAGTCATGGAAGAGACCATGTATGCTCTTTGGTTGGTGACTTAGTCTCTGGTATTTCCTAGGGATCCAGATTATTTGATACTATTGTTTTTCCAATGGGGTTGCCATCACTTTCAGCTACTTAAGTCGTTCCCCTAACTCTTCCATAGGGGTCCCTGACCTCATCTGATGGTTGCTTCTAAGTATCTACATTTATCTCAATCGACTACTGGTAGGGCCTCTCAGAGGACAGCCATGCTAGGCTCCTGTCTTCGAGCACAATGTAGGTTTGGTGACTGCCCACCAGATGGATCCCTAGTTGGGTTTGTCACTGGATGGCCTTTAGTTCAGTCTCTGCTCCATATTAGTTCCTAAATTTCTTTTTGACAAGAACAAATCTGGGTCAAATGTAGCCACAAAAGTACAGAATCCTCAGAATACAATCCATAGAACTCAAGAAGGTTAACAAACTGCAGAATGCAAGTAAGGATGCCTCAATCTCACATGGGAGGGAGAAGAAAGTATTCACAGGAGGTAGGAAGGGAGGGAGCGGTGGGAAAGGGGACAGAGGGGAAGAGGGGAACATGCTCAGGTATTGGGTGGTGGGATCAGGACTGAAGTCCTTAGAGTCAACAAAAAGAATGGAAACATGCTACTTCAAGAGGTAGGAGGTGGGGGTCCTCCAGAATATACCAGTGACCTGGGAAGTGAGAAACTCCAAGGAATCAAAGGGAGAGAGAAACCTAAAGATGAAATTCCAAAGAGCGGGAAAAGGGAAATTGTAGAGTCCATCTCTGGAAGAATGAAAGGAATCAAGTGGAGGGGCATCCCACAGTCAGAAACTCTAAACCAGAATTGTTCCTGTCTGAAAGAACTGCAGGGAAAAAATGAAAAAATGAAAAAAAAAAACCTGAGGAAAAGGAGGTCCAGTGACAGACCCAAATTGGGATCCAGGTCTAGGATAGGGTCCATAGACTGATGCTATTACTGATTCTATCATGTGCCTAAAAACAGGCACCTATCATGGCAGCCCTCCTGAAGACCCAATTAGTAGTTGAAAGAGTCAGATGCATACACCGAACCAATGGACAGAAGCTGCTGACCCCTGTGGTTGAATTAGGCAAAAGATGTAAGAAGTTAGGAGGAAGGCAAACCTATAGGAAGACCTGCAGTCTCAACTAACCAGTAATCCTGTGATCTCTGACTCTGAACCACCAACCAGGTAACATATAAGACCCCTGATACATATAAAAGAGAGAACTACCATTTCGTGTCTGGACTCAGGCAGAGAAGATGCACCTAATCCTCAAGAAACTTGAAGCCCCAGAGAGTGGGGACGTCTGGTAGGGGTAGGGGTAGGGGTGGGGATTCCCTTTTGGAGATGGGGAAGAATGTATGGGATGTGGAACAGATAGAGGGTGGACAGGGAGGGGAATAAAATCTGGATGGTAAACAAAGATTAAAGAATAAATTAAAAAATATTTAAGGTGGCTTAGTGACCTCATTGTTCTACTGGGGACCCTGTCTATCTACTGAAGGTAGTCTCTTTATGTTCCCTCTCCCAACTTTTGGGCATTTCAGATAAGGTCATATACTCTGAGTTCTTCTCCTTTTCATACTGCCACACTCCATATATGTATATATGCAGGAACAATGAATTATCAGGACAATGAATAAGCATTGCCATCCTTAACTTATACCTGCAACTATGAAGAACAAAGAAAGCAGCATTGGGACATTTCCAGAAGACATGTCAGGCTCAAGTATAAAATTTCTCTGTATATTGCAGATAGTTTAATACAGACTAGAAAGAGGAAATGAGCTCAAAAATCCTTCTAAAACTCTATCTTGGAGAAGGAGAAAATTTCTGAGAGTATACCTATAGTATACTAGTTGAAAAATGTAAAGTGTTTATAAAAGGTATGTAGGTAGGTAAAATTGGGAAATTTCCCCCTGATATAGGATTTGGATCCTATTGTAAAATATATATATATATATATATATATATATATATATATATATATATATATATATAATGTATAATTAATCTTCATGGCTTGTGTAAAAAATTTTGAAGTTTTAGATACATTGACTGTATGCTCACAATTTTTCTTTCAAAGAAGAGAATAAATTAGTCAGTAGAAACAGAAATAAACAGACAGTATAAATTTATTGTGGGGTGATAACATGTCTCAGCAGGTTTATCCACTTGACCCTAAGCCTGACAACCTATGATTAATCCTTGGGCTTTGCATGGTCAGAAGGACTCCTAATATTTGTCCTCTGACCTTCAGCCATGTGTCTTGGCACATGTGCACTTCTACACACACACACACACACACACACACACACACACACGCACGCACGCACACACACACACACACACACACACACACACACACACACAGTCAAATAAATAGATAGAATGATGGAATAACTAAATAAGAATATGTAATTACTCCATGAAGACACAAAGCCTTTAAATCATTAATAAAAGAACCCTTGCAATTTGACTCTTAACTATATTGTCATCTACAGGCCACTAGATGGTGCACTCTGCAACTTTGTTGATTAAATATTTTCCCAAACTTTTCAAAATACCTCAAAGATCTTATCCATATGTGATGTTTTGAAATTACTTCTTGTACTGATAGAAAATTTGAATATCTTCTAGCAAATTTTTAAATACTTCTGCATAATATATACTCACCAAATTGGTTACCTTTTTGTTTGAAAAACTTGACTTTTAAAAAACACCCACAAACTTTTTCTCCCAAGATATAGACAATAAGTCTATGTATAATATATAATTTATATATAAATATAATTTACTATAAAATTTGACTCTATCACAGTACATCATTCGATTGTACTTAACAATTAATTCTGTGACTTTGTGACATATTAACTTTATATAATGCTTCCCAGAAGTGCAGTTAATTCAGTTTCATTAAGCAGATAATAATTGAATGTTCTATTTGAAAGCTCTATAATCACTTAATAATTTGAGTCCATGACACAGTTGAGACATTAAACACACACACACACACACACACACACACACACACACACACACATGGGGATACCTTGCTAATCATTATATCCTTAGTGTTGACAATACTTCATTCTAAAAATATATCTTATCACTTCCTAATGAATCATAATGATAAAGTTTGTATGTGTAAGAGTTAATCATCTAGTCTAAGATTGTATCTTGTGAGCCTAATATAGATAACACTGCTTTACCACTTTTTACCATCACAGACAATCCACTAAATTAAGTGTTTCTAGTAATTTTAAAGGAATATTTTTAAGGAGCTTAACTTTTTACATCTGTTTCATACTCATCAGCTGAATAAAATGTTTGATTAAAACTATTCTATTGCTAAATTGAAATGCTATTAGCTTTAGCTGGTTTTTTGTGATTTGTTTTCTTGAAAAACTCATGTGCAACACTAAAGCAAAAATATTTGCTTCCTGGTTGCTGCCCCCACGTAGAGCTCATAGGCAGCACCCCACGAGCAAACTTGAGCCTCGGGACCACAGGTAAGACAAAACTTCCTGCTCCAAGTGACCTGCCTGGTGAACTCAGGACACACAAAGGGAAAATTCCTCTAGGACCAGACACTTCTGGTTTTTAGCAGGATTCCCAAACCTGCGGATCCCTGCCCGCAGCAAGTCACTGCTCCCAAACCCCATGGGAGAGAGACCTCACAGCCTGGACAGGTGGGCACTCCTGAGACTGCAGAGCGGAAGAGACCACCAACACTGCCCACCCCTGACCACATCCCTGGCCCAAGAGGAAACTGTATACGGCCTCTGGGTTCCCTTGGATAAGGGCGCAGCAGCAGCAGGTCCCCTGCTTCTGAGACACCGCTGGAACCTGAAGGGACCGACCAGATAAACAGTTCTCTGCACCCAAATTCAGTGGGAGGGAGAGCTAAACCTTCAGAGAGGCAGAAACGCCTGGGAAACCAGAAGAGACTACACTCTGCTCACACTACTGATTCCAGAGGAAAACACCAAACACCATCTGGAACCCTCATGCACGGAAGCTCCCGGAACAGGCAGCACAGATCTTCCTGGTTGCTGCCCGCACGGAGAGCTCATAAGCAACACCGCACGAGCAAACTTGAGCCTTGGGACCACAGGTAAGACAAACCTTCCTACTCCAAGCAACCTGCCTAGTGAACTCAGGACACAGGCCCACAGGAACAGCTGAAGACCTGTAGATAGGAAAAATTACACGCCCGAAAGCAGAAAACTCTGTTCCCATAACTGGGTGAAGGAAAACAGGAAAACAGGTCTAGAGCACCCCTGACACACAGGCTTATAGGACAGTCTAGCCACTGTCAGAAATAGAAGAACAAAAAACACTAGAGATAATCTGATGGCCAGAGGCAAACGCAGGAATCCAAGCAACAGAAACCAAGGCTACATGGCATCATCAGAGCCCAATTCTCCCAACAGTACAAAGACAGAATATCCAAACACACCAGAAAAGCAAGATCTAGTATCAAAATCATATTTGATCATGATGCTGGAGGACTTCGAGAAAGACGTGAAGAACTCCCTTAGAGAAACATAGGAAAACATTAAAAAAAAAAAAAAAAAAAAAAAACAAGTAGAAGCCTACAGAGAGGAAATACAAAAATCCCTGAAAGAATTCCAGGAAAACACAATCAAACAGTTGAAGGAATTAAAAATGGAAATAGAAGCAATAAAGAAAGAACACATGGAAACAACCCTGGATATAGAAAACCAAAAGAAGAGACAAGGAGCCGTAGATACAAGCTTCACCAACAGAATACAAGAGATAGAAGAGAGAATCTCAGGAGCAGAAGATTTCGTAGAAATCATTGACTCAACTGTCAAAGATAATGTAAAGCAGAAAAAGCTACTGATACAAAACATACAGGAAATCCAGGACTCAATGAGAAGATCAAACCTAAGGATAATAGGTATAGAAGAGATTGAAGACACCCAGCTCAAGGGACCAGTAAATATCTTCAACAAAATCATAGAAGAAAACTTCCCTAACCTAAAAAAAGAGATACCCATATGCTACTAGAAGCCTACAGAACTCCAAATAGATTGGACCAGAAAAGAAACTCCTCCCATCATATAGTAGTCAAAACACCAAACGCACAAAATAACGAAAAAATATTAAAAGCAGTAAGGGAAACACGTCAAGTAACATATAAAGGCAGACCTATCAGAATCACACCAGATTTTTTGCCAGAGACTATGAAAGCCAGAAGATCCTGGACAGATGTCATACAGATCCTAAGAGAACACAAATGCCAGCCCAGGTTACTGTATCCTGCAAAACTCTCAATTAACATAGATGGAGAAACCAAGATATTCCATGACAAAACCAAATGTACACAGTATCTTTCTACAAATCCAGCACTAAAAAGGATAATAAATGGTAAAGCCTAACATAAGGAGGCAAGCTATACCCGAGAAGAAGCAAGAAACTAATCGTCTTGGCAACAAAACAAAGAGAAGAAAAGCACACAAACATAACCTCATATCAAAATATGAATATAACAGGAAGCAATAATCACTATTCCTTAATATCTCTCAACATCAATGGCCTCAACTCCCCAAAAAAAAGACATAGATTAACAAACTGGATAGGGAACGAGGACCCTGCATTCTGCTGCCTACAGGAAACACACCTCAGAGACAAAGACAGACACTACCTCAGAGTGAAAGGCTGGAAAACAACTTTCCAAGCAAATGGTCAGAAGAAGCAAGCTGGAGTAGCCATTCTAATATCAAATAAAATCAATTTTCAACTAAAAGTCATCAAAAAAGATAAGGAAGGACACTTCATATTCATCAAAGGAAAAATCCACCAAGGTGAACTCTCAATCCTAAATATCTTTGCCCCAAATACAAGGGCAACTACATATGTAAAAGAAACCTTAATAAAGCTCAAAACACACATTGCACCTCACACAATAATAGTAGGAGATTTCAACACCCCACTCTCATCAATGGACAGATCATGGAAACAGAAATTAAACAGAGATGTAGACAGACTAAGAGAAGTCATGAACCAAATGGACTTAACAGATATTTATAGAACATTCTATCCTAAAGCAAAAGGATATACCTTCTTCTCAGCTCCTCATGGTACTTTCTCCAAAACTGACCATATAATTGGTCAAAAAACGGGCCACAACAGGTACAGAAAGATAGAAATAATCCCAGGCGTGCTATCAGACCACCACAGCCTAAAACTGGTCTTCAATAATAATAAGGGAAGAATGCCCACATATACGTGGGAATTAAACAATGCTCTACTCAATGATAACCTGGTCAAGGAAGAAATAAAGAAAGAAATTAAAGACTTTTTAGAATTTAATGAAAATGAAGCTACAACATACAGAAACGTATGGGACACAATGAAGGCTGTGCTAAGAGGAAAACACATAGCTCTGAGTGCCTGCAGAAAGAAACAGGAAAGAGCATATGTCAGCAGCTTGACAGCACACCTAAAAGCTCTAGAACAAAAAGAAGCAAATACACCCAGGAGGAGTAGAAGGCAGAAAATAATCAAACTCAGAGATGAAATCAACCAAGTAGAAACAAAAAGACCATAGAAAGAATCTACAGAACCAAAAGATGGTTCTTTGAGAAAATCAAAAAGATAGATAAACCCCTAGCCAGACTAACGGGAGGAAACAGAGAGTGTGTCGAAATTAACAAAATCAGAAATGAAAAGGGAGACATAACTACAGATTCAGAGGAAATTCAAAAAATCATCAGATCTTACTATAAAAGCCTATGTTCAACAAAACTTGAAAATCTGCAGGAAATGGGCAATTTCCTAGACAGATACCAGGTACCGAAGTTAAATCAGGAACAGATAAACCAGTTAAACAACCCCATAACTCCTAAGAAATAGAAGCAGTCATTAAAGGTCTCCCAACCAAAAAGAGCCCAGGTCCAGACGGGTTTAGTGCAGAATTCTATCAGACCTTCATAGAAGACCTCATACCAATATTATCCAAAATATTCCACAAAATTGAAACAGATGGAGCACTACCGAATTCCTTCTATATAGCCACAATTACTCTTATAACTTAACCGCACAAAGAACCAACAAAGAAAGAGAACTTCAGACCAATTTCCCTTATGAATATCAACGCAAAAATACTCAATAAAATTCTGGCAAACCGAATCCAAGAGCACATCAAAACAATCATCCACCATGATCAAGTAGGCTTCATCCCAGGCATGCAGGGATGGTTTAATATATGGAAAACCATCTCTGTGATCCATTATATAAACAAACTGAAAGAACAAAACCACATGATCATTTCAATAGATGCTGAGAAAGCATTGGACAAAATTCAACACCCCTTCATGATAAAAGTCCTGGAAAGAATAGGAATTCAAGGCCCATACCTAAACATAGTAAAAGTCATGTACAGCAAAACAGTTGCTAACATTAAACTAAATGGAGAAAAACTTGAAGCAATCCCACTAAAATCAGGGACTAGACAAGGCTGCTCACTCTCTCCTTACTAATTCAATATAGTTCTTGAAGTTCTAGCCAGAGCAATCAGACACCAAAAGGAGGTCAAGTGGATACAGATTGGAAAAGAAGAAGTCAAAATATCACTCTTTGCAGATGATATGATAGTATATTTAAGTGATCCCAAAAGTTCCACCAGAGAACTACTAAAGCTGATAAACAACTTCAGCAAAGTGACTGGGTATAAAATTAACTCAAATGAATCAGTAGCCTTCCTCTACACAAAAGAGAAACAAGCCTAGAAAGAAATTAGGGAAACGACACCTTCATAATAGACCCAAATAATATAAAGTACCTCTGTGTGACTTTAACCAAGCAAGTAAAAGATTTTACAATAAGAACTTCAAGACTCTGAAGAAAGAAATTGAAGAAGACCTCAGAAGATGGAAAGATCTCCCATGCTCATGAATTGGCAGGATTAATATAGTAAAATTGGCCATTTTACCAAAAGCGGTCTACAGATTCAATGCAATCCCCATCAAAATACCAATCCAATTCTTCAAAGAGTTAGACAGAACAATTTGCAATTTCATCTGGAATAACAAAAAACCCAGTATAGCTAAAACTATCCTCAACAATAAAAGGACTTCAGGGGGAATCACTATCCCTGAACTCAAGCAGTATTACAGAGCAATAGTGATAAAAACTGCATGGTATTGGTACAGAGAAAGATAGATAGACCAATGGAACAGAACTGAAGACCCAGAAATGAACCCACACACCTATGAGCACTTGATTTTTGACAAAGGAGCCAAAACCATCAAATGGAAGAAAGATAGCAATGGTGCTGGTTCAACTGGAGGTCAAAATGTAGAAGAATGCAGATCGATCCATGCTTATCACCCTGTACAAAGCTTAAGTCCAAGTGGATCAAGGACCTCCACATCAAACCAGATACACTCAAACTAATAGAAGAAAAACTAGGGAAGCATCTGGAATACATGGGCACTGGAAAAAGTTTCCTGAACAAAACAACAATGGCTTATGCTCTAAGATCAAGAATCAACAAATGGGATCTCATAAAACTGCAAAGCTTCTGTAAGGCAAAGGACACTGTGGTTAGGACAAAACGGCAACCAACAGCTTGGGAAAAGATGTTTACCAATTCTAAAACAGATAGAGGCCTCATATCCAAAATATACAAAGAACTCAAGAAGTTAGACCATAGGGAGACAAATAACCCTATTAAAAATGGGGTTCAGATCTAAACAAACAATTCACAGCTGAGGAATGACTAATGGCTGAGAAACACCTTAAGAAATGTTCAACATCTTTAGTCATAAGGGAAATGCAAATTAAAACAACACTGAGATTTCACCTTACACCAGTGAGAATGGCTAAGATCAAAAACTCAGGTGACAGCAAATGCTGGCGAGGATGCGGAGTAAGAGGAACACTCCTCCTTTGTTGGTGGGATTGCAGACTGGTACAACCATTCTGGAAATCAGTCTGGAGGTTCCTCAGAAATTTGGACATTGAACATCCTGAGGATCCAGCTATACCTCTCTTGGGCATATACCCAAAAGATACCCCAACATATAAAAAAGGCATGTGCTCCACTATGTTCATACTAGCCTTATTTATAATAGCCAGCAGCTGGAAAGAACCCAGATGCCCTTCAACAGAGGAATGGATACAGAAAATATGGTACAGCTACACAATGGAATTTTACTCAGCTATCAAAAACAATGACTTTATGAAATTCATAGGCAAATGGTTGGAACTGGAAAATATCATCCTGAGTGAGGTAACCCAATCACAGAAAAACACACATGGTATGCACTCATTGATAAGTGGCTATTAGCCCAAATGCTTGAATTACCCTAGATGCCTAGAACAAATGAAACTCAAGACGGATGATCAAAATGTGAATGCTTCACTCCTTCTTTAAAAGAGGAACAAGAATACCCTTGGGAGGGAATAGAGAGGCAAAGATTAAAACAGAGACAGAAGGAACACCCATTCAGAGCCTGCCCCACATGTGGCCCATACATATACATCTACCCAATTATACAAGATGGATGAAGCAACGAAGTGCTGGCAGACAGGAGCCGGATGTAGATCGCTCCTGAGAGACACAGCCAGAATACAGCAAATACCGAGGCAAATGCCAGCAGCAAACCACTGACCTGAGAACAGGACCCCCGTCGAAGGAATCAGAGAAAGAACTGGAAAGCTTGAAAGGGCTCGAGACCCCAACAATGCCAAGCAACCAGAGCTTCCAGGGACTAAGCCACTACCTAAAGACTAAACATGGACTGACCCTGGACTTTGACCTCATAGGTAGCATTGAATATCCTAGTAAGATCACCAGTGTAAGGGGAATCCCTGGGTCCTGCTAAGACTGAACCCCCAGTGAACGTGATTGTTGTGGGGAGGGTGGCAATGGAGGGAGGATGGGGAGGGGAACACCCATAAAGAATGGGAGGGGGAGGTGTTAGGGGGATGTTGGTCTGTAAACCGGGAAAGGGAATAACACTCGAAATGTAAATAAGAAATACTCAAGTTAATAAAAAACATATTTTCCACTCATGATTCTCTACAACATTCCTTGTGTGTTCATTTATATATGTATATATATATATATATATATATATATATATATATATATGAACATTATTCATACTTAGTCCATGTTTAGTACCTGATTGTGGTAATTACTAAGATGCTTCTGTATTAGTTGCTTTGCAATTGCTGTGAGAAGACACCATTACCAAGACAACTTATAACAGAAAGTATTTAATTTGGGGAATTGCTTATAATTTTAGGTTGTGAGTCTATGATCATCATGGCAGAAGTGGGTATATTAGCAGTGTGTCATGGTGCTTTTGTAGTAGTTCAGAGTCCACATTCAGTCCAAATTTTCCAGGCAGAAAGACAGTTAGACTGAGGCTGTCATAGGTTTTGAAATGTCAAAACCTACCCTAATGATATACCTCCTCCAGCTAAGCACCAGGTCTGTTAATCCTTGCTAAACAGCTTAGAAACTGTAAACTGTTGTATCCTTTATCATTCAACCCACCATAGTTTATTTATCTTCCATAGTAGTTCATAGTTTCACACAGTATCACACTGTTAATTTGATCATAATAATGGCACCTGCAAAATTTGAATCCTTTTGTTTTTTTCCTTTCCTTTTATTGGATATTTTCTTTATTTACATTTCAAATATTATCCCCCTTCCTGCTTTACTCTCCAGAAACCCTCTATCCTGTACCCCATCCCCCTGCTTCTGTGAGGGTGCTAACCAACCCACCCACACATACCCTTCTGCCTCCCTGCCATGGCACTCTCCTACACTGGAGCATTAAGCCTTCAGGACCAAGGGCCTCTCCTTCCCTTGATGTTCTACAAGGCCATCCTCTGATACATACGCAACTGGAGCCATGGGTCCTTCCATATGTACTCTTTGTTTGGTGGTTTAGTCCCTGGGAGTTGAAGAGGGTCTGGTTGGTTGATATTGTACTTCTACCTATGGGGTTGCAAACCACTTCAGCTCCTTCACTTCTTTCTCTAACTCCTCAACTGGAGACCCTGTTTTCACTCCAGTGGTTGGCTGAAAGCATCTTCCTCTGTATTTGTTAGGCTCTGACAGAGCCTTTCAGGAAACAGCTGCCTTTCAGCTGCCTGTTGTCACCATGTACTTTTTGGCATCAACTATATTGTCTGTGTTTGGTGGCTGTATTTTGGCTGGATCCCTAGGTGGAGCATTCTCTGGATGGCCTTTCCTTCAGTCTCTGCTCCACACTTTGTCTCCATATTTCCTCCCTTTAGTATTTTGTTCCCACTTCTAAGAAGGACTAAAGCAAAGTGTTGACTTTGGTCTTCCTTCTTCTTGAGCTTCATGTGGTCTGTGAATTGTATCCTGGGTAATCCTTGATTTTGGGGTAATATCCACTTATCAGTGAGTGCATACCATGTGTGTTCTAATGAGATCTAATGAGAACAATTTAGAATCCTAACTACACAGTCATGTGTTGACTTAATTACAGATCACAACCACCTTGTCACATAATTAGCAATACTACTCATTTTACAATTGAAAAAATTGAATCAAAAAGTAGATAAATAATTTCACAGTCACCAAACTGATGAAATTAATAGTGAAATTGGGTTTTAAACTTAGCAATTTACCTTATGAGATAGAGATTTTAGCTACTATGCCTGCCACAGAGTAGATGCTCAAATAGTGCTTATTGTTTGATAAAATTTCAGAGTTAAGCTCTCAATAAATTACAATTTTCTAAATCTTTGGAAATAACAATATAATTTAACCAATAATAAAAAACAAGTCTGTCCTAAATACAGAACTCTACTGAGAATAAACCACTGGTATAAATGGGAACATTTTCAGTCTTAAGTTACACTGCAAGCTGAAAATAGCCACTTCAACAATGTCAGTTTTTGAAAAAGCTGTCTCTGAGACAGCTTCTCATGGCAATAAAAAGTGTATAAGCATAAAGTATTTCAGATACTTTAAGTGCTAAATACAGAAAGAATGCCTGAGGTAGATGTACCTCTAGGGGAATTAAATAACTTCTAAAAGTAGTTTCAGACCCTATCTCATGCAGTTTTAATGCAAACCTTTGATAATTTCAGACTTCATAGATCACTCAGGAAGTGTGCTCTTCTTTGTTTCTTAGGAAATTCTGACAGCTTCATAGATAGATACCTATAGGTTGAGATGTGGTAAATTTGAAATTTTACCTGTAATTAAGGCTCATTTTATACATCTGCATTAACGGAAATTAAATATGTAATAATTATTCCATGAGAAAAATATTAATTATGCCTCTTAATAGAAAATATTGCTTCTGGATTCTGCCTATACCTGGAGCTGACCCAGTCCCGCAACCCACTGTACCCTAATCCCTTGGGGAAGAAAGCTGGACTCTCAGAAGTGTTGACAATCCTGAGGGCTCAGGGGATACCACCACTTCTGCTCTCATTTCTGGCCCAAGAGGAATCTGCATAGAGGCCTCTGGACATAGAAAACTAGGAGCAGTCAGGGACAGGATCCTTCTGATCTCTGCCTGTGTCCAGAGCTGAAAGTCCGTCTCCAGGAGCTCTGACACACTTGAGTGAAGAGGGAAGAAAACCACTTCTGCTCTAGGGAATGTACCTGGAGCCCCCAGGACACAGAAACCCAACAGCAGTCTGGGACAGGATCTTTTCAGTTTTAGCCTACACCTAGACCTCACCCTATGACATAGCTCTCTGTATTCAGATCCCAATGGTAGAAAGCCAGTCTCCAGGACTTGTGTCACACACAGGCATATAGAAGGGTCAAGCCACTGTCAAAGACAGCAAGAGTAGGTAGTACCGGAGACAGCCAGATAGTGAGATGAAAGCACAAGGACTTAAGCAACAGAAGCAAAGACTACTTGGTGTCATCAGAGTCTAGTTCTACCACCAAAGCAAATACTGGATATCCCAACACACCAGAAAACCAAGATGTGGATTTAAAATTACATCTCATGATGATGATAGAGGAGTTTAAGAAAGACAAAAATAACTCCCTTAAAGAAATACAGGACAGCACAAGTAAACAAGTAGAATCCTTAAAAGAGGAAACAAAAAAACCCCTAAAGAATTGCAAGATAACACAACCAAAGAGGGAAAGGAATTGAACAAAACCATCCAAGATCTGAAAATGGAAATAGAAACAATAAAGAAATCACAATGTGAGACAACCCTGGAGACAGAAAACCTAGGAAAGAGATCAGGAGTCATAGATGCAAGCATCACCAACAGAATACAAGAGATAGAAGAGAGAATCACAGGTGGCAGAAGATACCATAGAAAACATTGACACAACAATAAAAAAATGTAAAAAGCCAATAGCTCCTAACCCAAATCATCCAGGAAATGCAGCATACAATAAGACGTTCAAACCTAAGGTATAGAAGAGAACTGAGACCCATGAATTAAAGGGCTATGAAATATCTTCAACAAAATTATAGAAGAATATTACCCTAACCCAAAGAAAGAGATGCCCATAAACATACAAGAATCCTACATAACTACAAATAGATTGGAACATAAAAGAAATTCTTCCTATCACATAATAGTCAAAACATAAAATGCAAAAAACAAAGAAAGAATATTAAGAGTATTAAGGGAAAAAGATCAAGTAATGTATAAAGGCAGACCTATCAGAATTACACCAGAGTTCTCAACAGAGACTATGAAAGCCTGAATATCCTGGGTACATGTCATAGAGACCCTAAGAGAACACAAATGCCAGCCAAGGGTACTATATCCAGCAAATCTCTCAACTAACATAAATGGAGAAACCAAGATATTCCACGACAAAAGCAAATTTGCACAGTATCTTTTCACAAATATAGTACTACAAAAGATAATAGATGGAAAACTCTAACATACAGAGGGAAAATATACCCTAGAAAAAGCAAGAAAGTCATCCTCTTGAAACAAACCCATAAGAAGAGAAAAAATAACCAAACGTAATTCAGCCTTTAACAACAAAAAATCATAGGAAACAACAATCTTAGGTCCTTAATATCTCTTAACATCAATGGACTCAAGTCCCCAATAAAAAGACATAGACTAACAGACTGGACACATAAAGAGAATTCAGCATTTTGCTCCCTACAGGAACCAAAGCTCAGTGACAAAGACAGACAATGTTTCAGATTAAAAGACTGGAAAACAGGGTTGGGGATTTAGCTCAGTGGTAGAGTGCTTGCCTAGGAAGTGCAAGGCCCTGGGTTCGGTCCCCAGCTCCGAAAAAAAGAACCAAAAAAAAAAAAAAAAGACTGGAAAACAGTTTTCCAAGAAAATGGTTCAAAGAAATAAGCAGGGGTAGACATTCTAATATCTAATAATATCAACTTTGAAACAAAAGCCATCAAAAAATAAGAAAGGACACTTCAAATTCATCAAAGAAAAAAATCTGCCAAGATGAACTCTCAGTCCTAAATATCTATGCTCCAAATTAAAGGGCACCTACATTCTTAAATGTAATCTTACTAAAGCTCAAAGTACACATTGCACCTCACAAAATAATAGTAGTAGACCTCAACACCCCACTCTCAGGAATGGAGAGGTCATGGAAACAGAAACTAAACAGAGACACAGAGAAGCTAACAGAAGTTAAGAACCAAATATATTTAACTTATCTATAGAACATTTCATCCTAAAACAAAAGAATACACATTCTTCTCAGCACCTCACGGTATCCTCTCCAAAATTGACCATATAATGGGTCACAAAACAAGCCTCAACAGATAAAAGAAGATTGAAACAATCCCATGTATCACATCAGATAGCCATGTACAAAGGATGGTCTTAAATAACAACAAAAATAATATAAATCCCACATACACTTGGAAGATTCACAATGCTCTATTAAATGATAACTTGGTCAAGGAAGAAAAAAAAAAGAACAAAATTAGAGACTTTTTAGAATTTAATGAAAATGAAGGCACAACAAACCCAAACTTATAAGAAATAATGAAAGCAGTGCTAAGAAAACTCATAGCTGTGAGAGCCTACAAAAAGAAACTGGAGAAAGCATTCACTAGCAGCTTGACAGGACACCTAAAAGCTCTAGAATAAGAAGAAACAAATATACCCAAGAGGAGTAGAGGCAGGAAATAATCAAACTCAGGCATCAAATCAACCAAGTAGAAACAAAAATAACTATACAAACAATCAACAAAACCAGGAGTGTGTTCTTTGAGAAAATCCACTACCCAAGGACTGTACATGGACTGACACTGAGCTCCAACTGCATAGGTAGCAATGAATAGACTAGCACCAGTGGAAGGGGAAGCCCTTGGTCCTGCCAAGACTGAATCCCCAGTGATTGTTGTGGGGAGGGTCGTAATGGGGGGAGGATGGGGAGGGGAACACCCACGTAGAAGGAGAGGGGGGTTAGGGGAATGTTGTCCTGGAAAACGGGAAATCGAATAACAATTGAAATGTGAATAAGAAATTCCCAATTTAATAAAGATGGAGGGAAAAAAAGAGAAAATCAACAGTATAGATCAACCCTTAACCAGACTAACCAAAGGACACAAAGTTTCCAAATTAACAAAATCAGAAATGAAATGGGAGACATAACAAAGAATCTGAGGACATTCAAATAATCATTAGATCCTAGTACAAACAAAAGCCTACATTTAACAAAACTGAAAAATATGGATGAAATGGACAATTTTCTAGACAGATACAAGGTATCAAAGTTAAATCAGGATGAGATAAACCATCTAAACTGTCCCATAACTCCTAAAATATGAAGCAATTATTCAATGTCTACCAACCAAAAACAACCCCAAACCAGAAGGGTTTAGTACTGAATTCTATCAGAAATTCATAGAAGACCTAGTGCCTATACTATTCAAACTATCCCACACAATGGAAAGAGAAGGAACATTGTGCAGTTCCTTATATTAACCCCCAATTACCCTTATACATAAAGCACACAAAGACTCAACAAAGAATGAGGACTTCAGACTAATTTCCCTTGTGAATATCAATGTAAAAATACTAAATAAAATTCTCGGAAACAGGATCCAAAAACACATCAAAACAGTCATCCATCATGATCAAGTAGGCTTCATCTCAGGGATGTAGGGATGATTCAATATGAACATCTATCGGTGTAATCCACTATGTAAACAAAGACAAAGAAACAAAGTTGATGATCATCTCATTAGGTGTTGAGAAAACATTTGACAAAATTCAATACCTCTTCATGGTAAAAGTCTTGGAAATATCAGGAATTCGAGGTCCATACCTAAACATAGGAAAAACAGTAACCAGAAAACCAATAGCCAATATCAAACTAAATGGAGAGAAACTTGAAGCAATCCCACTAAATTCAGGTATTAGACAAGGCTGCCCACTCTCTCCCTACTTATTCAATATAGTACTGGAAGTCCTAGCTACAGCAATCAGACAACAACGAAAGTCAAAGGGATATGAATTGGAAAGGAAGAAGTCAAACTATCACTATTTGCAGAAGACATAATAGTATATTTAAGTGACCTCAAAAGTTTCACTAGAGAAAAATTAAGCCTGATAAATGACTTCAGCAATGTGTCTGGATATAAAATTAACTCAAACAAATCAGTAGCCTTCTTCTACTCAGAGAATAAACAGGCTGAGAAAGAAATTAGGTAAATGACACCCTTCACAATAGTCACAAATAACATAAATTAATTCAATGTGACTCTATCTAAGCAAGTGAAAGATCTATATGACAAGAACTTCAAGTCTCTAAAGAAAGAAATTGAAGAAGATGTCAGAAGATAGAACAACCTCCCATGCTCATGGAATGGCAGGAATAATATAGTAAAAATGGCCATTTGCCACAAATATTCTACAGATTCAATGCAATCCCCTTCAAAACTCCTCAGTTCTTCACAGAGTTAGAAAGAGCAATTGGCAAATCCACATGGATTAGCAAAAAAACCAGGATAGAAAAATTATCCTGAACAATAGAAGAACTTCTGGGGGAATCACCATCTATGACCTCAAGAAGCATTATAAATAACAGTGATAAAAACTGCATGATATTAGTACAGAGACAGGCAAGTAGATTATTGGAATTGAATTGATGACCCAGAAATGAACCCACACACCTATGGTCACTTGACCTTTGACAAAGGAGCTAAAACAATCCAATGGGAAAGAGATAGCATTTTCAATAATTGGTGCTGGTTCAACTGGAGATCAGCATGTAGAAAAATGCAAATCAATCAATTCTTAGCTCACTGTACAAAGATCAAGTCCACATTGATCAAGGACCTCCACATAAAACCAGATACACTCAAAGTAATAGAAGAAAAAAGTATAGACAAGCCAGGAACACATGGGCACTGGGTAAAATTTCATGAACAAAACACCAGTGGCTTATTCTCTAAGATTAAGAATTATCTAATGAGACCTCATAAAACTGCAAGTCTTCTGTAAAGCAAAGGACAGTGTCATCAAGACAGAATGGCAAACAACAAATTGGGAAAAAGATCTTTATCAATCTGACATCCAATAGAGGGCTAATATCCAATATATACAAAGAACTCAATAAGTTAGACTCCAGAGAACCAAATAACCCTATTAAAAAAAATAGGATACAGAGCTAAACAAAGAATTCTCAGCTGAGGAATATCGAATGACTAAGAAGTACCTAAAGAAATGTTCAACATCCTTAGACATCGTGGAAATGCAAATCAAAACAACCCTGATATTCCACCACATACCAATCATAATGGTTAAAATAAAAATCTCATTTGATAAAAGATGCTGGTGAGGATATAGAGAAAGAGCAACATTCCTCCATTACTGATGGGTTTGCAAGCTTGTATAATGTGAAAATCAGTATGGGACTTCCTCAGAAAATTGGACATAGTACTACCAGAGGACCCAGCTATACCACTCCTGGGCACAACAAACGTGGTACATCTACACAGTGGAGTACTACTCAGCTATTAAAAACAATGACTTCATGAAATTCGTAGGCAGATGAATGGAGCTAGAAAATACTATCCTAAGTCAGGTAACCCAATCACAAAGAAAATACACACGGTATGCACTCACTGATAAGTGGGTATAAACCCAAAAGCTCACTTATCCCAATATACAGTCCACAGACTACATGAAGCTCAAGAAGAAGGACAACCAAAGTACAGATGTTTCAGTCCTTAAAAACATGAACAAAAAGATTCATAGGAGATATAAGCAAAGTTTGGAGCAGAGTCTGAATAAATGGCTATTCATATTCTGCCCCACCTGGGGATCTAGCTCATATACATATAGTCACCAAACCCAGAACTGAGAATGTGTTCCCCTTTGGAGAAGTTAGAGAAAGGATTGAAGGAGTTGAAGGAATTTGCAACCCCATAAGAACAACAATATCTACAAACAGGAGCTCCCAATGACTAATCACACCATCCAAAGAGTACACTTGGACAGACCCATAGTTGCAGCTACATATGTCATAGATGATGGCCTTGTTGGGCACCAATGGTAGGAGAAGTCCTTGTTCCTGCCAATGCTGGACCTCACACTGTACGGGAATGTCAGAGCAGAAGGGCAGGAAGGGTTGGGTGGTTTGGTGGGAGTACACCCTCAAAGAAGAAGTGGGAGGGACAATGGGATAGGGGTTTATGGATGGGAAACTGAAAAAGGAGTTAACATTAGAAATGCAAATAAAATAATCCAAAAAATAAAAATTAATTAATTAACTAATTAATTAAAAATGAAAAGGAGCCAATACCCTGTTTTCATGCCACCATTATTATATGTGTGTGCTATGATTTTTATTACTTTTGTGGAATACATACATACATTTCATATGCATATACCTATGCATATGAAAACACTTAGCATTCTAGTAGCTAATGTAACTATAGATTTTAAAATTCCACGAGGGAAAGTACAAAGGCATTTGACTAACAATAAAATCAGTTCATAAGTACATCTCTGTAGAGAAATTTTAATCCATCAATATGGCTGCTCTAGCCAAGATTCACATCTAACTACCTAAGTCTGTGTGGTGTGATCTAGCTGGAATATAGATGCATCCTTAGTACACAGCTTTAATCTCTCTGGCTGGAATAGAGAAAAAACCCATAGTTTTTACCTTAAAATACAGTGTTGGTAAATTTACTTTGTAGAAGGAAGCAACCAAGTTTAGAAAGGATGTCGAATTGAGGGTCTGACAAAGTGATGAACCAGAGGATTTGACAGAATGATTCAGGCTAGGATGTGCTCCACAACTTTCGTGAGTACAGGAAAGAGAGGAAGAAAGGAGGAGGAGGAGGAGGAGGAGGAGGAGGAGGAGGAGGAGGAGGAGGAGGAGGAGGAGGAGGAGGAGGAGGAGGAGGAAAAGGGAGTTTTACTGGGAGAGTTTTCCCGAGACAGGTTGCAGGTGGAAAGAGAATGAGCCAGAGAATGATAAGGACTTGGAAGATAATTGCCAGGGTTAGTTTCAGACCAAGCGGAACAATTTAGTCAGAAATTGAGAGAAACCAGATTGAATCAGACAGTTTGGAGAGGGTTTGGGGCCAGAACAACTGAGTTGAACCAGCCATCTAGAGAAAAGGGTAAAAGTATCAGTTTATTTAAAGTAAGCCTCTTAGAAGATAAGTTTATATGGATGATTAGAGTTAGTTTTCCATAACTCTGAGCACTTTATCATAGATACTTATTAGTTATGAAAGAGTATTAACAGAAATTAGATACTTTTGCATATTCACAAACTTTAAGAAACTACATATATATTATAATTTATATGTAACTTATTATAATACCTGAAATAAAGGAACATATATTTATATCCATTTAATATATGCTATTAGTGTCAACAAAGTACTCAGGAA
The DNA here is from genome assembly GCF_021556685.1 of Rattus norvegicus. Lineage (NCBI taxonomy): Eukaryota > Metazoa > Chordata > Mammalia > Rodentia > Muridae > Rattus > Rattus norvegicus. The sequence continues at coordinate 94,508,398 of NC_141554.1, forward strand.
ATGTGTGTAATATGTTTGAAGATAATGTGTTTCTGTAAAGGAAATACTTAGGTTAAAATCAATATCAAAACTGGCCTTTACATAAAATTATTTTAGCTTTAGCCTGCAGATGAGGCCTATGGTAGTTTTTGAATTAACAGTAGTATTTTTAAAGAAATTCATACCTGAAACTTGATACTTTGTATTTTATTTTTTGTTACAGATATAGTTTATGTTAATTTCATCTTATATGAAAGCTGAAAACCCACAATGCTAAACAATCTGATTGTGTTTTTTAAAAATAAGATCATTCATGTATTTTTCCTCATTTTTATGCTTTACTGCTTTTATGTTCATTTTGCAAGCATATACAAAATTTAATAGACACAATACAACATTATCAATTATATCATTCAATTTCACAAGAACATATTAAGATGAAGTGTAATTTAAAGTGATAATAGAGAAAATTGCATATATCTTGGGAACAAACAAAAATCTTTATAAAATCACTTAATAGAAAACAGTGTTTGATCTGACATGAACTATTTCAAAAAGCAGATGTGCCTGCCATATTACTTTTGTTATTTTCATAGTATGAAATTGTTTCAAGGAAAGACTGGAGTTTTAAAGAATAAGACAAAAAGATTATATATGAATAAGATATATTCGTATTAGAAAGTACACACGGTAAGAAGCTGAGAATTTGTTGTCTTCTATAGTAATAGATTCATAGGTTATATTTAAAATATTTTGTTCTTGTTTAACTTCTTTAGATTAGACTTATATTTACATGCTATATTAAATTTACTCTACTAGTTATCTCATAAAAAGTTCCATTTTAAACATGGAATACGGGGCTGGGGATTTAGCTCAGTGGTAGAGCGCTTACCTAGGAAGCGCAAGGTCCTGGGTTCGGTCCCCAGCTCCGAAAAACAGAACCAAAAAAAAAAAAAAAAAAGAAGAAGTGACGTATTAAACATGGAATACCACAAAATATCGAGTCAGATTTTTTAATCCATATTTCTTAACACTCCCTCCTTTCCCAAACAAATGCTGGCACTGCTTAGCATGATTTCCCATCCTGTCTTATTTCAATCTCTGGAACAGCTTTTACTGTGACATATACTACTTTAGATTCTTTTTTCTTCTTTTCATTAGATATTTTACCTATTTACATTTGAAATATTATCCCCTTTCCCAGTTTCCCCTCCACAAACCACCTATACCATCCTCCTCCCCTTGCTTCTATGAGAGTCCTCCCCCACCCACCCACATACTTCTGCTTCACCACTCTAGAATTTCCCTATACTGGGATATCAAGCCTTTATAGGACCAAGGGACTCCCCTACCATTAATGACAATGGGGTCTGGTTGGTTGATATTGCTGTTCTTCCTATGGAGTTACAAACCCCTTCAGCTCCTTCAGTCCTTTTGCTAACTCCTCCACTGGGAACTCTGTTCTCATTTCAATGTTTGGCTGCAAACATCTGCCTCAGTATTTGTTACATGACAGTAGATTCTTGCAAGGATGTGAAGAGGAATACTCCTCCACTGCTGATTGGATTGCAAGCTGGTATATCACTCTGGAAACCAGTTTGGCAGTTCCTCAGAAAATTGGTCATAGTACTACCTGAGGACAGAGCTATACCAATCCTGTACACATATACCCAAAAGATGCTCCAACATATAACAAGGACACATGTTCCACTATATTCAGAGCAGCTTTATTTATAATAGCCAGAAGCTGGAAAGAACCCAGATGCCCTTCAACAGAGGAATGGATACAGAAAATGTGGTACATCTACACAATTCAGTACTACTCCACTATTTAAACCAAAGACTTAATGAAATTCACAGGCAAATGGATGTAATTTGAAAATATCATCCTGAATGAGGTAACCCAGTCACAAAAGAACACATATGCAGATATTAGTCCAAAAGCTTGTAATACCCAAGATACAATTCACAGAATATAAAAAGCTCAAGAGGAAAGAAAACCCCTGTTTGGATGCTTTAGTCTTACTTAGAAGAGAGGACAATATTCCCAAGTGGTAGAGGGTGAGAGGAACTTGGGAGGAGAGAGGAGTTAGGGAGGAAAACAGGGGTAGGATCAGGTGTGGGAGGAGACTGGGGAGATATACAGAAGGTCAGGAAATTAAACAGAGGTGTGTAGCAATGAGGGATAGGGATCTGGGGATAGTGACTAAAAAGTCCCAGATGCCAGGAAAGCAAGAGGCTCCCAGGTCCCAAATGGGATGACTTTAGTTGAAATACCCAACATAGGGGAGGGAGAACCTATAGAGACCATATCCAGATGTTAGACACTTCCCACTAGTTCAGGGATGGGGCCATAGTAGCTAGTACTTTGCATTTACTGAGAATTTTACAATACAACAATATCATATTTATCACATATTCCTCCCTTTTCAAATCTATAAATTCTCAACATGCTCCCCCATCAGGTTTAGGTCTTTCATTACTTATTTACTTGTATTTGTTAACCTCCTAAGTGTAATTAATGTTCATTATCATATGCATGGTTGTAGTGCCATGCACTGTAGCATGCAAATGCTCTCAAAACAGAATGATTCTTCCTCTCCCATGAACTACTCATGCCCAATAATTCCTCAGTAAGTTGTGTGGCTTTTATAGTTTCTCCTCCATAACAAATAATAACAGGATAGTCATTTTAGAAATGCCATTTAAGTAGAGACTGAAGGAAAGGCCATCCCAAGGCTGCCCCACCTGGGGATCCAGCTTATATACATACAGCCACAAAACCCAGACAATATTGCTGATGCCAAGAAGTACATGCTGACCGTAGCTTGTTATAGCTGTCTCCTGAGAGGCTCTGCCAGAGCATGACAAATACAGAGCGGGGTACCCAGTGAAGGAGTTAGAGAAAGGATTGAAAGAGCTGAAGGATTTTGCAATCCCATAAGAACAACAAAACCAACCAACCAGAGCTCGCAGGGATAGCTCCACACATAGATAACTACAGCCGCATATGTATCAGAGGATGGCCTTGTTGAGCACCAATCCGAGGAAAAGCCCTTGGTTCTACCAAGGATCGATCAACCAGAGTAGGGGAATGTCAGGAAAGGGAGGCTGGAAAGAGTGGGAGGATGAGTGAGGGGTAACCCTCATAGAAGAAGGGGGAGGAGGGATAGTCTAGAAGTTCATGGAGAGTAAACCAGGATAGGGAATAACATTTGAAATCTAAATAAAAAAATCCAATAAAAAAACTGAAAGAAAAGAAATATCATTTGTTTCAACATGAGTTTATTATTTAAATATTTCAAAAATGCAAAAATCCCTATGAAAAATAAGTTACATTTCTTTTATTTTAAGATTTATTTATTTTATTTATAGATGTTGTGAGCCACCATGTGGTTTCTGGGAAATTAACTCAGGAGCTCCGAAAAAGCAGTCAGTTCTTTTAACCACTGTGCCATCTCTCTAGCAAGGTTACATTTCAAACTAGTGAAATTATTTGAATGTTACTATCATATATCAATCATTCAATCAATATCCAATATAGTCATAACATATAAACTTATTTTCAATTTCAATATTAGTAAATTATATTTAAATATTTGGTCAGAAATAATATTAAAGATAATTATAAATAAATTATAGGGTAGAAGAGAACAGGGAAGATTCATACATTATTAGAAGCAACATAAATTAGTGCAGCTGCTGAAGAGTGATAAGGAAGTTCCTCAAACAACAAAACTATATTATTATATGACTAGCATTTGTACTTCAAATTATATATATTTGAAAACCATATTATACTATATTTATTAATATTTTTGCTGTAATAAAACACAATTACTTAACCATAACTTAGAGAAGATAGAATTTATTTAGGTTTATTAGGTTTAGGTTTATCAAACGAGGGATGTAAGGGTCAATTATGTGGTATTATGATACACAAACATAGAGATTGCAGGAACAGGAAACTTTGAGATCACATCTCCCAAAAAGGAAGAAGAACGAGTGAAATGGAAGTATTGAAGGCTATAAACTCTCAAAGTCTGCTTCCACTGACATCCTTCATCTAGAAGGACTTTATCAAATATTCAAATATTGGAGCCTATGATGGACATTTCCTATTCATACCATCATTCCTACGTACACATAGAAAATTTATCTCTGTATGTTTATAATTAGATTGTTCCTAACAACCTCATGTCCAAACTCAATCAGCATCATTGAATAAATGTATAACAAAACCCGATGTATGTTTATAAAAGAATATTATTAGAAAAGAAAATCAAATGTCTTTACTAAAATTAAAATTATAATATAGCTGAAAATTTAAATCATTATGCTAAATAATTAGAGTAAGATATCACATATCAAATGATTATATTAATATGTACCCAACTTTGTAATATATAAAGATAAATGATTGATTAGTGTTTATGTAAACCAGTAGGAAGAAATTATTGTAGAATGTGAAAATCTTTATATCATTACTGGTAAGTTTGTGCATTAAACTAAATTAGAATTTGAACCATCTCTAGTCTTGCTGATTCATAATAGGGGAGGACAATATATGATTTGACTAATAAGAATATTCTAAAATTGACTTTCCAAAATTAATATAAGTGCATATACTTAAATATTCTAACAATTTGAGTAAAATATATGCTATATGGCTTCTACATAAAATTTCCTACAACTATACTATTAATGGGTAAACTCTTATAATTTTTTAGATATGGTGGTTACATTTTGAAGCTCTTATTGTCCCAATTTTGTTCAAAATATTATAGTTCAAAATAGTTTGAAATATTCTAAATTAGGAATTCATTAAAACATGCTACAGATGATAAATGTTGGGAAATTTTCAGAAAAAAAACATGCTTGTTGAAGTATATGTATATGCCCAATCAACAAAATTCTATAATCTACACTTTTGGGTAAGATTTATCAAATTAAGTCATGATATATTTAATCTATTCACATTTACTTGATGGGTCTCCTTTGTGCCAGATACTTTTTGCAGACAGTGTGTATTCAATAGTGTTCTAAACTTCAGAATGAATAAAGAAAGGAAAGGGAAGGGAAGAGAAAGGTAGGAAATGGAAAAGAAGGGGAAGGGAAAGGGAAGGGGAAGGGGAAGGGAAATGGAAGGGAAGGGAAGGGAAGGGAAGGGGAGGGAAGGGAAGGGAAGGAAGTTAAAGGATGGGAAGGGAAAGGAAATCAAAGCAAAGCAAAGCAACGGAAAAGGAAAAGGAAAGACAAAAAAAAAAAAAAAACAAACAAAGCAACAACAAAAAAACGAAAAGCAAAGAGAAAATCCTATTGACAGTAAGCTTACTGTCTAACAGAAACTTTAGCACCCAGTAGACTCCGGTCATTCAAATTAGAGAGTTAAACAGACTGATGCTTCACCAACATTAACAAAGTTACTATATAAGAGAGATGAATTGTTTTAGGAATACCTATTATATAATAACTGAAAGGGTTTGATAGTGACAGTGATGTTTGCCTTGCGGTATTATTGCTTCTAAAATGGATATAATCTTTGATGTCATCACTAACATCAAGAAATATATTGTATGACTTGCATTTATTTAGTAGGGAAGGGATATATGCATCCTTTCAAGTTTTGCTTGAGTGCAATCATGCTTTCATTTGCAGAACAAAACTTGAGACTCAAACTTTTATTTTAAATGTCACAATCTCTTACAGTAATAAAGATACTAACTGTATTTATACAAATCTTAAATTTGTGAAATAAGGAATAAAACAATAGAAATATCAATATGTAGCTCTAAGTATTTTTATTCCAATAACTTGCTTATACATTCAATTTACATACCAATTGCTGCCACCCCCTGTCCTTCCAGTTCTCTCTTCACAATCCTCTACCTGACTCCTCTTCCTCCTTCGTTCACTTCCCTTTTCCTCTGAGAAGGTGGAGTCTCCCCTGGATACCAATCCACTGTGGCACATCAAGTCACTTCAGGGCTGGACACATCCTCTTCCATTGATTACAGGTAAAATGGTGCAATTAGAGGAATAGAATCCATACGCAGTCAACAGAGTCAGAAACAGCACCCACTCCAGTTGTTGGGCAACCCACATGAAGACAGAACTACACATCTAATACATATGGGTATGGGCGAGGGGTGTAGGTTCAGTTTTTGTATGCCTTTGATTGGTGCTTCAATATCTAGGAGCCCTGAGGTGGTGGAGTCCCTGTCCTCTACATGTTCCTCAATCTTTCCCCCAAACCTTACATAAGACTTCTAAAGATCTGTCTATTATTCGGCTGTAGGGCCCTGAATCTATTTTGGTCAGCTAAAAGGTGGAGCCTCTCAGAGGACAGTTTTCTTAGTCATCTCTGTAAGCATAACAGAGTATCGATAGTGTCAGGGTTTGGTTCTTGTCCATAGGATGGGTCACAGGTTGTTCAGTCATTGATTGGCCATTCCCTTGATCTCTGCAGTGGTGGGTGGTACCACCCCTAAGACTGCGAGGTTGTGGGTGGTGAATTTTCTTATAGCTGGCAGTGTTCCAAAGCCCCAAACTTTGCAATTGGGAAGAACAGCCTGCTGAACAAAAAGTCCCACAAGAAAATGAGCAGTTAGTCAGAATGAAGTTTGGGCATTTTGGAGGTGAACATTTGGGAGGATTTGGGAGCTCTGCAGGTTGTTGCTTCTACTGTGACATTGCTCAGCTCAAAGGTAAAATCTTCCAGGAAGAGGAGTAGACAAGTCACCCCAGGAGGAACCTGAGGTTTTATGGGACCAGGAAGGAAGATACTTTTTTATATATCCTCCAGTTGAAACCTCCGACTACTTGTTACTGAAGAGCTGTCATGGAATGGATGATTTATTGAAGTATTTCATAATTCCCAGGCAGGGTTTCTTATCTGTATACAGCGAGGATGCATTTCAAAGGGAATTCTGGGTAAGCAATTGATGAGAAACCTGATGCCTTCAAGCTGGGTTACATAGAAGTGAGTACACTGCACAAATCCTATAAGATTAGACAGAATGAGGAATAGGATGAGGACTGCTTCTGAATTTAAGATAGAATGAAAGAGGGAAGATAGTCTTCAGCCTATGACCAGAGTCTGAGGAAGATCCTGCTTGTCTCTTGGTATAAAGAACTGGACTTTCAGTCCATCAACCTGTACCACAAATAACTTACCTAATTTCATAATCACATTAGAGTCCTATGTGTTCTGAACTCTGAGGATTCTCTCACAATTTTATGAGGTCCGTTTTTTCAAATCTTGATCTTAGAGCATAAGACATTGCTGTTCTTTTCAGGAAATTTTCACCTGTGCCCATGTGGTGAGAGTCTTCCACACTTATTCTTGTAATAGTTTGAGTGTATCTGGTTCCATGTAGAGGTCCTTGATTCAATAGGACTTGAGCTTTATACAGGCAGATAAGAATGGATTGATTTGTATTCTCCATGGTGACCTCCAGGTGAAGAAACACCATTTGTTGAAAAGAAACATCATTTTTTGAATAGAAGAATGCTAATGATTTGTTTGAGTTAATTTTATATCCAACCATATTCCTGAAGTTGTTTGTCAAGTTTATTAATACTCTGGTGAAACTTTTGGCGTCATTTAAGTTATCTTTTATCCACTGGATGGTTTTAGCTTCTTGGTCAAAAGTCAAGTGACCATAGTTGTGTGGTTTCATTTCTGTATCTTTAATTCTATTCCATTAATCTACCTTCCTGTTTCTGTACCAATATCATGCAGTTGTTGACACTATTGCTTTATAATGTAGCTTGAGGTCAGAGATGGTGATTCCCCCAGAAGTTCTTGTATTGTTGAGGATAGTTTTCGTTATCCTGGGATTTTGTTCTTCCAAATGAATTTGCAAATTGCTCTTTCCTTCTATGAAGAATTGTCTTGGAATTTTGATGGTGATTGCATTGAATCTGTAGATTGCTTTTTGCAAAATGTCCATTTTTACTATATTAATCCTGCCAATCAATAAGCATGGGAGAACTTTGCATCTTCTGAGATCTTCTTCAATTTCTTTCTTCAGAGACTTGAAACTCTTGTTGTACAGATCTTCACTTGCTTGGTTAGAGTCACACTGAGATATTTTATGTTATTTGTGGCTATTGTAAAGGGTGTGGTTTACCTAATTTCTTTCTCAGCCTGTTTATCCTTTGAATAGAAGAATGCTAGTGATTTGTTTGAGTTAATTTTACATCCAAACATATTCCTGAAGTTGTTTGTTAGGTTTATTAGTACTCTGGTGAAACTTTTGCTGTCATTTAAGTATACTATTGTATCATATGCAAATAGTGATATTTTGACTTCGTTTTTTCCAATTTGTATCCCTTTCATCTCCTTTTATTGTCTGATTGCTCTGGATAGAACTCTGAGACCTATATTGAATAAGTTGGGAGAGAGTGGGCAGCACTGTCTAGTCCCTCATTTTAGTGGGATCGCTTCAAGTTTCTCTCCATTTAGTTTGATGTTGACTACTGGCTTGCTGTTTATTGCTTTTGCTATGTTTAGGTATGGGCCTTGAATTCCTGATCTTTCCAACATGAAGGAATGTTGAATTTTGTCAAATGCTTTCTCAGCATCTGATGAGATGACCATGTTTTTTCTTTCTTTGAGTTTGTTTACATACTGGATTATGTTGATGGATTTCTATATATTGAACCATGCTTACATCCCTGGGATGAAGCCTACTTGATCATGATGGATGATTGTTTTGATATCTTCTTGGATTATGTTTGCTAGAATTTTATTGAGTATTTTTGCATCAGTATTAATAAGAGAAATTGGTCTGAAGTCCTCTTTATTTGCTGGGTCTTTGTGTGCTTTAGGAATAAGCATAATTGTGGCTTCATAGAAGAAATTGTGTAGTGTTACTTCTGTTTCTATTTTATGGAATAGTTTGTACAGTATTAGTATTATGTCTTCTATGAAAGTCTTATGGAAGTCAGCACTAAAAATATCTGGTTCTGGGCTTTTTGTTTGGTAGACTTTTAATAACTACTTCTATATCTTTAGGAGTTTGGATGGTTTACCTGCTCCTGATTTAAATTTGGTACCTGCTATCTGTCTAGAAATTGTCCATTTCATTGTGTTTTTCCAGTTTTGTTGAATATAGGCTTTTGTAGTAGGTCTGATGATTTTTTTAATTTTTTTTTAATTTTTAGATTCTCTTGTTATGTCTTCCTTTCATTTCTGATTTTGTTAATTTGGATACTTTCTCTGTGCCCTCTGGTTAGTCTGGCTAAGACTATCTATTTTGTTGGTTTTCTCAAAAAAAACATCTCCTGGTTTTGTTGATTCTTTGTATAGTTCTTTTTGTTTCTACTTGGTGGATTTCAGCCCTGTGTTTGATTATTTTCTGTCTTTTTCCCCTTTTTGGTATATTTTGTTATTTTTGTTCTAGAGCTTTAATGTGTTCCCTCAAGCTACTAGTGTATGCTCTCCAGTTTCTTTTTGGAGGTACTCAAAGCTATGAGTTTTCCTCTTAGCACTGCTTACTCCGTGTTCCATAGTTTTAGGTATGATGTGTCTTCATTTTCATTAAATTCTAAAAAGTCTCTAATTTCATTCTTTACTTCTTCCTTGGACAAGTTATCATTGAGTAGAACATTTTCAGTTTCTTTCTGTATGTGGACTTTCTGTCAATTTTGTTGTTATTGAAGACCAAGCTTTGTCTGTGGTGAATGGAAATGATGCATGGGATTATTTTAATTTTCTTCTATCTGTTGAGGCTCACTTTGTGAGTGACTATAAGGTCAGTTTTGGAGAAGATACCATGAAGTGCTGAGAAGAAAGTATATTGTTTTGTTTTACGATGAAATGTTCTACAGATATGTGTTGAATTCATTTGTTTCAAAACTTCTGTTAGTTTCTTTGTGGCTCTTTTTAGATTCAGTTTCCATGATCTGTCCATCAATAAGAGTGGGTTGTTGTTGTCTCCTACTATTAGTGTGTGAGATGCAATGTGTGATTTGAACTTTAGGAAGGTTGCTTTTATGAATGTAGTTGCCCTTGCATTTGGAATATAGACATTCAAGTTTGAGAGTTCATCTTGGTGGATTTTTTTCTTTGGTAAGTATGAAGTGTCCATCCTTAACTTTTTTAGTAACATTTGGTTTAAAGTCAATTTTATTCAAAACTAGAATGTCTATTCCACCTTGTTTCCTGTGACCATTTCCTTAGAAGATTGTTTTCTAGCCCTTTACTCTGTAGAATATTTGTTATGGTGAGTTAAAACATTTTTTCTATTATTGGGTATTTTCCTTTTTTACATTCCAAATATTTCCCCTTTCCTGGTTTTCCCTCCACAAACTTCCTATCCCATCTCCTCACTTCCTGATTCTAAAAGGGTGCTTCCCCACCCACACAGGCACCCACTCCTTCCCACCTCCATCCCACCTACACCCTCTGTCTCCCTACCCTGTAATTCTCCTACACTAGGGCATCAAGCCTTCATAGGGCCAAGGCTTGCTCTACAAGGCAATCCTCTGTTATATATGTGACTAGAGCCATGAGTCCCTCCAATTCATGCTCTACAAGGCAATCCTCTGTTATATATGTGACTAGAGCCATGGGTCCCTCCATGCGTACTTTTTGGTTCGTGGTTTAGTCCCTAGGCGCTCAGGGAGTGGGGTGGGATCTGGTTGGTTGATACTATTTTTCTTCCTATGGAGATGCAAACCCCTTCAGCACCTTTAGTCCTCTTTCTAACTCCTCCATTGGTGACCCAATTCTCAGTCCAATGGTTGTCTGCCACTATCTGTCTCTGTATTTGCCAGGTTCTGGCAGAGCCTCTCAGAAGACAGATATATCAGGCTCCTGTGAGCAATCACTACTTTTTTATCTGTTGCTGATTCAGTATTATCCATTATGAGAAGTGATAGTAAGTTAGTAAATACTGATTAAGTAAAGGTGTGAAAACTAAACAGCACTGCCTAGGGCAGTTTCTTCAGGCACCATCCTTAGTCTATATATTTCAGGGATGTTAAATTTGATTCTGATCAATGCAGGTATCTAGTATGAAGAGATTAAGCTTAAAATATCCAAAATTAAATAGTGGATTCTATCTGCATATTCATACCACAATTTCATCTGTGAAAGTCCAAATATTGATTTATTGACTGATAAAAATTCATTCTGAGACTATTAATAGAACATTGAATGAAAAGCGAGGGCTATCACTTCTCTCTCATAATGTGGAATGTGTTCCTCCCTGTTTTTATCCTTATTTTAGGATAAATACTACTGCCATTCCAATTTTAATTGTTTGCTTTCTAGAAGGTTCTCTATGGAACTTTTGAATTACTGTACAATATAAAGGTGACAATGAAAATAAAATAATCAAAAAGAAGCTTAGGTATTACAGTAACTTAGAAATGACATTTGTTTCATTTATTATAGAATATCTATCCACTAAATTCAGAAAACAAATGTAAAAATGAATGTCCCAACATTTTAGACCTTTATAATGTTCATTACCATTCCTTGTGAGGAAAATTACAGAAAAATATCTTAAATAAATTGAACCTGATATAGATTTAAAGTTAGATGAACTGAATTAAATTAAGATGTTCTGTTTCAGAACCATTAAAGCTATTGATTTAACATTTAGAAATAATGTCATGATGTCATATAGATATGTTTGGTTTTAATACAGGAATTTCCAATGATACTGGATCATCTTCATTTAGATAAGAAATCTGTTCATTTTCAAACTAAAGACATGGTCATTTGAAATTTGTTGAGATATATGTGATACCAAAAATGAATATCTAATGGAAAGAGTATATTTTTGGTTAATGTCTATATAGGTTAACTGGAGTTTTTATAACTATTCATACTATTTTATGTGACCATTCATGTTGTTGCCTGATGTTTATATACTGCTATATTTATTTACTAAAAAAACCCTAAATTAATGAGAGAAAAATATCGAATACTGACTGTTTTGTTAAAAAATAAAATCTACATGCATTAATCAAATTGGTGCTGACTTTTGTCTTTTTTTTGTTTACTTTTGCTTCCCTTGCCTCCATTTTATTCAAATCAGCGGAGATCTGATGGAAAAAAGGCAGGAAAGGTAAAAATTTTAATTCAGAAGTATTTTACGACTTTTTTATTTATATTACTAAAACTTACCTTTTGCACTATGGAGTTAAAACTATAAATATTTAATACAACATATATTATAGTTCTGCCTCAAAAGAAATTCATCTTGACTTTTCTCTATATTTTGTATTACTTACATAAATATGGGTGCAACTTCCAACACTTATTGTTTACTAGTATATTTTTCCCACTGTTCAAAAATGAAATAATGTTGACAATAAGTTTTCTGTACTATGACAAATTTCTTAGCATTTTACCTTGGGTTTCTTATTATGTTTTGTGATAGAATGATTTATATTAACCTTAAACTGCTTATAAATGATATTTCATTAAGCAATTAACAACTATCCTCATACATGGTACCAGCATATGTCTCTTTCTACAGTATATTAAAGGTATAAAATCTTTACAATGAAATATTAAAATCTAGTTTAAAGGACCAAATTTGACATTTGAAAAACTACTTATCAGAAGAAGGCCTAAGCTTGGCTACAAAGTAATCTACTGTATCTGATGCCCTTACATGTTTTTACCAAGTGTGAGAATTACCTGAAAATGGAACTTTAGTAGAATGTCAAAGTGAATTAGCATTAATCTTTGAAGGAAAAAGTAACATAACAGCATCAGAATTATAAATCAATATGCTTTCCTGAGAGTTGTTAAATGTCCTTATGAACTATCTTGAAGATCACTGTGACCTTGGAGTGTTAAAGTTTTGAAAAATACTCCTCTCAGAAGACCGAAGCTCATTCATAGAGTTGTCCATTTCAAATACAAAAGCAACTCTATAGTAATAAAATGTCACTAGATACAAAGGAGAGAGGAATGACAAGAAGAAAGTAGGAGCTGTTAAAAGCTTGTGAATATTGAAGAAAACTCATTGATCATTTATTTTAAAATTGGAATTATGAGGAATAGAGAGGTAAACAGTCCAATAGACAGACAGATGGAGAGAAAGAGAAAGGGACAGAGGGAGAGAGAGACTTCAATTTTGTTAGGGTATATTTTTCCTTTCAAGTTCTTTAAAAGAATGGTTTAGTAAATTTTTAAAATTTAAAAATTTTGAAAATGTTCTGTTCATTATTAATACAGAGCATTGTTAAAGGTGTTTCAATAACCTGTTGTACACATCTAGATAAAATATGACATATACCATAGAAATGAAATATGTCCTCTTATGTCCTTTGTTTTAGGTCCATTGGATTTGTGTGTGCATTCTGAAGGGTACTTTGGATATTAAATTTCAGAAGCTATAAACCTTAAGTATATTAACTGTCAGAATATTCATTAACTTTGAATTTATTGCAAATGCTTCCATAAAAGATTAATTAATTTCTTGATCCTCCGAACTTCACCAATTTAGATTCTGTAATGAATTCTATACTATTTCTTTGATGTTCAGTTTAATTCAGATATAACATTTGTAGAAAATAGAATAATAAATTATCTCAGATAAAATATAGTACTTAGTCTCTGGGAGCTCTTGTTGGTTGGTATTGTTGTTCTTATGCATTACAGGCCCCTTTAGCTCATTCAATCCTTTCTCTAAATCCTCCAATGGGGACCTGGTTCTCAGTTAATATTTGGCTCTATTTTTTGCTTCTGCATTTGCCATGCTCTGGCAGAGCTTCTCAGGAGACAGCTATATCAGGCCCTTTTCAGAATGCACTTCTTGGCATCAGCAATATTGTCTAGGTATGGTGTCTGTCTCTATATGGACTGGATCAGGTGGGGCAAGTTCTGTATGACCATTCCTTCAGTCTCTGCTCCTAACTTTGTCTCTGTATCTCTTCCTATGATTATGCTTGTCCTTCCCTGCTTTTTTTTTTTTTTTTTTTTTTTTTTGGAGCTGAGGACCGAACCCAGGGCTTTGCGCTTGCTAGGCAAGCGCTCTACCACTGAGCTAAATCCCCAACCCCGTTTGTTCCCCTTTTCAAGAAGGACTGAAGTATTCACAATTTGGTCATCCTTCTTCTTGAGCTTTATGTGGTCTGTGAATTATATCTTGGGTAACTCATGCTTTGGGGCTAATATCTACTTATCAATGAATGCATGCCATTTGCATGTGTGCTTTTTGTGATTGGTTTACTTACTCAGGATGATATTTTCTAGTTCCATTCATTTGCCCATGAATTTCATGAAGTCATAGTTTTTAACAGCTGAGTAGTACTCCAATGTGTAGATATACTACAATTTCTGTATCCGTTCCTCTATTGAAGGGCATCTGGGTTCTTCCCAGCTTCTGGCTATTATAAACAAGGCTGCTATAAACATAGTGGAGCATATGTCCTTGATACATTTTGGAGCATCTTTTGAGCATATGCCCAGGAGTGGTATAGCTGGATCCTCAAGTAGTACTATTTCCAATTTTCTGAGGAAACTCCAGTGTGATTTCCATAGTGGATGTAACAGCTTGCAATCCCACCAACAATGGAGGAGTATTCCTCTTCATCTACACCTTCGACATTATCTTTTGTCAACTTAGTTTTTGATGTTAGCCATTCTGACTGGTGTGAGGTTAATTCTTGGTGTTCATTTTATTTGCATATTGCTGATGACTAAGGATGTTGAACATTTCTTTAGGTTTTTCTTAGCTGTTCAATATTTCTCAGCTGAGAATTCTTTGTTTGGCTCTGTACCTCATTTTTAATATGGTTATTTCAGTCTCTGCATTCTAACTTCTTGAGTTTTTTTTATATTCTTTGGATATTAGCCCCCTATCAGATATATTATTGTTAATGATCTTTTCCCAATCTGTTGGTTGTCGTTTTGTCCTCATGCCAGTGTCTTTTGCCTTACAGAAGCTTTGTAATTTTATGAGGTCCAATTTTTTGATTATTGAGCTTAGATTTATTAGTATTCTGTTTAGAACGTGTTCCCCAGTGCTCAACTGTTCGTGGCTCTTCCCCACTTTTTCTTCTATTAGTTTGAGTTTATCTGGTTTTATGTAGAGATCTTCGATCCACTTGAACTCGAGCTTTGTACAGGTTGATAAGAATGGATCAATTTGCATTCTTCTACATGCTGACCTACAGTTGAACTAGAAATATTTGTTGAAAATGCTATCTTTTTTCCCACTGGATCATTTTAGCTCCTTTGTTGAAAATCAAGTGACCATATCTGGGTCTTTAATTCCATTCCATTGATCTACCTGCCTGTCCCTTTACCAATACCATGTAGTTTGTTGTTGTTGTTGTTGTTGTTGTTGTTGTTGTTGTTGAGGATAGATTTTGCTATCCTTGCTTTTTTATTTCAAATTGCTCTTTCTAATTCTATGAGAATTGAGTTGGAATCTTGATGGGCATTGCATTAAATCTATAGGTTGCTTTTGTCAAGACGGCCATTTTTACTATATTCATCCTGCCAATCCATGATCATGGGAGATCTTTCCATTTTCTGAGATCATCTTCAATTTCTTTCTTCAGAGACTTGAAGTTCTATTCATACAGATCTTTCACTTGCCTGTGTAGAGTCACACCAAGGTATTTTATGTTATTTGTGAATATTGTGAAGTTTGTCATTTCCCTAATTTCTTTCTCAGACTCTTTATCCTTTGAGTAGTGGAAGGTTACTGATATGTTTGAGTTAATTATATAACCAGCCACTTTATTGAATTTGTCTATCAGACTTAGTATTATTCTAGTAGAACTTTTGGGGTCATTTAAGTATACTATGAAATCATCTGCAAATAATCATTTTGGCTTCTTCTTAAATTGCTACCCAAACAGTAAACATGGAGAGATACATGGTTCCTGCTGCATATGTAGCAGAGGATGGCCTTTGGGGGCACTAATGGTAGAAGAAGCCCTTGGTCTAGCCAAGGCTAGATCCCTCAGTGTAGAAGAATCCATTTCCTGTGGGGAAGCAGGAAGGAGTAGGTGGTTAGGGGGAAACACCCTCATAGAAGGGGGAGAGAGGTGGGGATAGGTGGTTTATGGAAGGGAAACTGGGAAAGAGGATGACATTTAAAATGTAAATTAAAATACATCCATCAAAAAATACAACAATGGGGACTGGAGAGATGGCTCAGTGGTTAAGGGCACGGACTGCTCTTCCAGAGGTTCTGAGTTCAAATCCCAGCAACCACATGGTGGCTCACAACCATCTGTAATGAGATCTAATGCCCTCTTCTGGTGTGTTTGAAGATAGCTACAGTGTACTTATATGTAGTGAATAAATAAACCTTTAAAAAATAAAAGAATATAGTACTTGTACAAATGCATTATTTCCTCTTATATTCTAAAACATGATAGGACAAGAGAATTTCTCAATGATTTGTCATTTATTTTAAGTAGCTTGAGAGACCTCAAAAAAGGAATTGTTTTTTATATATCAGATAAATTAAGGGATAGACACTTTGTTTTATCAATTCTTAAGTATAATACTTCATAGATAATCTAGTGGCATTCACATAGTATAACAAAAGCAAATGCCACACTTCACAATTCATTCACTCTAACTAGTTCATATTCAGGCAGCTAAAATCTAATTAACAGCAGTGTGAATTTCAAAACAGAGAGCAACTAGAGTCAGAGTACAACCACTTCTGACTGAATGAAAGATGTAGCAATATATATTTTCAGCTAAATGAAAGAAATACAATTTTTAAAAAAAACCTGTTAGGCAAGTAATTTAAAATATTTCTTTGTATAAGCACTCATGGGGTCTTAGATTTTAACTGCTAGGTTTTTTTTTCTTCCTCAGTTATCATTAACTTGGAATCTTTCAAATAGACATTTTGAGTTCCCTTTCTCTTTGGACAAGTCTGTGTCTAAACTGCCCTGAGGCTTTTCACAAATGGCCTGCCTTGTTAGAGTTTATGTTCACCAAAGTGCTAAACTGAAGATGGCAGAAACAGAACTGACTGAGATTCTCAAAGGAATATGTTTCTGATTTCTTTATATCTGCCTGAGGTGAATTTACAAAGTGGTTCCTTTCTGACTAACTTCATGGATAACAGAGAGCAACTAGATTCAGAGTACAATTGAAAGGTCTTTTTTGTCATCTGCCTATCTTCATTCTGATTCCTGTCACTTGTGTACTCATTTGCTCCCAGGTTGAATAAAGACAAGGTAGTTGAGTGACAAAAACCTTAGAGCAATTATGTTTGAAACTATTCATTTTGCCGTTGTCTCCAAGATACTTTCAGCTCAGAAAGTTAGGCATATTTGAAAGGTTTTGGTTCACATGAAATTAAAATTTAGGGATTCAAATAAGGAACAAAATCTTGACATATATCTGCAAACAATTCTCCAAAAGCAATCCAATTTTATGGTATGCACTTGAAAAGATGATTCAAGTATGATTGCATTTACTGAAGGGCTATATTAATACATGATTATTTCAGAGTAGTATTACCTAACTAATACATGAGCACAAAACCACCACAATTATGAATATCATTTTTTATGTTTATTTTACTAGTTTCCTTTATTAAAAATTTAGTTTAATTCTAGTAATGTTATGAGAAAACTAAATAAAACTAAGGGCTTCCATTTGGCATAACTAATGAAGCTGTTTACTCTTATACAACATATATTTCTTAGATAGGAAAATCTAAAAACATATTATTGCAGATACACTCTCAACCATTTTTTTCAGGATCTTAGTAATTTGTTGTCCATGAAATTTATTTATTTTATTAAATGTTTCAATAACTGAAAATTTGAACAGTGGCCTAAAAGAACAGACAATTTGGAGAAAGATTGGATGATGTTGGATTAGCCTTCTATGCTCATCCTATAATTATTCAAAACATGCTCGTCTATGATCCTGAGTGTTATAACTGTTAATGCAGTCATCAGTACTAGTGAATGCTTTTGTCAGATCCTTCCTTGCTCACTTGATTGTTTATTCCCTATATGTATGTTTGTGCTGTCTGTGTTTAATTTTCACATGATTAATGTATATCATGCTTTTAAACAGAATTCTCACATTATTTTTTCTCAACTTTATTATTTATACTGTATTATGCATATTCTTAACTTGAGCTTTGTTCTCATTTGATTCTTAATAGTCTCTATTGGTCTATGTTTTGCCTATTTTACAAAAAGTCCTGTCTAAAATTTTCTTGATTTATCATTTTCTTTGTTCACTATAAATTTCCATTTGTAGATGACCTTTCCATCTTGACAAACCACTGTTGGAGGAAAGTAACTGTGACATTATAGCAAAATTTTAACTCATTACATATTAACAGAATTAAGCTTGATTTGGACACTTTATGTGCCTTTCCAGTCTATCTTTTTTCCTCACCACTTTTTAAATACTTAGCAGATTTTCATTCTTTCTGTATGCAACAACCTTTTTTATTAAAACTTTTGAGAGTGATACTTTGCAAGAAAAATATATTTACATGAAAAGTTACACTATGCCTATTATATGATCTACACTGATATCACCACATGGTCTTTACTAATTTCTTATATTTTCTTCCTAAATAAGCATACATTTTTTAGAACTTTTGACACTTGCAGAAAATTTCTTTGGATTGTTTCATTTCAAAAATTATTCTTTGATTTTTGACAAAAGAATGCTAAAAACTAAATTGTCACTCTCCATCTCTATTCTTTTTCATTGCTGAAAACTCTAACCCTCACCTCAATTTTTTCTAACTCCTCATTCAGTCCATCATCTCACATTGAAGCATCGTAATCTGTCATTATATCTCTTAGAAACAGATGTTTTCCCTCTGTGTGTGGCAAAGTATTGAGGTTATTCTGAAATAAAACCATCCATATTCATTTCAGCTCTATTCCTGTTCTGAAAGTGCAGGAAACAATAGACCTAAACACTAAAGTAAAATAGGTCGATATTTTAAAAAAGGCTTTAAACTATATTTTATTCAAAGAGCAAAGCATTTTGAGGCTTATCTGCATAGCACTTTAATATGTATTAAATGCATTATCCCCAGATCTTTAGCTGTACAATAGTGTTAGATATAGTTACAGGCTCAGACATTTGCATAGGGACTTTTTCTGTTGTCACAGATTGGGCAATTTTCCATTTCTTTTATTGTTTTTTTTTTTCTAGCAAATGTTGGTAGTTACTGTTGGAGTTCAGTTAATGACTTAGAAATCTGAGTCACTATATAATTTAAAAGCTTAGGCAATAGCTCTGATGAACAACTGTTACATGGAAATTCATACACTAAACTATAGACCTCTGATTAAAATTTCTATCCTTTATATCACCAAATAATCACTCTTATTTTCATTACAGAAATGCTATCATGAAAGAGGTTACTGCCAAACAAATACTACAGCACTGAGCTTTTCCAAAAATTCTCTCTCTCTCTCTCTCTCTCTCTCTCTCTCTCTCTCTCTCTCTGTGTATTTGTAAATTTCATTTAGTTCATGAAGCCAGTGTAATCAGTGTACTTCAGCTTCTGGATTTCAGAGGATACCTTAGTCAATAAGGACATTACAGGAAAAAAATATGTAATGACATGGACAACTGGTGAAAAGAACAGAGACTACCGTAAACTCATATCTTCATTTTTAGTCAGTCAATAGGAAGAGAAAAAATTGAAGGAAGAGAATGGGAAGAAGTTGCTTGTTGATTACATAGCTAGGTTTTGCAAGGCATTAAGCTCATCCTCAAAGTTCTTTACCGTTTTCCTGTTTTGTTGTTGGAGGAATATGAGATTATTATATTCTAAGGCTACCATCTTCATCATCTTATGATAGTAAACGCAATTAACCAAAGACAATGTCTTCTTCTGCATATACTCCTGAAAAGTTTCAGGTTTATGATTCAAATGTGGCACCAAGGCAGATTGTTCTTCAGAGGTGAGATATTTACTAGAAACATAATAAATACCTTATATAAGAAGACAGAAATCATCATGCCAGAGACTTTGAGTAAAGATATGATTAATATGACAGTGACACAGTGAAAAACATTTCATGTACACTTTATAGTAATATGAAGATTAATGCTAAATAATTGACAGATTATCCACAATAAAGTAAATAATTTGTGGTGATGTTATATAAGTCCTGGATGGCATAGAAATCTTGGAAGTCTCTTAACCTGGACACTATATGGAGAATCACAGATGAAGAGGGGGAAAGGAAAATCTAAAATAAGGTAATGGAAAAATAGTAATGGTCTTGTTTTACTGGAGTGAGATTTTTGTACATATATTAACTATGTTGAGATATGTTTATTATCTTAGGAAAAGAAAGTAATTTTCTGATCTAACTATTAATTTCTAGCTAGAAATTGTAAAGGAAATCATTACTTATTATTATTATTATTATTATTATTATTATTATTATTATTATTATTACTACTACTACTACTACTACTACTACTACTACTACTACTACTACTTATATGCTTTTGCAGTCCAGCCATTGCCTTCTCCTAGTCCTTCCTCCCACAGTTCGTCATTCAAATCCCCCTACACCCTGTATCTAGAGGATGTACTCCCACCCCTCGAGGCTTCATCACTCCATGGAGCTTCAAATCTCTAAAGGGTTAGGCACATCTTTTCCCACTAAGGCCAGACAAGCCGAGCCTCTGCTATATATGTGTAGGGGATTTCAGATTAGCCCCTGCATGCTGCCTGGTTGGTGGCTCAGTGTCTGAGAGATCTCAGGATAGTTAGTGGTGACCGCTGGTCATCCTCTAGGGTCGTCCTTCTTCCCTCAGCTTCTTGAATCTTTCCCCTGATTCAATCACTGCTGTCCTTGACTTCAGTCCAATGGTTAGATGTAAATAACTGCATCTGACTCTTTCAGCTGCTGGTTGAGCCTTTCATCCGGCATTCATGACAGGCCCATTTTGTGAGTACACCATAGCAACAGTAATAGTGTCAGGCCTTTGAGCCTCCCCTTGAGATGGATCTCCAGTTGGGCTGGTCACTGGACCACTTTTCTCCCAGTTTCTTCTCCATTTTTGTCCCTGCAATTATTTTAGACAGGAACAATTCTGGGGCAGAGTTTTTGACAATGGAATGACAATATCTCTCCACTTGCTTCCATGTCTTTCTTACTTTTTGTTGGGTTTTTTAAATTTATATTTCAAATGTTATCCCCTTTCCTGGTTTTTAGTCCATAAATCCCCTATCCTATCCTACTCTGCTTCTCTTATGAAGGTGTTCCCCCACCCGACTACCCATCCATTCCTGCCTCCTTGCTCTGACATTCCTCTACACTGAAGCATCTAGCCTTGGCAGGACCAAGGGCTTTTCTATTCATTGGTGCTCAACAAGGCCATCCTGTGCTACATATGCAGTTGAAGCTGTGGGTCTGTCCATGTGTACTCTTTTGATGGTGGTTTAATCCCTGAGAGGTCTGGTTGGTTGGTATTGTTGTTCTTATGGTGTTACAAACACCTTCATCTCCTTCAATCCTTTCGCTAACTTCTCCACTGTGAACCCTGTTCTCAGTTCAATGATTGGCTGTGAGCATCCACTTCTGTATTTTTCATGCTCTAGCTAAGACTTTCAGGAGACAGCTATACCAGGCTTTTGTCAGTATGCACTTCTTGGCATTAGCAATATGACCCTGCCTTTCTAATGGAGGTGAGTTCTGCAAGTGAGTTCCCTCTCTGCACTGTTGGGGCTTTCGTCTAAGGTCCCTCCTTTTGAATCCTGAGAGTCTCTCACCTCCTAGGTCTCTGGTACTTTCTACAGGGTTTCCTAAATTCCTACCTCTATGAGGTTGCATATTTCCATTTTGTTGGACCTCAAGGCTTCTCTCCAGTCTCCCCTCCCATATATGATCCTGTTTCTTTTTGCACTTTTCCACCCCTCTCTCAACCAGGGCCTCCCTTCCTCTGCCTCCTGTGATTGTTCTCTTCTCCCTCACAAGTGGAACTGAAACCTCTTCATTTGGGCACTTCTGTATTTTTTAACATGTCTGTGGATTGTATCATAAGTAATCAGTACATTTTGGCTAATATCCAGTTAGTGAGTACAAACCATGCATGTCCTTTTGGGTCTCAGTTACCTCAATCATAATGATATTTCCTAGTTCCATCCATTTGCCTGCAGAACCCATGATGTCCTCATTCTTAATGGCTGAATAGTATTTAATTGTGTAAGTGAACCATATTTTCTACATCCATTCTTCCATTGTGGTAAATCTAGGTTGTTTTCACATTCTGGCTATTACATATAAAGCCACTATGAACATAATGGGGTGTCTGTTCCTGTGGTATGATGCGGCATCATTCAGTTGTATGCCCAAGAGTGTTATAGCTGTTTCTTCAGGTAGATCTATTTCCAATTTTGGGGGAAACTCCACATTGATTTCCAGAGTCATTTTACAAGTTTGCAATCCCATCAACAATGGAAGAGTGTTGCTTTTTCTCTACATCCTTGCCAACATGTGCTGTCACTTGAGTTTTTTATCTTAACATTCTGATTGGTGTAAGGGGGAATCTCATGATGGTTTTTGATTTGCATTTCCATGATGACTAATGACTTTAAACATTTCTTTAAATGCTTCTCAGCCATTCGAGATTCTTCTGTTGAGGTTTATCTGTTTAGCTTTATACCCTATTTTTTTGGTTGAGTTGTTGGATTGTGGGTGGAGGGGTTAGCTTTACTTCAGCAACATGGCTATTATGGCAACAGATTATATCCAAATACCTTTTATGTTTCTGTGATAAACCTTCTGGCTAGAATACACATCTTAAATCTCTGGCTGGAATACGAACACATTTTTAGTAGATACCTTTTTATCACAAACAATGAAATCTAATTGAGGATCACACAAAGTGAAGAATCAGAGATAGTTGTGACAGAATGAGTCAGAGATGGGATATACCAAACTCTCACAAGAACAGAACGGAAAGAAATGCTAATTAAGAGCATTACAAGGAATGATGAGAAGGGAGTTCAGTTCAGATTAGTGCAGGTCAGTGAAATGATGTTGAGTACAGTTCAATTCAGTACTGCCCCTGTTAGTTCCTGCAGTAGGAGCATTCAGCTCAGTTCAGCTCCTGAACTGCAGAAACAGCTTTGTCAATCAGACCAATTCAATCAGAAGCTAAAAGAACACAGTTTGAATCAGTCAGCTTGGAGATGAGTTTCAACTGATCAGTTGATTTGAACCAGTGAGCCAGAGTTCAGAAAGAGCTAGAAAGGAAGAGTTTATTTTGCAGTAAATCTTTGAGGGTAAAACCTTCTAGTACTAGGTTAGCAGATGAAGGCTAGAACCTGAAGCCTTCTAAGTTTGGGCTTGCAGATTAGGTTGTACATAGGCTAGAATGTTCCAGGCCTAGGCCTAAGGACCATTACACAGAAATGCTCTGGGCCCAGGCCAAATCATGTATTCATAATGTTTAGTTATGGCTCTCATTCATCTCTTCCTATGAAGAAATAAAAGTTAAATTTATAGTAAATCCCCAAATATGTTTTCATATTAATGACAAAAAATAAATATGTTGACATGCTTTGAATTTTTAGAGTAATATTTTGGTATGGTCTTCCTTGTAATATAGCACTACCTCCATTGCCTTCTGTGATGATACAAAATTTTCATAAAATTGATCATTATCTCATTTGTATTTCAGAAAGGGGTCTACAGGTCTTCTCAATCTCTCACAATTTGAGTAAAACAAAGTGATTAGTAAGACATGATTATTTTCATTTGGGTCATAGCCTTATCATGAGTAATTGTCCTGATTTTGGAATAATCAGCTCATTAGTAATTTGTGCTGGAATATTATCTATTGCTCTGCAGTATTTTTATTCCCTTTTCATAAATAATCTTATTGATCAGTCCAGCAATTCCTGGAATCCAAGTTGTTTGTTGACTTTCAGCACAAATAGGTTAAAATCTAATTAGTGGATTGAGTTTACCAGTATGTGACAGTACTGGTTCAAAACATCACCTGTTTCTATGATAAAATATATCAATTTAGTAATGGAATGCAAGTACAAAGCACACTAGAATTAATGGAGAAGACTATCTCCTAGCATGTACTTTATGTTACAAAATTAAAATGTTTTCTTAAGAACACTTATTTATTCAATAAAGTTAACAGGGGTTTCTATGTCAACTATTGGGTGTGGTGATTTAAATTATCATTGCATGTATTTATCACTTGTCATTTACTTGACTTTAAAGGATGTAAATCTATTGCTTAAATTACAGGGATAAAGAAATATTTACATAGGTAAACAATATAGAGAGAAACTTGAACATAATTGCTAAAGAATTAAATCATTCTAGATTACCATCCATTTATGATTGAAAAATGAACATATGGTACATGTAGACAATGATATTTTATTCAGAACTAAGGAAAACTAGAATCATGACATTTGAAAATATAAAACATTTTATTGAGTGAGATAATTCAGACTCAGATAAACAAATAGTGGTTCTTCACTCTTGTATTTAGATTATTATTCCAAATTTTATACGTGTAAGTGACTCTGAATGCAGGTCAAAAACTTGAAAGGAGTTAATGAGACAGATCAAAGAGGCTTTAATGAAACAGTTTGGGAGGGTAATATAACACATATAATATGAAAGTGGAAAGAGGATTGCTGGAGACTAAAAGGTAAAGATGAGGATGGGTTTAGGACAAGAAGGAAAGTGTCAAAGGTGGAAATAAATCAAATCTAATTGTGCATGAATGTGATATACAAAAATATGTTGGTTTTCATGCTAATTAAAAATAAATTTTGTTTAAATACAAGACCCAACAAGCAGCTGAAAGAGTCAAATGCAGATATTTGCACCCTACCAATGAACAGAATTTGCTGACCCCTGTGGTTGAATTAGGGAAAAGCTGGAGGAAGCTGAGGAGGAGAGCAACCCTGTAGGAAAACTAGAAGTCTCAATTAACCTGGACTCCTGAGATCTCTCAGACACTTGATCATGAACTGGGCAGCATACACCAGTTGAGATGAGGCCCCCACACATATACAGCAGGGTGGGGATATCCTTGTGTGGATGGGGGTTGCAGAAAGGAGGTATGGGATGTGGAACAATCAGAGGAGAGAGTGGACAAGGAAGGGAATAAAACCTGGAAAGTAAAAGTAAAAGTAAATAAATAAATAAATAAATAAATAAATAAATAAATAAAGTCACAGTAACCTCATTTTGAAGCCTGTAGCAATTAATTGTATTGGTGGCATTATATTAGAGGTTTATAAATATACTAGATAATTCTCAAATATACCTCTTGACTGTCAATGTGAATGTAGTCACTCACATCTATGCATTATGTTTTTAATTTTTTAAATAAACTCCTAGCTTTGAGTTTTATACGTTGAGTCATTAAGGAAGCAAAGTCTAAATCTAATGTTAGGATACAGAGAATTAATAATTCAAGATGTTTCATGAATGTCTGTAGTCTAACAAACCACTTGAAACCTAGTAAATATTTAATGAATATTTGTTGTAAGTTATTTAATAAATTTACATAGTATGTTTTCTCTGTGTGAAAATAAATGCTCACAGATAAAAAAGTATCTAAAAGTTTGCCATAGACTTTTTGACCTCAAAGAGGGTCATGGTAAAGTATACACATATTAGAATATATATTCCAAATTTCAATTGCAATAATTAGTATGATGTTTGATAAATAATAACATATAGATTATTACTCTTGGATAAAATATACTATACTTAACTTTTGCTTCAGTCATGACTAGTCAGTCAACGATATAGGTTTCTGTACATTCTGTGCTTGTTCATGTCATTTATTTAAACCATGTATTTTGGTCCATTGCTTGGTTATGTGAACCATATACAACATGACATTTTAATTTTCTTAAGATCTCATCTTTTTTCCCACTATATTTACTCTTTAGGGATTAAGGAATTTATTAGGTACCCTTTAAATACTTGTTTTATTATTTATAAGTGAGAAACATTGTCATCAAAATATACTTTAAACATTGATTTACGAGTTAGTTTTTCTCCTTGAACCACGCAATGCTTTATAAGTTGTGTCACATTACTAACATGACTGATTACCCTCCTTATATTACTAGAAACAGGATATATATAAGATCAAATCTCGAATACTGATCTTTAATATTTTCTATAGTAAAAGAATGTTGAATGTAATACTATCAATCATTACCATTGAAAGATCCATCTTTGAGATCTGTTTCATATTGTGTAGTGAAGGTGATCATTGACAAATGTAGGTTGCATAGTTCTAAAACAGGTTATATGTCATTTTTATTGATGGCAACAAAACTGCATTGCAATGATTCTATAAAATTAGCTTAGTACTAAATTGATTTAAAAAGGTTTCATATTATCTGTAAAATTTCAGTGGCTGCTACAAAAAAAAAAGAAACCCCATTACATAATGAGTAAGTAAACTACCTTGGATAAAATTCAAATAAAATAATAATAATAATGACAATGATAATAATAAATCAGCATTCCTGACAATAAGTAATTGAATTAAATTTGTCAATCAAAATGTTTCTAGTGTGCAGGATATATGGGGATTATTGAGATTTTAAACAAAATAATAGATTTTTCTGCAATAAAATATTTCTTTAATAGTTTTGTCTCAATTGATCTTGCTCAGTACTTTTTAATCCTTTGTGTATATGACATTGAAATCCATGGGTGTACATCATGATTCTTAAATTGATACTAAAGCAAAACCCAAATAAATAGAAGACAAACATTGTAGGATAAACTGATACTTTTAGCTCAGACATATTCTTAAATATGTCTAAGAATGGTAGGCTTCCTTATGGGCAGGAAACCGGGAAGAGAATAATGTTTGAAATACAAGTAAAGAAATATATCTAATAAAAAATTTAAAAATTGTAGTGAAGAAAGTGGGCCCCTTCGTTGTTTCATGTTCAGTATTTAAAAAGGTAAGTTTCCATCTTGAATTCTAAAGAATTTCAATTGCAGAATTTATTCTACTATTTAAAGCCACTGAAAGATTAATAACATAGCAACTGATAATATAGGATGGAATTGTGTCACAAAAAGTCAATTGAAATATATATATATATTCAAGATTTTTGTAATTTGAAAAGTATTGATTATAAGCATATATTATCTATTTGTGTCACTGTAAAATTTAAATGAGTTTATATTAAATAAATATTTTAATTAATTAATTAGAATACATAAATTATAAAAACAAATATAAATAAATAATACCATATATTTATACATACATATATATATCAACAATTGGGATTAATGAATAAATAAAAATGTTACTTCATTATTTATTCTTGTTTGAATAACTAAGTGACAAAGTCATGAGTACTGAGGAGGGTAACATGAATAATTTAGTCACTTCAATTTGTTGACCTTAATGAAATATAAAGTGTTTTCAGCTAAGAGTAATTAACAAGAGTCAGCCTGAATAATAAAAACATAAATGAGGCATATTTTTACTAATCAATAATAGTCAGTGACTGAAGATCATAAGAGAACAATTCAAGAAAACAGAGTGCCTTTTGTCTAAGCAGTTATGATGGCTTGCATATGTGCATCTGTGTAGGGACATTTAAACGTATCTGTTGAAAATTAGGAAAGAGAGAATGCTGGTTAAATGTAGAGCAATATACTACTTAATTTGGTAAACTGTCCAATGCTATAATTACAGTCAAAGCTTTAATCTGTTGTTCCTTCTGCAATAATCAATAAACATTTAAGACATTCTTCAAATTAAAATTTGAATTCCAATTAAGGATTACTATATGTTTTCTTATATCATGTACATTGTAATTCATGGCTATTTTTTTTCTGGGGAAAAATCATTTAATGTTCATGAAAATTTTACCTGCAGATATTAGTTAGACCCTTCAAGGTCCTTAAGACATTAATAATGATCAAACCTGTAATTCCTATGTTTTCCTAGCTGTTACAATTTCAATATAGGAGAGTTTTTAATGGAAAATAATATAAGGATAAAAATGAATTATCATTCACAAAGCACACACAATTTCAAACTCATGCACATATAAAATATAAGTACCTAGAAAAATGCAGTGTCCAGATTTTATCAAAGAAGCTTACAGAAGTGTGCAGATGTAATTTTAGAGACCTCTACATGGCCAAAATACCAAAAATAAGTGGTAGTGGAGATAGGTCTTTGGCCATAAGTGGGACAGTAACGTATACTCTTCTAAAGCATTGGAAACATACTTTGACAGAAACAGAGATAGGGGTGGTGTGCAGAAAAAAAAAAAGACTGGACATGACATAGACTGTGTACTAATGAACCTACTGAAACTGCTTATCTGCATGAGAGCTCTACAATATTGGGCTCGTCAATATTTCATTAGGCATATGGAGGCCTTTAGTGAGGGCAGACTGTCAACTAATTAAGGAGGGTGTCATTTTTAATGGTATTCTCTTGGAAGCTGCCCTCGCACCAAAGGTTGGGCAAGAAACTCTAAACTCAGGATGTGCCATGAAAAAGGGCTTAAAAATAAGAGGACTTGTTAAGAGCAAAAGTTTCAGCTAGAAAAGGGAGAGGACAATAAAAGAAAATGAGGGTAATGGTGAAAATGACTAAAATGCATTGTATTAGTGTTTGAATATGAAGAAAAAATGAAGATGCAGGTTAGGGCAGGCAGTGGATAAAGGCACTTACTATTGAGGCAGATTACTGAGTCTGACCTTTTAAACCTATATAGTAGAAAGAAAGACCAATACCCACTAGTCTCTCATAAGTACTTCTCTGACTTTATTAATTCCATATTAGTACATACACATAAGAACTCATACTAAAACACACACACACACACACACATACACACACACACACACACTCAAAGTAAAGTAAAATTTAAAAATAATTAAATTGAAGACATTGGTGATACCATACTGAAAATTAGAGCAAAATTTAAGAGAAATACCATACATTTATCATGCATTAGAGACGCATTTTATTGCTTTGTTCTTCTTTGTAGTAGATGCACATGGAAGTATATATATATATATATATATATATATATATATATATATATATATGTATGTATATGTATATATATATACACACATATATATATATATATATGGCTATTCAAGACACCATAGTTATTATATTTTCTTTGGGCATATTAAAACTTAATCTCCAACTTCTTAAGGTTACCTGTTCCTATTCTTTATGTTGAACCTCAGGGCTTCGCTCCTGTTTCCCCATCCAATACCTGATCATGTTCCTCTCATGTCTTCCCTGTCTCCTTTCCCACCTAGTTTCCTCCCTTTCTACCCACTCCTCCCTCCCAAATGGGATTGAGGCAACCTCACTTGGTCCTTTGGTCTTGTTAACCTTCTTGAGTTCTGTGGATTATATCCTGGGTTTTCTGTACTTTTTGGCTAATATCCACTTATTAGTGAGGACATACCATGCATGTACTTTTGGGTCTTAGTTAACTTACTCAGGATGATATTTTCTAGTTCCAAATGTGGAGAGATCTCCCATGCTCATGGGTTGGCAGAATTAATATAGTAAAAATTGCCCTCTATGGATTCAATGCAATCACCATCACTATTTTTCAAGGACATTGGAAAAGCAATTCTCAAATTTATTGTGAAAAGCAAAAAACCCACAATAGCAAAAACAATTCTTAACCATAAAAGAACTTCTGGAGAAATCACTGTCCTTGACCTCAAGCTATACTACAAAGCAATAATGATAAAAACTGCATGGTATTTGTACAGGCAGTTTGATCACTGGAATAAAATTAGAGACCCCAAAATAAAATCACATACTTATGGATACTTGATCCTTGACAAAGAAGCATAAAATATACAGTGGAAAAAAGAAAGCATCTTCAATAAATGGTGCTGGTCTAACCAGCAGTCTGTGTATAGAAAAATGAAAATAGATTCATGTTTATCACCTTGTAAAATGCTCAAGTCTAAGTAGATCAAGGATCTTAACATAATACTAGATATACTTAATATTTAGAAGAGAAATTCGGGAAGAGCCTTGAACTCATTGGCACAGTGGGGAAAATTCCTTAAACAGAACTCCAAAGGCTAATGCTCTAATATCAAAAATTGATAAACGGAACCTCGTGAAACTGGAAAGCTTCTGTAAGGCAAAGGACATAGCCAATAGGCCAAATTAGCAACCTACAGATTGGGAATAAAATCTTCATTAACTCACATCCAATACAGTGCTAATATACAAAATATGTAAAGAACTCAAGAAACTAACCACCAAGAAACAAAAAAAAAAAAAAACAATCAAAAATATGAGGTATGGAACTAGATAGAGAATTCACAACAAAAGAAACTCGAATGACTGAGAAGCACTTAAAAATGTTCAAAGTCCTTAGTGATCAGGGAAATGTAAATCAAAATGGCCTTAAGATTCCACCTTACACCACTCAGAATAGCTGAAGATCAAAACCACAGGTGATAACACATGTAGGCAAGGATGTGGAGAAAGTGGAAAAGGGATTTGTCATAACCAGAAGCCGGAAACAACTCAGATGTCCTACAACAGAAGAATGGATACAGAAAAAGTTGTTCATTTACACAATGGAATACTACTCAGCTATTAAGAATTAGGACATCGTGACGTTTACTAAAGCTTTTAATATCATTCTTCCTTTGTATACCAAAGATGTCATGAAGTTCTCTACTTTAAGAAAGTATATTTTAGATGTTTTCTGATAAATTAAATAGCACTGAGTGGCTGATGCTGATGACAGACATATCTTTGTCCAAGATCTACTTGGACAAAGGTCTAAATGTTTGAATACAGGAAAAGAAGATAGTTTAGAGAGCAGGACACCTGAGGGATAACAGGTGTATAAAAAAAAGACAGGGGGTAAGTGAAGGACAAAAACGATTTTTCTTTGAAAATGCCCTAATTAAACTTACTTCATTTTCTACTAATAAATTCTATATCCTTCTACTCTTAGTGTTCTATTGCTGTAAAGAGACATCATGATCTCAGCAACTCTTACAAAAGGAAGCATTTACTTTGTGATTGCTTGCTTAAAGTTTCAAAGGATTAGTCTGTTATCACTATGGCAGCACTCAAGCAGACTTGGTGGTAAAGTACCTGAGAGTTCTATAACTGAATCCATGGGCAAAATAAAGACATTGGGCCTTGCTTTGGCTTCTGAAACCTCAAAGCATATCCTCAGTGGCATATTTTCTCCAACAAGGTCAAACCTATTCCAACATAGTCATACCTCCTGTTTCTTTTTAATAGAGAGAACTGACAATGGATTGCCAGTCGCTGTAGACTGTAATTATTACAAATACAAGCCAAGCTAATGCTAGCTTGGCACCTATGGTCTCTCTCTCTTTTTTTTTTTTTTCTTTTTTTTTTTTTTCGGAGCTGGGGACCGAACCCAGGGCCTTGCGCTTGCTAGGCAAGTGCTCTACCACTGAGCTAAATCCCCAACCCCGGCACCTATGGTCTCAATCTGTTCCTAGTATGGTACATTGTCAGAGACCAAGACTGCATGTTTCCCCTATCCTCTCCCCCAGACACTGCCTCTGCGTCTCCAGAGCTCTGAGATCACTCTCTAGGTCCCCACAGCCAGCTGCTGCCAAACTGTTCCACAGTCCTAGTTTCTGAAGCTAGCTGTGGGTGCACTCTCACCAGCCCTTGCTCCACTGCAGTTACCTCTCCTGTGGAGCTTGGTCTTTGCCCAATCTTCCCACTCCAACTCCTGGCCAAGTTCTGTCTGGCTAAATTCTTTCTCTTTGGTCAACCTGAATCACTGAGATTGTAAAACACCAGACAATCTTAGTTTAGAATCAACAGATAATATAACCACTGGGAATGGAGTCTATCATCCTGAACTCATCAACTATTCTATGTGGAAATCTTCTAATGTGAACTAACAGTCTACATTTTGGTTCCTTTGGCTCCCCCC
Organism: Rattus norvegicus; assembly: GCF_021556685.1. Lineage (NCBI taxonomy): Eukaryota > Metazoa > Chordata > Mammalia > Rodentia > Muridae > Rattus > Rattus norvegicus. Next base: position 94,540,308 of record NC_141554.1, read on the forward strand.
TCACCATCCAAATATGCTGTGCCCTCCTCCTATGCTCCCTCTTACATTCTTGGGCCTGGAAGACCCACCTCCTGCTCGCCCAGAAATTGGGTTCTTGTCATCTTTATTATTCAATCAATGAATTAGGGGAAGATTCTGCTACAAGCCCCCAGTTGATTAATCTAGTGGTGCTCCTGATTAAGCATTCAAATATGTGTACCTCAATTCTAAAAAACCTTACATTACATATTAAATACAGAATATCATTTCACCCATATATGCCATATATTTGATGATATACTATGTATTTTTCATTAACTCTAGAGGAATTTTAATCCAACAACATGGCTGCTCTAGCAAGAGATCATATACAAAGACCTTCTGGTCTAAAGACATAGATTATACTATGATCTGTTTGGAATACAGGCACATTATTAGTATCTACCTTTTAATCCATCTGGGTTGAATTTAGCCACACCACTTTATATACCTTTAATCCCAAATAAAAAATGTAAAGTTAGTTTGTAGAAGGGAGCAGCCATATTTGGAAGTGATATCTAATTGAAGTGGAGACAAAATGGTGAATCAGAGAAATATTTGATAGAATCAGTCAGTCAGAAATAGGATATGATCAATTATTAGGAGGACAGACAAGAAAAAAGTTTCTACATAAGAGCACCAGAAAGAGAGTTAGTCTGTTGGCTACCAGTGTACTTAGTACGATGCAGTGGGGTTCAGTTTGTTCATGATTTCATGAACTTCAGTGGAGGTCATGAGAAGCAGTTGAAACCAAAAAATATGAAAGAACAGATTAGAACAAATTGCAAGAGTTAGTTTCATGCCAAGCAGAGAAATTAACTGAGAATCCAAGAAAAGCCAGATTGAATTGGTCAATCTGGGGAGGTGGCTGTGCTACAACAGCTAAATTAAGCCAGTCATACAGAGGTTAAAAAGAGTAGAAAAAGTGATATTATTTAGCATTAAGCTTCTGAGATTACTATTACATCAGGCAAATTAAAGTTATTTTTACACTAATTAATGATAATTGTGTGATTTTATATGTACTGAATTTATTCATACATATCAAACAGATTTCATTGAATAGACTTGTTTAAATGCATTACAGAATACTGAGTCATTTACATAAATTTTAGCAATACAAAAATCCTAAGAAATGTTCCTTAGATAAATATCATATAATAAGTCTGCTTACCTAACTATGCATGGCAAATTAATATTTCCATGAAAATCTCTACAGATCTGGGTTTCAGTATCTTTCAGCTTGAATGATTCTTAATATGCTATGATTAGAGTTTCCTTTTCATTTCTTTTCCTTTCAAGTACAAGCATGAATTTTGAATATGTCCATCCATGCCCCTGGGATGTGAATGCCAGAAAAAGACTACAATCAATATGTACATCTCCCAGGGAACCCTGAGCTAGTTGAATCTGTAAACACTTTTCAACTGTTTGCACTTTTATGGATGCACACAAATGCACAGTGATATTAACCACACACTTGCATGAATCACTAAAATATTATGTAACACCAGCCATTTCCTCAAGCAAGACCTATATAGGACAAAGTGTATTTGAAAACTGGAATCTTTTTGTTAAAGTTTAATGAACAGAGATTTGGGTTATGTATTTTTACTCTTATCTCTTTTTTGGTTGGATATTTTTTATTTACATTTCAAGTTATTCCCTTTCCAGGTTTCCTATCCATAAGCCACCTATCCCATTCCCCCTCCCCATTTTCTACGAGGGTGTCCCCCCTCTCCAAGCACATCCCCTTCCCACCTCTCTGCCCTGGAATTCCCCTATACTAGGGGTAGTGGTCCAGCCTTTGCGGTAAAACGGGCTTTGCCTTGCATTGGTACCCAGCAAAGTCATCCTCTGCTACATATGCAACTGGAGCCATGGGTCTGTCCATGTGTACTCTTTGGGTAGTAGTTTAGTCACTGGGAGTTCTGGTTGGTTGGTACTGTTGTTGCTATGGAGATGCAAACTTCTTCAGCTCCTTCAATATTTTCTCTAACTACTCCACTGGGGACCCAGCTCTCAGTTCATTGGTTGGCTGCAAGCATCCGCCTTTGGATTTGCCATTCCATCTCAGGAGACAGCTAAATCAGGCTCCTGTCAGCATGCACTTCTTGGCATCAGCAATATTGTCTTTGTTTGGTGGCTGTATATACATGGGCTGGATCCCCTGGTAGGGCAATCTCTGAACCTTCTCTCCTTCAGTCTCTTCTCCAAACTTTGTCTCCGTATTTCCGCCTATGAATATTTTTGTTCCCCCTTCTGAGAAGGATGGAAGAATTCACACTTTGTTTGTCCTTCTTCTTGATCTTCATGTCGTCTGTGGATTGTATCTTGGGTAATCCAATCTTTGAGGCTAATATCCATTTATAACATATGTGTTCCTTCACTTCCCATATGGGTTACTTCACTCAGCATAATATTTTCTAGTTCCATTCATTTTCATTCCTTCAATTTTATGAAGCAACAGATTTTAATCGCTAAGTAGTACTCCATTGTGTAGATGTACCACATTTTCTGTATCCATTCCTCTGTTGAAGGGCATCTGGGTTCTTTCCAGCTTCTGGCTATTATAAATAAGGCTATTATGAACATAGTGGAGCATGTGTCTTTGTTGTATGTTGGAGCGTCTTTTGGGTATATGCTCAGAAGTTGTATAGCTGGGTCCTCAGGTAGTACTATGTCCAATTTTCTGAGGAACCTCCAGAATGATTTACAGAATGGTTGTACCAGCTTGCTGTCCCACCAACAATGGAGGAGTATTCCTCCTTTTCTACATCCTTACCAGCATCTGTTGTCACCTGCATTTTTTATCTTAGCCATTCTGACTGTATAAGGTGGTATGTCAAGGTTGTTTTGATTTGCATTTCCCTGATGACTAACATCACAATTTCTATGAATGAAATTTTTTTTAATATAATCATTCTACTAAAATGGAATCTGGATTAAAATATTTTCCTCGTGTCTTAATTGTCTTGCTGCATTTTACAACTGATTTGACTTATTCTTTAATTCAGAAATTGCCATAATCCATGAGCTCCATGTTGATATTTTTAAAATTAGCTAAAAAAAATCATGCAAGTGCTAAGCTCGAAGTAGGCTTGTCAATAGTAAGCAGTGTTCACCTGATATTTTTTCTCTCTGTGATTCCATAGCCAAACTTCAAGTTTCCTTTGAGGAAGACTCTAAGTAGGTAACACCTGAGATAAGAAAATGAACTAAATAATTGCATAAATGGTTTGTTACTTAATGCTTTTGTTTAAGGTCAGTAATTGGCATTGTCAAAGATGTTGGTCAGAGACCTTAGTATAATTTCAAAGTAAAACATTTAGGAATAGGCAAAAGGATTGAACTACTTGAGCTGGATCCAACTTTGGGCCTGTAGCTGGAACTTCTCTTCTTTAGGTGCTTCTCCATTTCCATCCCTGGTAGTTCTTTCTGACAGGGACAATTATAGGTCTGATTTTTTACTGTGGGATAGTAACTCCATTCCACACTTGATGCCCTGTCTTTCTGCTGGAAATGGGTTCTACAAGTTCCCTCTTCCCACTGTATGGCTAACCTTCAAGAGACTGGAGTCCCCAGGGATTTTAGATGTCTGGGGGATGGTGGTTTGAGGACATCACCATGGAGACTGGGGTAGGGAGGCGGGAAGGAGGGATGGGATGTAGAACGGTCAGAGGTTGGACAGGGAGGAGAGTAAAATCTCGAGTTTAAAAAAAACTGAATTATCTGTCCACGTTTCGTTTGTTTAAAAAATAGTAATATTAATTATCATAACATTGAGTAGTAGAGTCACAGGACATGTGATAAACTTTCCACTCTTTACTTTATAAATACTGCAATTAATTTTGTACCATGAAAAACAAATGGTGAAATCATGGAGATGTGTATATTTTCTGTCTATGAAATCATTCTATCATATTTACCATAAAGTGATCACATTTTTTTATTCATTTTAGTACAACACTTTATAACATATTCTATAAGCTTCATATACTAATATAAGAATAGAAGCAAAACAGGACTGTTTCATGATATAAATGTTTCTGAACTTTAAGAATGTATTGTCATGAATGTAAATAATGTAAGTAAGCTAAAATATAATTTAATATTGACCAAAAATTTGTATCAGGATTGAATTTACACTCATCTCACATATTCTATATTGTAATTATTTTGCAAAAAGGGATTTAGTGTTTCTACTTCAAATTGGAGGTTTATGGTGGACTGGCACAGGGAGGAAAAGTCAACATATTCAGATGGAGACATAAACAAACTTCCTTCCTTTCTATGAATAGATGTATTTGTCAAGCTTCAGTAAAGTCATTGCCACCTCCTCTACTATTGCTAGAGTATTCAGATCTTGCATGAGGCTACCACAGAGAATGTACTGTCCCATATAACTCTGAAAACCTTTGCTGGAAGGCAGTGTGTTAATTTGGTGTTTCGATACCACCTATAAATAAACTTGGCAGTCTGCCTGTAGTGTCAATTCAGGGAACAGTTTGACTTCATAGAGCAGATAAATTTACCTTCATTTACAGCTTCAAAGCTTCCCAGGACTTTGTGAAGCTATTGAAATAACTTGGTTGGTGAAATTCTTCCATTTTTCTTTAAATGTTTTCAAGTAACACAAAGACTGACAATCCCCATCAAAATTTATGGAAGAGTTAAGATTCTAATATAGAAAAGATAACAATGTAATAGATAATAATTCCATGTATCATGGTCACCTTGAGTCTTGTCATTTCCATACTATAATATTTGAAACAAATGATATGCAGTTACAAAAGTGAAAAATGTAACAACCTGACATTCTGTTTGCACTTCCAAAAGCAGTGACATTAATCATAAAGAATTCTAGTACTAAGTGATTTTTCTTATTCATCACACAGTCTCAAATCATAAACAATGAAAATAAAATAAATAGCAAAGATCTCTCAAATAGTCACCTATATTACAAATTAAAAAAAAATCTCTAAACTCTGACAGTACAACCTTATTCTGTCATGCTGTAGAGTAAACTCAGAGCTTTGCGAATTCTAAGCAAAGACTCATCTAGCTGCTTGATTAAATATTAGGAAGTCACTTTCTACAAAATCGCTCTAACATCAATAAACACTTTAACAAACACGCTAGGAAATAAATCATTAAAATTTAAGTATCAAGTTTTCCTTAAAATTGTGGCTTCATTTAACTGAGAGAAAACTGAGCCTGGGGCCAGGTCACTTTCTCAAAGTGTTATAATTTCTTTCCTGGTCAGTACACAAGACAGATTATGATGGCTTCTGTTGTAGCTTTTTATGTATGGCAAATGCCACAGTTAGCATAATCCCGGTTACAATTTAATGGCACCTCAATTTACCAGAAAATGTTTATCTGTCCTCCTCATGCATTTCTTTATCTGAAAAGTCATTATGCTGTATACATGATGCTCAAAATCATCTTATTTCAGTGTTGGCCTTTGCTTCATAAATGTCTTAAATTCTATTTCCCTATCAAATCAAGTGTGGTCACATACCTAATCTCTGTTTTAAGTGTGTGTTCACAGATCTTAATGCCATTTTGTTATTAACCAATAATTTCTTTCAGGTTCCTCTATGTTAATCAAAGAAGTAAATTCTGTGGATATGTCTATATAACAAATTACTCCAAAAAGTACTGAATTAAAACATTAGTTATTGTATTATGCTTTACAATTCCTGTAGGGAATTAGAAATGGATCAATGGAACAGATCTACTTTGAAGTACATATGGTTGCAGCCTTTTTCATATTTGATGACATATAGAACAGGGGATTAAAACAATGAAGTGTTATGGGGGAATTTAAATTTTCATATAGATTCTAACCCATTAGCTTTAGAGGAGGTTGTGTCACTCCTTGCACTATGGAAGCCTTAAGGTTGTCATCACTTAGAGTCAACAAAAGGACCCACAGGTGTGCATTCTTTAAGAAGCAGACAAAATGTCCTCCATACATTTATTTTTTGGCATTGGAATTGGTGTAATTTTTACTGTGGTTTTAAGAAGGGGCTGGTGACATAGGCCTGTAATCATTCATTATTATGGAAGAAAAACATGACTTTTTGATTATAGAAAGAAAATTTTCTGGTGGAATATCATATTTCTAGAGTTTTGGATACATATTTCTAGAGTTTTGGAAAAGAAAGTCTAGCAAAATTAGTATATAGTATGTACATTTTGACACCTTAATTATAACATCAATTAAATTAGTATAAATTCATATTTGTTCATACATAATGTTACAATGAAAATAACATGAGAGACTAGAAGAATTTTATATAAAAGCTTCACTTTTTCTCATTTCTCAAAGCAGAAAATGAAGAAATATGTAAGTTACAGTTTACTTTAGCCATTTTTAATACGGATTGCATATGTCAAATTTAAAAAGTCACTACTTATAGACTTTCTCAGATGCACAAATGCTTCATCTCACTCTTGGTCAATGTAACAGTGAAGACATTCCTATATGAAGTCCTTCACTAGTTTTCTCATGTTTACAGTCAGAAATTTAGAGCATGTATGTAATATATTATCTTTGGCCATATATTTTGAATTTATTATGATGCAGAAAGCAAAAGATTAATATTAGAATCACAGTATTAAAATTTCATTTTCATCTTGTTCTGTGTTACCTAGATTCAACATGTTGAGCTATATATGGAAGATTCAAGTCACTTTATTAAAAACTCATATAATGGCTAGATTTAGATATCATGGAAATATTCTTCTGCATTTATTAGCTATTATGCGATAATAGCATTTAATGCTCAAGAAGTTTTAGTTTTTACTTGGCAAAGAAATAATTCAGTTTATTGTGGTATTTATGATTCTAGATGCTTTGATCTTAAATTTGTCTGAAATTAAAGATGGACAGCCTCTCAAGAGGTTTAGATAGAAGGGATATAATTTATCTAATGGTTTTATTTCTATTAAACACACACATATGTATATATATATGTATATATATATATGATATAATGATATATACATGTTTTTTAGGAATATCTCCAAAAAAAGGTCTCACTTTGATCATTGACGATATTGATAATGTAAATAAGAAAATCATATAAGTAAGATCAGACCTATAAATATTTCATTCTTAGAAAAATGTACACTTAAATTTATAACGTGAATAATTTTGGATCATTGAACTTATTTATTAAACAAAATATTTTTGAAATCTTTCAGAAGCCAGTATGCTTTTCTTTTTAGACTTATTTTTTCTATGTTGCTTGGGCAGTCATGGAAATCACTCTCTAGGCCTGTCTGGCTTGGAAGACACCTAGATCCTACTATCTCTACCTTGAGTATTATGATTAAAGGTGTGTACTGCCACTGCCAGGCTATGAAGCCAATATTCTTAAGATAATGTTTCTACATACATAAAAGTAAGTGATAAAATTACTAGATTTTTTCTTTGCAAACAATGGATGAGTAATTTTATCATGTTAATCAAGCAACCACAGAAAGACCAAGTGTGTGAAATAATAATATTAAAGATGTTATACCTAAAGTCATAAGAGTGCTAATAACTTAGGAATGAAAGGAAATTAATTTCTAATACTGTCTAAGTTTGATGTCTGAATAAGTTTATCAGCCTGGAAATAAAGGCAAGCAGAGTATAGTTGACTATAGAAATTCTAGAACTTTATAAGTTTCTAGAATTATGAATCCAAGCAGAAGGAGGTTCAATTATAGAGAATTTACATATTACTGGGAAATTTATGAGTGATTTTTAGAAAATTTATGACATAACTTTCCTGTGTCAAAAACAGGAAGAGGAATTGAATGGAGTAAAGTGAATGATGAACATAAATCAATATAATGAAAAATAAAAAAGGAAAAAAGGAAAATTAGTGAAAATAAAAGTTAATATATTTGTGAAGAAAATCAATACATCTTTTAGCAGTCTTAGTAGATGACATAGGATACACAAATTAAAGTCAGGGAGTAGAAGTGCTCTAAGACAATTTTTTACAAATATTGAAATTATAAATGGAAGTTATTAATATCTATTCTTAGTATATTTATTTTTACTTTGGATAAAGTATACTACTTATTTGTGAGAAATTATCAAAATGCACTAACCTTAAATAAAACCCCCTAAATAACCTCATATTATAACAAGAAATTGAATTTATACTTAAAACAACTTTAATTTAGAAGGAAAAGTCATGGTTCCAAGCCCAGGTGACTTCTTGAGTGATTTTTATGAGAAAGTTAATAACTAAATAATAGTAAATTTTATGAAACTTAAGAAAACTGAAAAGAAAGGCATATACACCAACTCATTCTTTTTACTTTGAGATACTGTGATATGAATTCTTCAAACTAATATTGACAACAAAAACACTTGTAAGTTTTCATGAACATTGATGCAAACATATCTTAATAAAAGTTGAGTGAGTCAAACTTTGCAATATATACTGGGGTTATTAGCTTATGGACATGTGGAATGTATCCCATAAAGTCATGATTATCTCAACATTAAAAAATGAACGGATGTAATTCATGACAATATAAAATGAAACAAATAGGCATTCCAATAAATGCCTAAAAATGCCATATTCCAACATTGATTTAGGAACTCTGAGAAGACTACAAATTGAAAACTTATAAAATGATAAAGCATGTATCCATTAAATCAAGACTAGTATTAATATTAAATTTAAAAAGGAATAAATGTTTTACTTTACATATCAGACATACAGCAAGGATATGATTTCTTATTGCTTCCATTCAATATATATCAAGGATATCGAATCAAGGAATGAGAAATAATTTCTCAAAACATAGTACTGAAGAAAATCTAATTAAAATCTATTTGAATACTGTATAGTCATTTAGTGCCTTTTGCTACTCTGAAGTCCTTCAAAGACTGTTTTATTGCTTCTCCCTACTTTTTAAATTTGTGTGCTTAATTTTTGGCTAAAATTTCACACAATAAACAGGCAAGGTACAGTACACTACACTTATTTATGCATAAAATATTTTAGTATAAATTGAGAAACAAATCTGCATTTAAAAGAAAATATTAAAGCAAAAGAGATTATATTATTGAAGTGCCAAAATATGTTTTGCAAACTATCATTGAGAACTTCACAGAGATAGATTATCAGATTTTTATTCCAATATTCACAGTATAACAGAGCTATATTTTGGTGATTATAAGTTGTAATAATATATTATAAAAATGTTGTCTTTACATAGTTTCTATCAAATTATGTCCCTCTTTGAACTAACTGCTCTCTAAGAGATAGGGTTAACATAATTTTTATGAAGAAAATAAAACATAAGTATCCCATATAAAAAAGAAAGAACTCACAATTTCTAATAAATATCTATTTCATTACTTCTGATAAACGTATTTATCGGTATAATAAAGCAGTAATATTTAAGACCAATTGGATATACACATTTCTGTCATTTTTGTAAACCCCATATATAAATGTAATCATGTAGCAGTAGGTGATCAGGGAAGAAAAGAAATACATGTGTACATAAACACATGTGCCTTTTATGTGTATGGAATGTAAATGTCAAAAATGCATCAAATGTAACATAGCTAAGTGTTTTTTTCCTAATGTATAGGAAAATAAGTAATGACAATGACAGTTTCTAGCTTTATTGTGCAAAATGACATATAAAATTTCTTGAGTTTGATGCTAGAATTAGAATTTGATATAAGCTTTCACATAATAGCTTATTTATAAACAATTAATTGAAATGGAAAAGTGATGGCTTTCCAACTCCTATTCCCAGAACATCAGAAATATCATCTGGGAACTGGTTGGAGGTGTAGATTCTCACACACTCCTACAGACCTACTAAAACAAAAATTTAAGGAGTAGGTCCAAGTTTTTAATATTATAATAGATTTGCATGTACAGAACAAGGCTAGAAAGAACAGATTAAGTTGAAAACAGTTTACTTGAATATTTGTCCGGGAACTCTAATATATCAGCTAATAAAAATGTCATCATATTAATTCCTGATGTAAGTCAGACTGAGGTTAGTGAAATGGAAACATCTTTATACCATGGACATGGAAACCCTCATGAGATATGCATTCAGTGGCTTTACTCTTTTTAAGATGACAAGAGTTCAATGGTGGCATTATTATTAATTAGTGATAACAAGTTACTTATGTTAAAAAACAGTTTATCATGTGCAGCTTCTGTGTTCCTCACTTGATCATGATGATACTGGTACCTTAGAAAAAGTAGAGCTGCAGGGGTTAAATCTTTATGTAAATGCATATTATATACTTGAATTGGATGTTAGAATTTTAAAACATGTTGCTTAAAAGGACATTTTGCTTGTGATCTTGTTGTGACTTGTGTCACACAGCTCACAATCAATGTCAGCATGTAAATATGACTTAATTAAATCATTCCTACTGGGTCGAGAAATATTCTGTGCTGAAGAACTGTGTTTTTTTGGAGACAGTCACTTTCAAAATGATTACTTTAAAATAATTTTCATTATTGAAATTGAATCGAGTTTTCTGATGTAAGGACATGTGCAGCATCATAATCAAAAATATTGAAAGGACTCATTTGAGACATTTCTTAGAAAAAAAAGTAGATTACTGCAGATAAGACATCTGAAGGGAAACTGCAGCCAGGCAGCACCAGCTAGGCACATGTTTAGTTGAACATGATGATCTCTCAAGTTTATTTCAATATTTAGTGCTCTGTCCAGGCATTTGAACTATTCACATATTTTAGAAAGTAAAACTCCAGTGAGACACATTTATTCACATATTTAATTATAGAAAAATAAATGTATTTGTTAAATATATTAAAAGTTTGATTTGGAATCTATTTAACTTTCTGCTTTTCCAATTCGACCTTCATAAAAGGCTTCATTTTACACTGCATCTAAAACTAGCACATGCTTTCCAATTAGTTTGTTCTGTCAATCAGAAGTGAGGATCATTCAAGGCTAGGTTTAATTTATTTCACGTAAGGAGAAAACATAATATACTCAATCTATTCCCTACTTTCTCAAACTTTTCCCGTTTGAAGGCAAGAATTTATTTATTCAGCATTGATTGACTTTAAGTACATAGATTATATGCAAAATCAAAAGTTTTCATGGCCTCAAAGCATAGAAATAACTGCTAACTATTATAAATGATTACCAAAATTCATAACTATAGGTGTTGATTGACTCTTAATGCAACATGAGAATGCTTTTCTATTTGCTTCACTTGTAAGTAGCTTCTTATGTTTAAATCATACTTGCATCTATAATCAAGAATCTAAAACTAATGTGCTATAAGCATTCCTGCAAGTTGTCTGGAAATAAGTGAAAATCAAGACATTTTTACAAAATCAAAATGTATTCATCTTCAACTGGCTTTGCCTGCATAGGCATGTTTTCCTAGCCATTGTTGTACTAGAAGCAACAAGATGATAACAAATCTTAAGACTTAAAATGAGCTCTCATATAATTTATATCAGATCAATAATATTCCATCTGTTAATGGAGGAGACCAACACTCTTGAGTTTTCCAAATTGTGTGAAAATCACACTTACAATACTTAACAAAAAGTGTCTACTAGAACTGATTCATAATTGGGCCCTATAGCTTGTTGAACTTTTTGAGTTCTGTGGACTGTATCTTGGATATTCTGTACATTTTTTTTACTAATAGCCACTTATTAGAGAGCACATACCATGCATGCCCTTTTGGTTCTGATTTACATCACTCAGGATGATATTTTCTAGTTCTGTCCATTAGCCTGCATAACTCAGGGTTCCTCCTTTTTAATAGCTAAGAAATATTCCATTGTGTAAATGAATCACATTTTCTGTATCCATTCTTCTGTTGTGGGACATCTGGATTGTTTCCAGCTTCTGGATATGATAAATAAGCCTGCGATGAGCAAAGCACACATGCCCCTGTGGTATGGTGGGGGGGGGGACTTTTGTGTATATTCCCAAGAGCTGTATTGTTGGGTCTTTAGGTAGATCCAATTTTCTGAGGAACTACCAAATTGATTTCCAGAGTGGTTGTACAAGTTGGCAATCCAAGGGAAAAGCTGGAGGAAGCTGAGGAGAAGGGTGACCCTGTAAGAAGATAAGCAGTCTCAAATAAAATGGAACCCAAGATCTCTCAGATACTGGAACAGCAAGCGGGCAGCAAACACCAGCTGATATGAGGCCCCCAACACATATTCAGCAGAGTTTGATTATTTCCTGCCTTCTACTCCTCTTGAGTGTATTTGATTCTTTTTGTTCTAGAGATTTTAGTTGTGCTAGTATATGCTCTTTCCAGTTTCTTTTTGGAGGCACTCAGAGGCATGGGTTTTCTTCTTAGCACTTCTTTCATTGTGTCCCATAAGTTGGGATATGTTGTGCCTCCATATTCATTAAATTCTAAAAAGTCTTTAATTTCTTTCTTTATTTCTTCCTTAACCAAATTTTCATTGAATAGAGCATTGTTCAACTTCCATGTGTATGTGGGCTTTCTGTCATTTTTGTTGTTATTGAAGACCAGACTTAGTCTGTGGTGAACTCATAGAATGCATGGGATTATTTCAGTCTTCTATCTGTTGAAGGCTGTTTTGTGAATACTTATATGGTCAAGCTTGAAGAAGGTATCATGAGGTGCTGAGAAGAAGGAATATTCTTTTGTTTTAAGATGAAATGTTCTGTTTAAACATCTGTTAAACCCATTTAGTTCATATCGTCCGTTAGTTTCTCTATGTCTCTGTTTAATTTCTGTTTCCATGATCTGTCCATTAATGTGAGTGGGGTGTTGAAATCTCCTACTATTATTGTATGAGGTACAATGTTTACTTTGAGCTTTAGTAAGGTTTCTTTTATGAATGCAGGTGGCCTTGCATTTGGAGCATAGATATTCAGAATTGAAAGTTCATCTTGGTGGGTTTTTTCCTTTGAAGAATATGATCTGACCTTCCTTATCTTTTTTGATACCTTTTGTTTGAAAGTCCATTTTATTCAATATTACAATGGCTACTTCAGGATTTTTCTTATGACCATTTTCTTTGAAAATTATTATCCAGCCTTTTACTCTGAGGTAGTGCTTATCATTTTCACTGAGGTGGGTTTTCTTTATGCTGCAGAATGCTGTGCCTTCTTTAGGAATCCAGTTTGTTAGTATACATCCTTTTATTGAGGAATTGAGTACACTGATTTTAGTAGATAGTAAGAAATAGTGATTGTTTTCTCCTGTTATTTCTGTTGTTACAGGTAGAATTATGTTTTTGTGGTCCTCTCCTTATGAGTTTGTTGCAAGATTGCTTTCTTGCTTTTTCTAGGGTGTATTTTTTACCCTTGTGTTATAGTTTTCCATATATTATCCTTTTTAAAACTGGATATGTTGAAAGATATTGTATAAATTTGGCTTTGTCATGCATATCTTGGTTTCTCCATCTAATAGCCTGGGCTGGCATTTGTGTTCTCTTAGGGTCAGTATGACATCTGTCTAGGATTTTCTTGCTTTCATAGTCTCTGGTGAGAAGTCTGGTGTAATTCTAATAGGTCTGCCTTTATATGTCACTTGACCTTTTTGGACTGCTTGCACTAGTTTCTTGGTGGCACCCAGATGAGTCCGTTGGTGCATCTGGGCAAACAGGTCTGTTGCTTGGACTTGAGGCAAAATAACTTTTCCTTCTTGTGTCTTCCATTGTCCATCTTCTTTAAGATAATAGTTAGTGGGGTAACCAGAGGTCTGAACTGATTCCTGTGGGGAACACAGTAGAAAGGCCCCACCCTTAGTTCAGTCATTTACACCCCCCCTTCTTTGTCTTTATTAGTTGGACCATAAATGTGACCAGTTCTTTAGAGGCAACTTCTTTTGCCATTTTATCCATAAAGTTTTATCCCCTAGCTATGAAATTCTCTCCTCTTTGGTGGCCTGGGCAATGAATGATTCTTACCTTTAGTGGTCTAAGGAGAGCCTCTAGGAGTGCCTTGATCTCAGTTTTGTTCTTAATTTCCTTGCCGTTGGATGTCAGGAGCACCCTTGGCTGGTATATTACCCCATGAACATGAGCGGTGGTGAAAGCATACTTGTTATCAGTGTAGATGTTCATTTTCTTTCCACCTCCCAGATCTAAGGCCTTGGTGAGTGTGATTAGTTCTGCTTTCTGGGCTGTCTATCCAGGGAGTAATGTTTCTGACTAGAGCACTTACTGCCCATGTACCACAGCCGCTCCAGCCTTGTGTTGCCCATCTAGGAAATAGCTCCTGCTGTCACTAAACCAGGTAACCTCAGGGTCAGGCAGTGGCTGGTCAGAGAAATCTTTCTGCCACCCCTGTTCCTCTGCTAGAACCTACAAACAGTCGTGGGCAGGTACCTTAGGATCAGGCTCAGGTAATAGAGTAGCCATATTGAGGGTCTTCTGAAATGTGAATGTGACTTGATCTGAGTTCAGCAACAAAGTCTGATAGTGAGTCAGATTAGTGAGTGAGTCACTGGTCAGGGAGCTGGCACAGGACACTCTCAAGGGCATGGGGGCCTGTCACAGCCAAATCCTGTCTCAAAGTCAGCTTATCTATATCCTTGACCAGGACTGCCACCACCGCTATTAATCTCAGACAGGCAGGCCATCCAGCCACTATTCTTTGAGAGGTAAGCAATGGGGCGTTTCCATGTACCCAATGATTGGGTCAGCACCCCCTTAGCCATCCCTTGGTTCTCACCACAAAGAGATGAACGGGCTTGCTGATGTCAGGCAGCCTGAGCTCAGGTACTTCCAAAGGGACTTTTTTTTTCTTTAATCTTTATTAACTTGAGTATTTCTTATTTACATTTCGATTGTTATTCCCTTTCCCGGTTTCCGGGCCAACATCCCCCTAATCCCTCCCCTTCCCTTCTATATGCCCTTCCCCTTGCCATCCTCCCCCTATTACCACCCTCCCCCCAACAATCACATTCACTGGGGGGTTCAGTCTTGGCAGGACCAAGGGCTTCTCCTTCCACTGGTGCTCTTACTAGGCTATTCATTGCTACCTTTGAGGTTGGAGCCCAGGGTCAGTCCATGTATAGTCTTTGGGTAGTGGTTTAGTCCCTGGAAGCTCTGGTTGGTTGGCATTGTTGTTTATATGGGGTCTCAAGCCCCTTCAAGCTCTTCCAGACTTCTTAATGGCATCAAATGCCTGTTGTTCTCCCTAGCCCCAGACAAAAGGGCTGTCCAGCTTTTCTTACACTTGTTTAGGGGTCTTTGGGGAAGGGATATGGAGGATGATTTCTTTCTTGGCCTCTGATAGCCAGAGCCTCCCATCCTTTAAAAGGGACCCCAGGTAGCTCACCTTACCTTCACGGATTTGGGCTTTCTTGGCTGAGGCTGGATAACTCAATTTGACCAGTTCTATCAGTAACTGCTTAGTGTCCCTGAGACAGTCTTCCTCAGTCTCTGCTGCAGTTAAAAGGTCATCTAAATATTGCAGAAGGGTCATCTATGAGTTAGACTCATGGTAGATGGTGAGGTCACAATGTAGGGCCTCATCAAAGAAGATTGGAGAGATCTTGAAGCCCTGGGGCAGCCTGGTCCAGGTGAGCCTGTGATCCTCCTCTCAGGATCTTTCCATTCGAAAGCTAAGTACTCCTGGCTGTGGGGAGCCAAGTTAGACAGAAGAAGTCATCTTTATGATCCAAAACTTTGTACCACATCCTGGCAGGTGGTAACTAGTTCAGCAGGATATAAGGATTAAGTACTGTGGGGTGTATGTCAGCTGTACACTGGCTTACCTCACATAGGTCCTGTACTGGGCCATACTTCTGGATGCCAGGTTTCTTTCTTTCTTTCTTTCTTTCTTTCTTTCTTTCTTTCTTTCTTTCTTTCTTTCTTTCTTTCTTTCTTTCTTTCTTTTTCTTTTCTTTTCTTTTTTTCGGAGCAGGGGACAGAACCCAGGGCCTTGCGATTGCTAGGCAAGCGCTCTACCACTGAGCTAAATCCCCAACCCAGATGCCAGGTTTCTTGACAGGTAGAAGAGGTATCTTCCATGCTGACCATCATCTCCATCATGCTGACCATTATGATCTGTGTACGTGGCAACAGAGCAGCCCATCGCTGCCAAAGAAGGGATAATGTAAACTATCTGCTCCTGCCAAGAGCAAGACATGAAGAGATTCTGGAATTCAGGCTATCTGCTCCTGCCACAGACAAAATTCACAGATTATATATAGACTTTGCCCCTTTCATGGGCAAAATACACAACGATTCTGGTGACTTTGCCTTCCCAAGCGAGAACAAAGTCCTATCAACCCCTTTGACTCACACCAGAACCAGGGCTGTTGAGACTGGAATGTCCTCCAAGTCCCTCCTTAGTTACTATGGAGACCCTGTCAGCTCAGGCTGGAACTGGAGTCTCAAACTCTGAAATGTTGTCCTCCTAGACTTTCTTTGGTTACACACAGGCTCTTTAAGCCTTCCTGACGCTCGCAACCATGAACCACACTGAAAGCAGAGCACAAACAAGGAGGCTAGGTAGAGGAAACACAGACAACCTTGGTACCTTGCTCGAGCTGTCAGTCCTCTAATTCACCACTCTCTACGTGGATCCTCCACAAGAGGCCAGATTCCCAACCAATGCACCAAATGTGAGGTCAGAATTGAACCTCATCCAGGCTCTCTGGATGGAGGCGGTGATCAGTGCAAAGGCAAGAGGAATTTAATCATTCATGCATGTCGAGGTTATCCCACTTCAAGCGGAGACAATCCTAAGCAGACTCTAATAGAGAGTTATATACCTTGCAAACAACTGGGTCAGAATTTGGACAATGGTAACTAGGCAGGTTACTGTGTGCATTTGGTGGAGCAAAACAACTTTCAGATCGACTCAGTGTATCATTCAAGACTTTCCCAAGCGGGT
The DNA here is from genome assembly GCF_021556685.1 of Rattus norvegicus. Taxonomy (NCBI): domain Eukaryota; kingdom Metazoa; phylum Chordata; class Mammalia; order Rodentia; family Muridae; genus Rattus; species Rattus norvegicus. The sequence goes on from NC_141554.1 coordinate 94,557,204, forward strand.
TCAGTTGGAAGCCACTGATAGTTTTGTGTAACAGTTTGACTTGCAGCTGTTCCCGGAACTAAACCAGTTTTTTTCTTCCTGGAAAGGAGGGGTCCTTGTGCTTGGAGGTTTGTGGTGGGAATTTTCCCACTGGTCTCAGATTGGCCCCAACTCTGGCTCTTTCCATTCTATCACTAGGTTTCTGTTTTTCAACTCCTTCAATTCATAAGCTTGGCTGTCCTGGAATTTGCTCTGTAGATTGCCATTGAACTCAGAGATCTCATGGCTCTGTCTCCTGGGATTAAATGTGTATACTACCATGCCTGGACTTCAGCTTTTCTTCACCTAGAACTTGTTTTGTCCCAGGGCCAGCCTTGATCTCAGAGATCCACTTGGATTTATTTCCTAGGATTAAAGGTGTACCACCATGCCTGGGCCTAAATTTAGCTGGGTTGGATCTTGTCCCCCAACTCCCTTAAGCTGTTAATTCCTACAACATATGATTCAGCTCCATTCTATGTCCTGGTACCCATTTAATACTTAAGCCATATATTTCACATTTTTCCATTCTAAGCTTACTATACTTGTTCAAAATGTTCTTTTTGAGACTTAACCAGAGAACAAAGTCTCTGGTCAGCCTTTTTGAGACTTCCTTTCTCGATGCAATTAATAAAAATCTCATTACCTTAGCCTCAGGTAGACTCTTATGTCTCTGGCAGAAAGCAGCCACATTCTTCATCAAAATACTACAAAAACAGTCTCTTGGCGACATACTGAAATTTTTCTCTACTGAAATGTCTTGGACCAGGTCTGCAAAGTTCAAATCATTCTCAGCAACAAAGTCTTCCATATTCTTATTAGAATAGCCCATTAAGACCAACTTAAAACATTCCATGCTGCTTTACAAAACCAAAGTGTCCAAATCCACATTCCTCCAAACAAAACCATAGTCAGGCCTACCACAGGAATACACCAGTACCTGGTACCAACTTCTGTCTCAGGTTTCTATTGCTGTGAAAAGACATCATGACCAAGGTAACTCTTAAAGGAGAGCATTTAATTGGAAATGGCTTACAGGTTCAGAGGTTCAGAGGTTCAGAGATTCAGAGGTTCAGAGGTTCAGTGCATTATCCTCAAGGTAGGACCATGGCAGCATCCAGGCAGGCATGGTACAAGAGGAGCTGAGAGTTCTACCTCTTCATCTGAAGGTTACTAGGAGACTGGCTTCCAGGCTGATAAGACAAAGGTATTCTAGCTCACACCAACAGTGATATAACTATTCCAACGAGCCTACACTTCCTTTTTTTTTTTTTAGTTTTGAACAGACTGTAGAATTTTATTATTGTCTTTTTATTATTATTATTATTATTATTATTATTATTATTATTAACTTGAGTATTTCTTATATACATTTCGAGTGTTATTCCCTTTTCTGGTTTCCAGGCAAACATCCCCCTAATCCCTCCCCCTCCCCCTCCCCTTCTTTATGGTTGTTCCCATCCCCATTCTCTCCCCATTGCCGCCCTCCCCCCAACAATCTAGTTCACTGGGGGTTCAGTCTTAGCAGGACCCAGGGCTTCCCCTTCCACTGGTGCTCTTACTAGGATATTCATTGCTACCTATGAGGTTGGAGCCCAGGGTCAGTCTATGTATAGTCTTTAGGTAGTGGCTTAGTCCCTGGAAGCTCTGGTTGCTTGGCATTGTTGTACATATGGGGTCTCGAGCCCCTTCAAGCTCTTCCAGTTCTTTCTCTGATTCCTTCAAAGGGGGTCCTATTCTCAGTTGAGTGGTTTGCTGCTGGCATTCGCCTCTGTATTTGCTGTATTCTGGCTGTGCCTCTCAGGAGCGATCTACATCCGCTTCCTGTCGGCCTGCACTTCTTTGCTTCATCCATCTTGTCTAATTGGATGGCTGTATAAGTATGGGCCACATGTGGGGCAGGCTCTGAATGGGTGTTCCTTCTGTGCCTGTTTTAATCTTTGCCTCTCTATTCGCTGCCAAGGGTATTCTTATTCCCCTTTTAAAAAAGGAGTGAAGCATTCACATTTTGATAATCGGTCTTCAGTTTCATGTGTTCTAGGCATCTAGGGTAATTCAAGCATTTGGGCTAATAGCCACTTATCAATGAGTGCATACGATGTGTGTTTTTCTGTGATTGGGTTACCTCACTCAGGATGATGTTTTCCAGTTCCAACCATTTGCCTACGAATTTCATAAACTCGTTGTTTTTGATAGCTGACTAATATTCCATTGTGTAGATGTACCACATTTTCTGTATCCATTCCTCTGTTGAAGGGAATCTGGGTTCTTTCCAGCTTCTGGCTATTACAAATAAGGCTCCTATGAACATAGTGGAGCACATGTCTTCTTTATATGTTGGGACATCTTTTGGGTATATGCCCAAGAGAGGTATAGCTGGATCCTCAGGCAGTTCAATGTCCAAATTTCTGAGGAACCTCCAGACTGATTTCCAGAATGGTTGTACCAGTCTGCAATCCCACCAACAATGGAGGAGTGTTCGTCTTTCTCCGCATCCTTGCCAGCATCTGCTGTCATCTGAGTTTTTGATCTTAGCCATTCTCACAGGTGTGAGGTGAAATCTCACGGTTGTTTTGATTTGCATTTCCCTTATGACTAAAGATGTTGAACATTTCTTTAGGTGTTTCTCAGCCATGCGGCATTCCTCAGCTGTGAATTCTTCGTTTAGCTCTGAACCCCATTTTTTAATAGGGTTATTTGTCTCCCTGCGGTCTAACTTCTTGAGTTCTTTGTATATTTTGGATATAAGGCCTCTATCTGTGGTAGAATTGGTAAAGATCTTTTCCCAATCTGTTGGTTGCCGTTTTGTCCTAACCACAGTGTCCTTTGCCTTACAGAAACTTTGCAGTTTTATGAGATCCCATTTGTCGATTCTTGATCTTAGAGCAGAAACCATTGGTGTTTTGTTCAGGAAACTTTTTCCAGTGCCCATGTGTTCCAGATGCTTCCCTAGTTTTTCTTCTATTAGTTTGAGTGTATCTGGTTTGATGTGCAGGTCCTTGATCCACTTGGACTTAAGCTTTGTACAGGGTGATAAGCATGGATTGATCTGCATTCTTCTACATGCTGACATTCAGTTGAAACACCACCGTTTGCTGAAAATGCTGTCTTTTTTCCATTTGATGGTTTTGGCTCCTTTGTCAAAAATCAAGTGCTCATAGGTGTGTGGGTTCATTTCTGGGTCTTCAATTCTGTTCCATTGGTCTATCTGTCTGTCTCTGTACCAATACCATGCAGTTTTTATCACTATTGCTCTGTAATACTGCTTGAGTTCAGGGATAATGATTCCCCCTGAAGTCCTTTTATTGTTGAGGATAGTTTTAGCTATCCTGGGTTTTTTGTTATTCCAGATGAATTTGCAAATTGTTCTGTCTAACTCTTTGAAGAATTGGATTGGTATTTTGATGGGGATTGCATTGAATCTGTAGATTGCTTTTGGTAAAATGGCCATTTTGACTATATTAATCCTGCCAATCCATGAGCATGGGAGATCTTTCCATCTTCTGAGGTCTTCTTCAATTTCTTTCTTCAGAGTCTTGAAGTTCTTATTGTACAAATATTTTACTTGCTTGGTTAAAGTCACACCGAGGTACTTTATATTATTTGGGTCTATTATGAATGGTGTCGTTTCCCTAATTTCTTTCTCTGCTTGTTTCTCTTTTGTTTAGAGGAAGGCTACTGATTTATTTGAGTTAATTTTATACGCAGCCACTTTGCTGAAGTTGTTTATCAGCTTTAGTAGTTCTCTGGTGGAACTTTTGGGATCACGTAAATATACTATCATATCATCTGCAAATAGTGATATTTTGACTTCTTCTTTTCCGATCTGTATCCCTTTGACCTCCTTTTGTTGTCTGATTGCTCTGGCTAGAACTTCAAGAACTATATTGAATAAGTAGGGAGAGAGTGGGCAGCCTTGTCTAGTCCCTGATTTCAGTGGGATTGCTTCAAGTTTCTCTCCATTTAGTTTAATGTTAGCAACTGGTTTGCTGTATATGGCTTTTAGTATGTTTATGTATGAGCCTTGAATTCCAATTCTTTCGAGCACTTTTATCATGAAGGGGTGTTGAATTTTGTCAAATGCTTTCTCAGCGTCTAAAAAATGATCATGTGGTTTTGTTCTTTCAGTTTGTTTATATAATGGATCACGTTGATGGTTTTCTGTATTAAACCATCCCTGCATGCCTGGGATGAAGCCTACTTGATCATGGAGGATGATTGTTTTGATGTGCTCTTGGATTCGGTTTACCAGAATTTTATTGAGTATTTTTGCGTCGATATTCATAAGGGAAATTGGTCTGAAGTTCTCTCTTTGTTGGGTGTTTGTGTGGTTTAGGTATAAGAGTAATTGTGGCTTCATGGAAGGAGTTCGGTAGTGCTCCATCTGTTTCAATTTTGTGGAATAGTTTGGATAATATTGGTATGAGGTCTTCTATGAAGGTCTGATAGAATTCTGCACTAAACCCGTCTGGACCTGGGCTCTTTTTGGTTGGGAGACCGTTAATGACTGCTTCTATTTCCTGAGGAGTTATGGGGTTGTTTAACTGGTTTATCTGTTCCTGATTTAACTTCGGTACCTGGTATCTGTCCAGGAAACTGTCCATTTCCTGCAGATTTTCAAGTTTTGTTGAATATAGGCTTCTATAGTAAGATCTGATGATTTTTTGAATTTCCTCTGAATCTTTAGTTATGTCTCCCTTTTCCTTTCTGATTTTGTTAATTTGGACACACTCTCTGTGTCCTCTCGTTAGTCTGGCTGAGTGTTTATCTATCTTGTTGATTTTCTCAAAGAACTAACTTTTTATTCTGTTGATTCTTTCTATGGTCCTTTTTGTTTCTACTTGGTTTATTTCAGCTCTGAGTTTGATTATTTCCTGCCTTCTACTCCTCCTGGGTGTATTTGCTTCTTTTTGTTCTAGACCTTGTAGGTGTGCTGTCAAGCTGCTGACATATGCTCTTTCCTGTTTCTTTCTGCAGGCACCCAGCGCTATGAGATTTCCTCTTAGCACAACTTTCACTGTGTCCCATAAGTTTGGGTATGTTGTACCTTCATTTTCATTAAATTCTAAAAAGTCTTTAATTTCTTTCTTTATTTCTTCCTTGACCAGGTTATCATTGAGTAGAGCATTGTTCAATTCCCACGTATATGTGGGCATTCTTCCCTTATTATTATTGAAGACCAGTTTTAGGCTGTGGTGGTCTGATAGCACGCATGGGATTATTTCTATCTTCCTGTAACTGTTGAGGCCCGTTTTTTGACCAATTATATGGTCAGTTTTGGAGAAAGTACCATGAGGAGCTGAGAAGAAGTTATATCCTTTTGCTTTAGGATAGGATGTTGTATAAATATCTGTTAAATCCTTTTGGCTCATGACTTCTCTTAGTCTGTCTACATCTGTGTTTAATTTCTGTTTCCATGATCTGTCCATTAATGAGAGTGGGGTGTTGATATCTCCTACTATTATTGTGTGAGGTGCAATGTGTGTTTTGAGCTTTATTAAGGTTTCTTTTAGGTATGTAGTTGCCCTTGTATTTGGGGCACAGATATTTAGGATTGAGAGTTCATTTTGGTGGATTTTTCGTTTGATGAATATGAAGTGTCCTTCCTTATCTTTTTTGATGAATTTTAGTTGAAAATTGATTTTATTTGATATTAGAATGGCTACTGCAGCTTGCTTCTTCCGGACATTTGCTTGGAAATTTGTTTTCCAGATTTCACTCTGAGGTAGTGTCTGTCTTTGTCTCTGAGGTATGTTTCCTGTAGGCAGCAGACTCCAGGGTCCTCATTGCGTATCCAGTTTGTTAATCTATGTCTTTTTATTGGGGAGTTGAGTCCGTTGATGTTGAGAGATATTAAGGAATGGTGATTATTGCTTCCTGTTATATTCATATTTGGGTATGAGGTTATGTTTGTGTGCTTTTCTTCTCTTTGTTTTGTTCCCAAGACGATTAGTTTCTTGCTTCTTCTAGGGTATGGCTTGCTTCCTTATGTTGGGCTTTGCCATTTATTATCCTTTGTAGTGCTGGATTTGTAGAAAGATATTGTGTAAATTTGGTTTTGTCATGGAATATCTTGGTTTCTCCATCTATGTTAATTGAGAGTTTTGTAGGATACAATAACCTGGGCTGGCATTTGTGTTCTGTTAGGTCTGTATGACATCTGTCCAGGATCTTCTGGCTTTCATAGTTTCTGGCGAAAAGTCTGGTGTGATTCTGATAGGTCTGCCTTTATATGTTACTTGACCTTTTTCCCTTTCTGCTTTTAATATTCTTTCTTTATTTTGTGCGTTTGTTGTTTTGACTATTATGTTACGGTTCGTGTTTCTTTTCTGGTCCAATCTATTTGGAGTTCTGTAGGCTTCTTGTATGACTATGGGTATGTCTTTTTTTAGGTAAGGGAAGTTTTCTTCTATGATTTTGTTGAAGATAATTACTGGTCCTTTGAGCTGGGAGTCTTCACTCTCTTCTATACCTATTATCCTTAGGTTTGATCTTCTCATTGAGTCCTGGATTTCCTGTATGTTTTGGACCAGTAGCTTTTTCAGCTTTTCATCATCTTTGACAGTTGAGTCAATGATTTCTATGGAATCTTCTGCTCCTGAGATTCTCTCTTCCATCTCTTGTATTCTGTTGGTGAAGCTTGTATCTACAGCTCCTTGTCTCTTCTTTTGGTTTTCTATATCCAGGGTTGTTTCCATGTGTTCTTTCTTGATTGCTTCTATTTCCATTTTTAATTCCTTCAACTGTTTGATTGTGTTTTCCTGGAATTCTTTCAGGGATTATTGTGACTCCTCTCTATGGGCTTCTACTTGTTTATTCATGTTTTCCTGGAGTTCTTTGAGGGATTTTTGTGATTCCTCTCTGTAGGCTTCTACTTGTTCTCTAAGGGAGTTCTTCATGTCTTTCTTGAAGTCCTCCAGCATCATGGTCAAATATGATTTTGAAACTAGATCTTGCTTTTCTGGTGTGTTTGGATATTCCGTGTTTGCTTTGGTGGGAGAATTGGGCGCCGATGATGCCATGTAGTCTTGGTTTCTTTTGCTTGGGTTCCTGCGCTTGCCTCTCGCCATCAGATTTTCTCTAGTGTTACTTTGTTCTGCTATTTCTGACAGTGGCTAGACTGTCCTATAAGACTGTGTGTCAGGAGTGCTGTAGACCTGTTTTCCTGTTTTCTTTCAGCCAGTTATGTGGACAGTGTTCTGCTTTCTGGCATGTAGTTTTTCCTATCTACAGGTCTTTAGCTGTTCCTGTGGGTCTGTGTCTTGAGTTCACCAGGCAGGTCACTTGCAGCAGAAAAGTGGTCTTACCTGTGGTTCCGAGGCTCAAGTTTGCTCGTGGGGTGCTGCCTAAGAGCTCTCCGTGGCGGCAGCAACCAGGAAGATCTGCGCCGCCCTTTCCAGGAGCTTCCGTGCACCAGGGTTCCAGATGGCGTTTGGTGTTTCCCTCTGTTGTCAGATATGTGTGCAGAGTGCAGTCTCTTCTGGTTTCCCAGGCGTGTCTGCCTTTCTGAAGGTGTAGCTCTCCCTCCCACGGGATTTGGGCCAGAGAGAGCCTACACTTCCTAATAGTAAGTACCATTCATCAGCCTAGCATACAGAAACCATCACAGCACAGTACCAAAATTTTATTTTTATACTGATATATTTAATGTTTATTAAATAAACAAATGGTATTTCCTTATTAGTAAAGCAAATATACAAAAGTCTCATCTTATATCCATAAAAACATATAGTGAAAGAATTGTTACTAATTTGTCATTCACATTTTCTTGACCTAATAAATATGAAACATTAAATTTTTCAACACATAAAACTTTTCCCATTAGCCCTGGGTCCTGCTAAGACTGAACCCCCAGTGAACTAGACTGTTGGGGGGAGGGCGGCAATGGGGGGAGGGTGGGGAGGAGAACACCCATAAGGAAGGGGAGGGGGGAGGGGGGGAGGAGAACACCCATAAGGAAGGGGAGGGGGGAGGGGGATGTTTGCCCGGAAACCGGGAAAGGGAATAACACTCGAAATGTATATAAGAAATACTCAAGTTAATAAAAAAAAAAGAAAGAAAAATCACACTACAAAAAAAAAATTCCCACTAAATTCAATAATGAGTTTCCTGTTTCTATTGAGTGTTTTTGAAAAAGTTTGTGTACTCATTGAACTTTTGCCATGTGTGCTATAAGTTAAATGGTACATTGAATGGATAATGCACCTCAAACTTTCTCAAGATTCTTTTAGGTTTGTGATTAACCAGTACAGCTTGATAAATTTACTGGCATAATTATCTCTTTACAATTGATCTTATTATAGAAAGACTTGGAGCCAAAATTTACAAAATCCTTTGGCCTCATTTCTTTCGGCTTTGTTTTTACATATAAAGGGGTCAAGAGGTTCAAAATATATGATGTTACACTGTGGTGTAAGTGGATTTCTCAAAAAAAAATGATGCGAAAGGGTAGCTTTCTCATTGGGTGACTAATGAATATTGATGCCATTTAAACTGTAAGGTACTAGTTGGTATATAATAGAACAATTCTTTTTATATTTTTTCTTATTAGTGTACAATAATTATATATAATGACAGGTTATACTGATATTTTCATACATGTATGTACAGTATTCCTATCATATTCATTCTCTCAAATGTCCCTTCTGCTCCTGCCTTTATACTTTCTCTTATCAACTATTTCTACTTATACTTTCATATCTTCTGTCTCTATGAACCAATATGTTTAATTAGGATTAATTTAGAAAAGGATGGCTATGAAATTTATAGAAGCTGGTGTAACACATCAGTGACTATGCCACTGCAGAAAATTTCTCTCCTCCCAGGAACTACTACCTTTTTTATTCACTGAAATATACAACCTCATAAACTTCTATTCCCTACCAACTCCTAATTTCTTGAACATCCTCTAGGAAATATGGTACATTGTGAACTCCTTTGTCATTCCATATAAAGAATGTAAATGATCATAATCATTTGAAGATTTTAAATAATCACAAATGCTGATTTCAAGCACAATCTCCATATAATGCTTGAAACACAACATCCCACCCCACCCCTTCCCGAACTCTTACAAGCCTACTTCACATAATCTTCCCAAAGCTTTGTAGATAGCAGTATACATGACCCATTTAATATTGAGAATTTAACAGTCAGCTGTTCTCAGTATTTAGTCTCTGAACATCACTGTAAAATGAAGCTTCTATAAGTCATAGGATATTTTACCCTAGATTCAATGACAAAAGTTGAGAACAGCACCAGGATCATAAAGATAAATACAAAGGATGCAGTTTAAGAAATGAAGCATATCTATTTAGCAAATAAAAACAATACTACAGCAGTACATTCCCCAACAAGGTCTATGACATCCCAAACCACAATTATTTGCAAGAATTACAATACCAGATGCAAATTCTTTCTTGCAGAATAGACCTGCAGTGCACTCAGAATGTAGTTTGTTACCTCCATACTTGCCATGCAGCTTTTGCCCTAGTAGGCACATCATCTTTGCAAGTTACTATTGTAGCACAGTGTCCTTAGGTCAAAGTGTATTGATAAGAATTTTCTCTCATGTCTCTCGAGTGTTAGGTGCATTTTCTCTCACTGAGGCCAGACAGGACAGTCCTCTGCTCTATATATGCCAGGGGCCTCAGACGAGAAGCCTGGTTGGTGGCTCAGAATCTGGAAGATTTCAGGGGTCCAGGTTAATTGAGACTGCTTATCTTCCTATGGAATCGCCTTCCTCTTCAGTTTCTTCCAGCTTTTCCTTAATTTAACTTCAGGGATCCCAGGCTTCTGTCCAATGGTTTGGTATAAATATCTACTTCTGTCTTGGTCAGCTGCTTGTTGGGTCTCTCAGAGAGCAGCCATGCTAAGCTCCTGTATGTAAGCACACTATAGCATCAGTAATAGTGTCAGGCCTTGGGACCTCTGCTTGAGTTGCATCCCAATTTGTGCAGGTCACTGGACCTCCTTTTCCTCAGTCTCTTCTCCAATTTTGTCCCTGAAGTTCTTTCAGAAGGGAACAATTCATGGTCAGTGTTTTTTTACTGTGGGATGGCAGCTCCATCCCTCAACTTGATGCCTTGTTTTCTACTGGAGATGGACTCTACAAGTTCTCTCTCCCTACTATTAGGAATTTCACCTAAGTTCCCTTCCTGTGAATCCTGAGTGTACCTCTTTCCGAGGTTTCTGGTACATTCTAGACCTCCCCTTGCCCCAACCTCCTACCTCTTGAAGTAGCCTGTTCCCCTTTTTTTTTTTTTTTTTTTTTTTTTTTTTATTCTGGCACTCAGGGCTTCAGTCTTGTTCCTACCTCTAAGTTCCCCTTTTCCACTCCCTGTCCCTTCTCCAACCCACTTCCGGCCTCTCTTTTCCCCACACCCTGCCCCTGTGATTGCTTTCTTTCACTCCAAAGTGGGATCGAGTCATCCTCACTTGGACTCTTCAGCTTGTTAACCTTCATGATTTCTGTGGACTGTATCCTTGTTATTCTGTACAAATTTTGGCTAATATTTACTTATTAGTTAGTACATACTCTTCATATCCTTTTGAGTCTGAGTTACCACACTCAGGATGATATTTTTTGATGATATTTCATGATGAGTTTCTTAGTATCTGAGTAGTATTTCATTGTGTAAATGAACCACAATTTCTGTATCTATTATTTCATTGTGAGACAACTGGGTTGTTGTGGGGTGGGGACATTTTCTTGGAGACATGGGAAGAGGAGCAGTTGGAGAGCCGACCAGATGGGGGATAATGAATGGGTTGTAAAAAAAAAAAAGCTTAAAGACTAAGAATAATAAGAAAAAAAAAAGAATTTTCTCTCAGCAATCTGCATAAAGACTTCCAAGAAAAACTTCTAGCTCAGTTCAAGCTTAATTTCTCAATTTCTGACAACCAAAGCATATCTTATCTTCAGCAATAAGGTCATTTTACATAGTTGTGACATTAATGCACTATATTATTTGAGAGACTTCAGAAACTTAAGGAGGTAACCTAATACTGGTACTGACATTTTCATTATGATGTCTGAGAATGGATTTATGCACCCATAAATTGCACTAGTATTCATACTCCTTTTTTGTTCAATATACTTTAAATTAAGTACAAGTACATTACTTTTCCCTTTCTAACTCAAACTTCTTTGGTACCCTTTCCCTCCAATCTGTTCCATGTCTGCTCCCCTATCTCCCTCTCAAATTGGTGGGCCTTTTCCATTTATTTCTTTCATTATAAACACCCACATGCACATATACACATACACACACAAGCATATATAAAACACATATATGCATATATATGCATATATATATACACTTATATACACTTATATACACATACATATATATAAACAAATATATATACATATAGCTACAGCCTGATGAGTCCAGCTTTTTGCTTGTGTGTATGTAATTTTAGGGATGATCACTTTATACTTGACAAAATATTAAGGGCTCATAACTGGGAGAGGTTACCTGACATTTTCTCATTTTTCAGCACTTATTAGTTACCTTTGGATATCTGTCTAGAAGTGGAACTTGTGAGATTTCTTCTTCCTCAGTAGCATGTCTATTGGTATTAAAATTGTTATAGTCTTTAAATGACTGCCAAATTTATTATATTTTGTTTTCATTTTGAAGCTATGAACATGTGTACATAATAAATGTGGAATAAATGTTAATCTCTTTATTACTGAAGTGTGGCAAAATGTAGCTGGAACCCTGATGTTTTAGTGAACTAATACTATTTACAAACAAACTTTTATTTATTTTTTTTTATTAACTTGAGTATTTCTTATATACATTTCAAGTGTTATTCCCTTTCCCGGTTTCCGGGCAAAATCCCCCTCCCCCCTCCCCTTCCTTATGGGTGTTCCCCTCCCAACCCTCCCCCCATTGCCGCCCTCCCCCCATAGTCTAGTTCACTGGGGGTTCAGTCTTAGCAGGACCCAGGGCTTCCCCTTCCACTGGTGCTCTTACTAGGATATTCATTGCTACCTATGGGGTCAGAGTCCAGGGTCAGTCCATATATAGTCTTTAGGTAGTGGCTTAGTCCCTGGAAGCTCTGGTTGCTTGACATTGTTGTACTTTTGGGGTCTCGAGCCCCTTCAAGCTCTTCCAGTTCTTTCTCTGATTCCTTCAACGGGGGACCTATTCTCAGCTCAGTGGTTTGCTGCTGGCATTCGCCTCTGTATTTGCTGTATTCTGGCTGTGTCTCTCAGGAGCGATCTACATCCGGCTCCTGTCCGTCTGCACTTCTTTGCTTCATCCATCTTGTCCAATTGGGTGGCTGTATATGTATGGGCCACCTGTGGGGCAGGCTCTGAATGGGTGTTCCTTCAGTCTCTGTTTTAATCTTTGCCTCTCCCTTCCCAGCCAAGGGTATTCTTTTTCCTCATTTAAAGAAGGAGTGAAGCATTCACATTTTGATCATCCGTCTTGAGTTTCGTTTGTTCTAGGGATCTAGGGTAATTCAAGCATTTGGGCTAATAGCCACTTATCAATGAGTACATACCATGTATGTCTTTCTGTGATTGGGTTATCTCACTCAGGATGATATTTTCCAGTTCAAACCATTTGCCTACGAATTTCATAGACTCGTTGTTTTTGATAGCTGAGTAATATTCCATTGTGTAGATGTACCACTTTTTCTGTATCCATTCTTCTGTTGAAGGGCATCTCGGTTCTTTCCATTTTCTGGCTATTATAAATAAGGCTGCGATGAACATAGTGGAGCACATGTCTCTTTTATATGTTGAGGCATCTTTTGGGTATATGCCCAAGAGAGGTATAGCTGGATCCATAGGCAGTTCAATGTCCAATTTTCTGAGGAACCTCCAGACTGATTTCCAGAATGGTTTTACCAGTCTGCAATCCCACCAACAATGGAGGAGTGTTCCTCTTTCTCCACATCCTCGCCAGCATCTGCTGTCACCTGAGTTTTTGATCTTAGCCATTCTCACTGGTGTGAGGTGAAATCTCAGGGTTGTTTTGATTTGCATTTCCCTTATGACTAAAGATGTTGAACATTTCTTTAGGTGTTTCTCAGCCATTCAGCATTCCTCAGCTGTGAATTCTTTGTTTAGCTCTGAACCCCAATTTTTAATAGGGTTATTTGTTTCCCTGCGGTCTAACTTCTTGAGTTCTTTGTATATTTTGGATATAAGGCCTCTATCTGTTGTAGGATTGGTAAAGATCTTTTCCCAATCTGTTGGTTGCCGTTTTGTCCTAACCACAGTGTCCTTTGCCTTACAGAAGCTTTGCAGTTTTATGAGATCCCATTTGTCGATTCTTGATCTTAGAGCATAAGCCATTGGTGTTTTGTTCAGGAAATTTTTTCCAGTGCCCATGTGTTCCAGATGCTTCCCTAGTTTTTCTTCTATTAGTTTGAGTGTGTCTGGTTTGATGTGGAGGTCCTTGATCCACTTGGACTTAAGCTTTGTACAGGGTGATAAGCATGGATCGATCTGCATTCTTCTACATGTTGCCCTCCAGTTGAACCAGCACCATTTGCTGAAAATGCTATCTTTTTTCCATTGGATGGTTTTGGCTCCTTTGTCAAAAATCAAGTGACCATAGGTGTGTGGGTTCATTTCTGGGTCTTCAATTCTATTCCATTGGTCTATCTGTCTGTCTCTGTACCAATACCATGCAGTTTTTATCACTATTGCTCTGTAATACTGCTTGAGTTCAGGGATAGTGATTCCCCCTGAAGTCCTTTTATTGTTGAGGATAGCTTTAGCTATCCTGGGTTTTTTGTTATTCCAGATGAATTTGCAAATTGTTCTGTCTAACTCTTTGAAGAATTGGATTGGTATTTTGATGGGGATTGCATTGAATCTGTAGATTGCTTTTGGTAAAATGGCCATTTTGACTATATTAATCCTGCCAATCCATGAGCATGGGAGATCTTTCCATCTTCTGAGGTCTTCTTCAATTTCTTTCCTCAGTGTCTTGAAGTTCTTATTGTACAGATCTTTTACTTGCTTGGTTAAAGTCACACCGAGGTACTTTATATTATTTGGGTCTATTATGAAGGGTGTCGTTTCCCTAATTTCTTTCTTGGCTTGTTTCTCTTTTGTATAGAGGAAGGCAACTGATTTATTTGAGTTAATTTTATACCCTGCCACTTTGCTGAAGTTGTTTATCAGCTTTAGTAGTTCTCTGGTGGAACTTTTGGGATCACTTAAATATACTATCATGTCATCTGCAAATAGTGATATTTTGACTTCTTCTTTTCCGATCTGTATCCCCTTGATCTCCTTTTGTTGTCTGATTGCTCTGGCTAGAACTTCAAGAACTATATTGAATAAGTAGGGAGAGAGTGGGCAGCCTTGTCTAGTCCCTGATTTTAGTGGGATTGCATCGAGTTTCTCTCCATTTAGTTTAATGTTAGCAACTGGTTTGCTGTATATGGCTTTTACTATGTTTAGGTATGGGCCTTGTATTCCTATTCTTTCCAGGACTTTTATCATGAAGGGGTGTTGAATTTTGTCAAATGCTTTCTCAGCATCTAATGAAATGATCATGTGGTTTTGTTCTTTCAGTTTGTTTATATGATGGATCACGTTGATGGTTTTCCGTATATTAAACCATCCCTGCATGCCTGGGATGAAGCCTACTTGATCATGGTGGATGATTGTTTTGATGTGCTCTTGAATTCGGTTTGCCAGAATTTTATTGAGTATTTTTGCGTCGATATTCATAAGGGAAATTGGTCTGAAGTTCTCTTTCTTTGTTGTGTCTTTGTGTGGTTTAGGTATAAGAGTAATTGTGGCTTCGTAGAAGGAATTCGGTAGTGCTCCATCTGTTTCAATTTTGTGGAATAGTTTGGATAATATTGGTGTGAGGTCTTCTATGAAGGTTTGATAGAATTCTGCACTAAACCCGTCTGGACCTGGGCTCTTTTTGGTTGGAAGACCTTTAATGACTGCTTCTATTTCCTTAGGAGTTATGGGGTTGTTTAACTGGTTTATCTGTTCCTGATTTAACTTCGATACCTGGTATCTGTCTAGGAAATTGTCCATTTCCTGAAGATTTTCAAATTTTGTTGAATATAGGTTTTTATAGTAAGATCTGATGATTTTTTGAATTTCCTCTGAATCTGTAGTTATGTCTCCCTTTTCATTTCTAATTTTGTTAATTTGGACGCACTCTCTGTGTCCTCTCGTTAGTCTGGCTAAGGGTTTATCTATCTTGTTGATTTTCTCAAAGAACCAACTTTTGGTTCTGTTGATTCTTTCTATGGTCCTTTTTGTTTCTACTTGGTTGATTTCAGCTCTGAGTTTGATTATTTCCTGCCTTCTACTCCTCCTGGGTGTATTTGCTTCTTTTTGTTCTAAAGCTTTTAGGTGTGCTGTCAAGCTGCTGACATATGCTCTTTCCTGTTTCTTTCTGCAGGCACTCAGCGCTATGAGTTTTCCTCTTAGCACAGCTTTCATTGTGTCCCATAAGTTTGGGTATGTTGTATCTTCATTTTCATTAAATTCTAAAAAGTTTTTAATTTCTTTTTTATTTCTTCCTTGACCAGGTTATCATTGAGTAGAGCATTGTTCAATTTCCACGTATATGTGGGCATTCTTCCCTTACTGTTATTGAAGACCAGTTTTAGGCCGTGGTGGTCTGATAGCATGCATGGGATTATCTCTATCTTTCTGTACCTGTTGAGGCCCGTTTTTTGACCAATTATATGGTCAATTTTGGAGAAAGTACCATGAGGAGCTGAGAAGAAGGTATATCCTTTTGCTTTAGGATAGAATGTTCTATAAATATCCGTTAAGTCCATTTGGCTCATGACTTCTCTTAGTCTGTCGACATCACTGTTTAATTTCTGTTTCCATGATCTGTCCATTGATGAGAGTGGGGTGTTGAAGTCTCCCACTATTATTGTGTGAGGTGCAATGTGTGTTTTGAGCTTTAGTAAGGTTTCTTTTACGTATGTAGGTGCCCTTGTATTTGGGGCAAAGATATTTAGGATTGAGAGTTCATCTTGGTGGATTTTTCCTTTGATGAATATGAAGTGTCCTTCCTTATCTTTTTTGATGACTTTTAGTTGGAAATTGATTTTATTTGATGTTAGAATGGCTATTCCAGCTTGCTTATTCTGACCATTTGCTTGGAAAGTTGTTTTCCAGCCTTTCACTCTGAGGTAGTGTCTGTCTTTGTCTCTGAGGTGTGTTTCCTGTAGGCAGCAGAATGCAGGGTCCTTGTTGCATATCCAGTTTGTTAATCTATGTCTTTTTATTGGGGAGTTGAGGCCATTGATATTGAGAGATATTAAGGAATAGTGATTATTGCTTCCATTTATATTCATATTTGGATGTGAGGTTATGTTTGTGTGCTTTCATTCTCTTTGTTTTGTTGCCAAGACGATTAGTTTCTTGCTTCTTCTAGGGTATAGCTTGCCTCCTTATGTTGGGCTTTACCATTTATTATCCTTTGTAGTGCTGGATTTGTAGAAAGATATTGTGTAAATTTGGTTTTGTCATGGAATATCTTGGTTTCTCCATCAATGTTAATTGAGAGTTTTGCTGGATACAGTAACCTGGGCTGGCATTTGTGTTCTCTTAGGGTCTGTATGACATCAGTCCAGGATCTTCTGGCCTTCATAGTTTCTGGTGAGAAGTCTGGTGTGATTCTGATAGGTCTCCCTTTATATGTTACTTGACCTTTTTCCCTTACTGCTTTTAATATTTTTTCTTTATTTTGTGCGTTTGGTGTTTTGACAATTATGTGACGGGAGGTGTTTCTTTTCTGGTCCAATCTATTTGGAGTTCTGTAGGCTTCTTGTATGTCTATGGGTATCTCTTTTTTTAGGTTAGGGAAGTTTTCTTCTATGATTTTGTTGAAGATATTTACTGGTCCTTTGAGCTGGGAGTCTTCACTCTCTTCTATACCTATTATCCTTAGGTTTGATCTTCTCATTGAGTCCTGGATTTCCTGTATGTTTTGGACCAGTAGCTTTTTCTGCTTTACATTATCTTTGACAGTTGAGTCAATGATTTCTATGGAATCTTCTGCTCCTGAGATTCTCTCTTCCATCTCTTGAATTCTGTTGGTGAGGCTTGTATCTACAGCTCCTTGTCTCTTCTTTTGGTTTTCTATATCCAGGGTTGTTTCCATGTGTTCTTTCTTGATTGCTTCTATTTCCATTTTTAATTCCTTCAACTGTTTGATTGTGTTTTCCTGGAATTCTTTCAGGGATTTTTGCGATTCCTCTCTGTAGGCTTTTACTTGTTTATTAATGTTTTCCTGTGCTTCCCTAAGTGTGTTCATGTCTTTCTTGAAGTCCTCCAGCATCATGATCAAATATGATTTTGTAACTTGATCTTGCTTTTCTGGTGTGTTTGGATATTCCATGTTTGTTTTGGTGGGAGAATTGGGCTCCGATGATGGCATGTAGTCTTGGTTTCTGTTGCTTGGGTTCCTGCGCTTGCCTCTCGCCATCAGATTATCTCTAGTGTTACTTTGTTTTGCTATTTCTGACAGTGGCTAGACTGTCCTATAAGCCTGTGTGACAGGAGTGCTGTAGACCTGTTTTCCTCTCTTTCAGTCAGTTATGGGGACAGAGTGTTCTGCTTTCTGGCGTGTAGTTTTTCCTCCCTACAGGTCTTCAGCTGTTCCTGTGGGCCTGTGTCTTGAGTTCACCGGGCAGCTTTCTTGCAGCAGAAAATTTGGTCTTACCTGTGGTCCCAAGGCTCAGGTTCGCTCGTGGGGTGCTGCCCACGGGCTCTCTGCAGCGGCAGCAACCAGGAAGACCTGTGCCGCCCCTTCCGGGAACTTCAGTGCACCAGGGTTCCAGATGGTCTTTGGCTTTTTCCTCTGGCGTCCGAGATGTGTGTGCAGGGAGCAGTCACTTCTGGTTTCCCAGGCTTGTCTGCCTCTCTGAAGGTTTAGCTCTCCCTCCCATGGGATTTGGGTGCAGAGAACTGTTTATCCGGTCTGTTTCTTTCAGGTTCCGGAGGTGTCTCAGGCACAGGGATCCTGTCGCTCCTGGGCCCTCCCCCACGGGAGCCCAGAGGCCTCATACAGTTTCCTCTTGGGCCAGGGATGTGGGCAGGGGTGAGCAGAGTTGGTGGTCTCTTCCGCTCTGCAGCCTCAGGAGTGCCCACCTGACCAGGCGGTTGGGTCTCTCTCTCACCGGGTCTGGGAGCAGAGAGCTGCTGCGGGCCGGGATCCGCGGGTGTGGGACTTCCGGTAAACACAGAACGTGCCCGGTCCTAGAGAAATTCTGCTTTCCTGTGTCCCAAGCTCACCAGGCAGCTTTCTTGCAGCAGAAAATTTGGTCTTACCTGTGGTCCCGAGGCTCAGGTTCGCTCGTGGGGTGCTCCCCACGGGCTCTCTGCAGCGGCAGCATCCAGGAAGACCTGTCACAAACAAACTTTTAACATATGATATTTGTATCTGATTATTGGGTAGCTCTCATTATAGTTTTGAAAATCCAATGGCTTGTAATACTTTTGTGACTTCTTTCAGTCCTCAGAATCAACTAGCACTATGCAGTGCCTATAGTTAATAAAAAGTAATATGAATTATAAATCTCTTTGAAAGTTATTATACTTTATATGGTTAATAATTCCATTATTATTTTAAGTATGTACTACATTGGAAAAATGATGAAAGCATGTGTCATTCATTCAACCTACACTCATTGAACAGTTTCAAAACACACACTGTGTTCTGAAATATTAAGTTACATAGCACAAAAACAATTGATAAAAAATTCACAGTAAACCAAGTAACAAATAAGCACATTTTTACATTAATTTTATTTCTTAATAAATAAAGCAAATAAATTAGTTTTTGCAGAAATCAAAGTTTCATTTCATATTGATTAGCATAATTCAAACCAGAATAGCAGAGTAAATATATGGCTTTAAGTGACCACCCTTGTACTCTTATTTTTAATCAAATAATTTGAAACAAGATAAGAATAATTATCTACAAAAATAATAAGACAAAATTCACATAAAAATGTAAACATTTGAAGTTATTTATTTTACTGATATGGATTAATGAAAACTGAAAATCTTACTATCTTGGAAAAATTCAAACCTAATGTATAAAAGTAAATATTCAACTTAAAATAATTGTCATCTCCAAGATTTACTATTGAATAAGCTCACCCTTTTTAGTTCTTTCTGAATTCTGGCTTGCTTGTTCAACTCAGTTATACTGGCACAAACTCCTTTCTAAGATAATTTATTCAAACTGGCTTTTCTCAGTTTCTGAGTTATCTTCACTGCTTGGCCTCAGTGTAACTCTAGTGATCTGTTCTAATCCTGTGGCTCCTCTTCATATTCCGGCTTCAACTGCCTCTACTGACCTGTTCTGAACTGCTGCATGAACTTAAGAATGAACTCAATTTCACTGCATGGTGCTCAGTGAACTCAACCAACTGCCTCAACTGACTCAACTGAATACTGCTCACTGGACTGTCCTCCAATTAGATATCACTTTCAAACATGGCTGCTTTCTTCTAAAAGCTAACCTTGCCTACATTGTTTGAGATTAAAAGTGTGTACTAAAGTTGTCTCTGTATTCAAGTCAGAATAGCCATGTTACTGGTTAAAAAATCACTAATGGAAGTACATTATGGTGATTATTGTATTCTCTTTTTCTATTAAAATAAAGCACTATTATTCTATGTCTGGTGTTTCCTTGCTAATCTGAAACACTTTTCAAAATAAATAGTTAACTAAATTGTTTTAATTGATGGGAACCATGATGGAGACAAATAAAATTTGTTTGGGCAAGAACACCATTGTTAGCATTTCAAAGCACCATCTCTCTTTAAATGTGTTATGGATATAAAAAAGGAAAGCACATTTCCAAGAAAGATTTGTACTAAATTAACACAATATTTAGTGTTTTGATTTGTTTGCATTATTTGCCATACACAGAGAACTGTATAAGTAGTTTCTGTTATTTATTTCAGTACTTTGATTTACTCTTTATGTCACCCCACTAAATACATTAATTATTTTTATTGCATATGTAAACACAACATAGTACTAATGACTAATTACTCCTTTCTGATCATTTTTCAGAAAACTAAGATAAGGTTAGCACACTTTTTCTGATTAAACTTTTGAATTTAGTGGGTGAGTAGTTAGTACATCAAAAGTAATATGAAATGGTAAATTTAAGTAAAAAACATATAGAACTAATTTTCTTTTCTTATTAGTTTCCATTTTTCAACTTAATCTTTTATTTTACAGTTCAGACTTTATCCCCCTCCTGTTCCACTTTCTGACTATTCCATATCCCATACCTCCTCTGCTGATCCCCCGACCTGTCTCCACAAGGATATCCCCACCTCCCCATCCGTACCCACAAGACCTCCCCACTCCCTGGGGCCTCAAGTCTATTGAGGGTTAGGCACATCTTCACTCCCTGAGTCAAGAATAGGCACTCCTCTTCTGTATATGTATTTAGGGCCTCATATCAGTTGGTGATTCTGATTGGTTTGTGATCTAGTGTCTGACAGATCTCAGGGGTCCAGGTCAGTTGAGACTGCTGATCATCTTATAGGGTTGCCCTCTTCCTCAGCTTTTCCCAGTTTTTCTGTAATTCAACTACGGGGATTAGCAAGTCCATTGGTTGGGTATGAATATCTGCACCTGACTTTTTCAGATGCTTGTTGGGAATTTTGAAGGACATTCATGATAAGACCCTTTTTGTGAGCACATCATAGTATCAGTAATGGTGTCAGGCCTTGGGGTCTCTCCTTGAGCTGGATCCCAATTTGTATCTGTTGCTGGACCTCCTTTACCTAAATCACTTCTCCATTATTGTTCTGGCAGTTCTTTCAGGCAAGCCAGAGTTTGTGACTATGGCATGGCAACCCCATCCCTCAACTTGATGCCCGGGACCCTCTAGAATTAATACCACAGACCTGGGACTTTGAGTCTCAGGACTCAATGTGAGGGACCTTAGATGAAACGTCCTACAGTGGGGAAGGGAAATTGAAGAACTTTATTTTGAATTTCAAAACATACATTTTGATGTTTTCTCTTACTTAAGCAGCAAAAACTAAGTTAAATTCTCACAGGTACATTGAAGACTTCAGATACCTATATGGGTCATGAATTTATCAACTTTTATTACAGATATAAGATTAACTCCTTTTATTTCAATGCCATTTTGATGGAGACCAATTTTATTGGGTTAGAAAGAAAGAAGAATAAAAAAGGTCATCAGATTCTTAACAGTCACTCATATTGTCCTGTAAAATGAAATATTGTCTGTTTAATGTGAGTGTACAACTAAGACAGGGATTCATAATGTAATGGGTAGAACAAAGCATCTTTGCCTCATCTTTCATTTCCAGATTTATATTACTTTAAATTCTGCAATAACAAAGTAGTCACTTATTACTAATAGATCTTTTATGCAAGGTAATTTATTTCCTCTTATTAAAGCTTGCTTTTATTTATTTATTTATTTATTTATTTATTTATTTATTTATTTATTTACATAAATTTTCTTCCTCTCCCAGTCCTCCCTGTGACTGTTCCACAGAGACCTCAAGGATCCAGGTTAATTGAGACTGCTGGTACTTTTACAGGTTCACCCTCCTCTTCAGCTTCTTTCAGCTTTTCCCTAACTCAACCACAGGAGTCAGTAACCTCTGTTCATTGATAGGGTGCAAATATCTGTATCAGTGCCATCTAAAACTGTACTAAAACAAGTACAACAAATGCCAATGTATATTAAATCCCTAAAATTGTATATTAGCCAAAGAAACATTATTTCCAATATGAAATCTATATTGTCGGATGCTTTGTCTTATTTATTAAAATAATTGTCAATATATTATGTATTCCAATGTTATTAATAGTTGAAGGAACTATTAGGGAATAAATGACAAACTGACCTATTATAATAAACAAATCTTATTCATAGCAAATTTACTAATTAAGTCTAAGAAATTTCAGAAAATTAGATGCCACCATAAATGCATATAGTTTGTTTTAAGGACATGTTTGATAAAAACATATTCATACCTAATAAAGAATTTTTCTCTTCCAACTAATTTTATATTCTTCTAGTAGAGTAAAATGCTTTTCATTGGACAAAAGGAAGAAAATAGACTGGGGGTGGGGGGCACTTGAAATCTTAGCACAAAGTCTGAGAAGTTAGTAATTGAAATGAATTCCTTAAGTAGGGTGCCAAGTTAAGTGTCTGACTTCCAAAGACACTCACTTTAAAGTATTTGAAAATAGAGTGTCATTGCCTTCTAGAGGCTACACTCCTAGGCAATATAGGACAATATCTATATCCTCTTTTCGAACTCCATACAAATAGTGTGCTTTATAACAAGGTATATGCTACACTTGATCAGAAACATAGTTGAATATGCACAAAATTATTTGAATATGTCATTTGTTAATATGTTATTATACTATTCAACATATATAATTTTCATATTTATCACTCAAAGATAAATGTTATTTTAGTTTGTACATAAACTTTGACACAAGAAAACAAAATTTATGTGGGGAGGCAGGCGGGGAGACAGATTACTTGACAAAATGTTTGATTTGCAATCATGAAACCATGAATTCTATCTCTAGAACCACATATAGTTTTTCAGGCTTGGGCACAAGTGTTTTTGATCTCAGTACTGGGTACATGCAGATAAGTTATGAATCTTTTAAACCGAAACATGTCAAATCTATAATGAACAAATATAGCATGGGGTGCTTGGTCAGCACCACTGTGCTGCTATTTGTCACATTGGGGAAGAAGGAAGCCATTAAGTGCATATTAACTAACCCTATAATGGAGTATATAATCACAATTATAAATTATTACAGTGATTTATTTGGGATACATATAACTATTAAAAGAAGTTTAACTGCAAAAACTTTATTTAAAGCATTTATACAAATAATGTTTAACTTTTTGTAAAATGTTCTACTCAAAGGAAATTGTGATGTTTAACGATATAGTATTATACCTTTGTATATACTATATAATTATATATATGTATATATATATATATATATATTTGTAATAGTCAAAGTTACATCACTGTACTCTTCTGCTTATGATTTACCACTTGACATTGATTCTGTCAGAGAAAACAGATGTATCACTCATGTTCTACATGAAGCTTTACTATTTATCCATTGAGATTTACAGTTTTTCTTTGATTTATTATTTCACTCCTACTTCCTGATCTTTCTTCTTGTCTCTTTATCCTAGCTTGCTTCCAACTTTGGCAGAATTAATACAACCATTAAGGATTTATTGTTATATTTTTCTTCCTATAATATGGTGCCACAAGATGAGTGCATGACTATACCCCAATGTACTAAAAATGATGTAGTTCCCAAATAATGTGAGTTTTAATATCAAAAGCTTGCAAATCCACTATTTTACCTTACTTTGTGGTATAAAATTACTCTGAATTATCTGTTGTCTTAGTCCATTTCATGATGTTATAAATCCTAAGAATAAAATGATACTGTAGAATTAATATTAAAAACAAATACAAATATATTGTCTAATTTCTACAGAACAGAAAGTACTTGCAGATTTTGGGAATGTTTTTGCTGCACACTCATGGAAGCAATTGGAATGACAGAGGCGAGAGACAGAGAGAGAGAGAGATGGAAACAGAGATGGATAGACAAACATAGATATTGAGAGAACATGAATAAAATCAAGAGATGCTAACTCACTTGTATAATGTTATTAATGTCTTTTAAGAACAGAAATTCATGCCTTAAAGACATCTCTTAAGGGCATTCTTACATTTGCTCTTGTAATGACAAAATTCAATATGCATTTAGGAGAAGTAAAATATTAAAAAAATAAAATAAATAGTAAATGCCAGAATCCCTTAAAGTAGAAAAATTCCTTGATTAGCAGTTCAATGGAAGGTGTTTTTTAACAATAAAAAATATTGCTGTATATGAATCTAGAGATAGATGACACAAGCAAAGAAGACTGTGTGTGGAAGATGGAAAAGTTGAGGACAGCTGGATTCTCAGTATAGCTTACAAAAAGAAATGCAGCCCTGCTGTTATGCTTCATTTTAGCCTATTGATACCCACGTCGGGATTTTAGCCTATAAAACATAGTAAAGATGTTATTTAAGCTACTGCTTTTGAGTACTTTTTATAAAAGTTTTCATTTTAAAATGGCATGTTTTCAATTAACATTATTAGCACTCACTTCAAATTTCTGTTTCTAAGAATCTGTATGTGCTTTTCTGTTTTCCACTTGTAATTCTATTATGTGTGTGTATGTGCATGCGTATATATGTATATATGTACATATACATATATGTATGCATACAAATACATATATATGTGAAGAACTATAAACATTTCAATTTTGACTGCTTCAGTTTTAATTGGTTTGTGTCAGAATATAAAATACCATTTTATTAGAAATTTTAAAAACCATAAACTGATATATTATTATTTTGTAGTACATATTTTAACACAAAGTAAATGTCAGAAGCATTGGTAGGTGAATAATGATATTTTTTTAATTGAGGACTATGTTAAGAAGTCAGTGGAAATTGAAAATTACTTTATGTGTCTATTCCATGATTTTATGTCCAAAGATACCTTCTGTGATGCTCATAAATTTAGGGAGCAGTTACATTGTCTATCTTATTATAAATTTACACTTATAATTTGAATATGAATGAATTGTGAGATTTTATTAACATTTTCTTTTATGTTATTGTACTTCAAAACATATCAATTTTAACGAGTCTATTTTCTGTATATTTTATCATGAAATATTTGTTGTGTGGAAGATAATGGAAACTAGCATATTCGCTTCTCTAGCTTTTCCTTCTTACTGGCAGTGGCTTTTGAAATTATATAAGCTGGCTACTTTGCAATTCACCAGGAATGAAACAAATTTTCAGTTGATTTCAAACTTCTGAAAAATCTCTGTTCAGTACAATGTTTACTTTCTATGAACACAGGTCCACTGTTCTACACTCTTGAAAGACAATAATCCTCAATCATGTGAATCTGTTTCAATAGCTAAAATTAACACTATTTTAGAAGATTCACTTCCTTTGAAGCAGCCTTTCAACTGAATTCTAGTCCTGAAAAGGTTTTTATGGATGTTTCCAAACAAATTTGAATTTCATTGCCTTTTGAATTATTGCCCAAGAACAGCAATTACCAGAATTAAAAAGCAAAACAAAGCAAAACAAAATGACCTGATTTTAACTGCATGTAAACTCATAATGTTCAGTGTTCTTTTCAAGCAATTTTATGTCTCTTAAGCCTATGGCACATATGGAATATTTGGTTTCTTTCCCTGCCTCTTTAAAATTGAAGCTATTGTCTACAAATGTAATGTATTCTTCAACTTCCTTCACAGGAGTTTCCCAATTTGATTTCCCTATTACCCAGACTCACCTGCATAAAGGTGAGTTCCGATGGTGCTAAGAATAGGAGAGGTATATACATCTTGATTTTTTTTGTCTCCTTAGTCTCATTATTTTACTTCTAGAAGTTTTCTTCCACAGCATCCTGTAGATTAAAAGGAGTTTTTATAGCGTGTATTCAAGTGGAAATCTGTTTTTTTTTTTCAAGTAGAGGAAAATTGGAGAGAATAACTGAATCACATTTGATATGTAAACCATCAATTGGGAGAGTAAGTTACATCCAGATAACCTATGTTTGAAAGGAATTTCTGTAATGTCATGGTAATTTTTATATCATATAATAGAAAAGTACTACATTTGAAAATATAGTCTAATTTTTGTAGAATCTCTTTATCTTGCATGGTAAATGGATTGAGGCCTGAGCTAGAGTTCATATATTCCTAAAGAAGCCTCAGAGTTTTAGCAATAAAAGCAATACTAGAAATAAATTATGCATATAAAGCTCTCACTTGATAAAGTGAAAGTTTTAGAAAGTAAATTTTGAATTAGATTTAGAAGTAGAATTTATGTTTCCAGTATACAATCTTGGATATTTTTATTTCATTAAGCTCTTCATTATAAGCCATGTATTTTAAGTTTTATTATGGATAGTGTTTATGTAGATGCATAGAGTCAAACACAAAAGAAAATACTTAAAAGTATAAGAAGTTTAATATAGACAGCAATAATTCCTCTTAACTATTAGTACAATCTCTTTAAAACAGCAATTTAACAGGGTAGAATTTAAAAAATCTTGACAAATATGAGGATAGTCAATAAATGATAACCAGTTTTCCAAACTTTCGCCTAATAAAAAATTAATAATAATCCTGAAAAAGAACCAGCAATATGTGAACAATAACAGCATATTTGAAAGAAACAATCTTCATTATGTTGACCTATAATTAATTAGTAATTTTTATTGGGTTTACTTTCTTTTTCTTTCTTTTTTTTTTTTTTTTTTTAGTTTTGCAGTAATGTTTGTTTTATTAGAGAACATATAATCCAACAATAAGGAATGCACATTTTCAATAACTTTTGAAATGACCTCACATTATAATCACAGTGGCATGAAACTAATGCATATAGACTTGTGAAATTTCCCCAAATTCAGGGCTTAAGTGTGTCCATTAACATGCTTCTTCATAGATATAAACGTCTAAACTAGTCAAGGGGGTGAGAAGTACTGCTAGGACTCTCAATGTAGTTCTTGGTAAACCAGTCTTCCAATTGGTGAAAGTCTTCAAGCATCCATTGCCAGACCCCTTCGTCCAATGGAGGTAAATCCTCACACTCCTCTGGCCTTTGGGTGTCAACTGCCATGGCAACTGGAGCTCCAGCTGCTGCAAGGTCAGCCTGGGCTTCAACTGGTGCTGATACACCAGAGTCTCCAGCAGTGACAGGGTCATTACTGTCAAGCACGTCTTCTGGCAGACAACACATGGCACCATCATAGGTCCAATTTCCATCCAGAGAAGACTCCTGGCTGCAGTTCAGTTTGGGAGTGGAATCCACATCCAGAATGGCTGTGGCCATGGGCTCTCCCTGGTCACAACCAACAACAGCTATGGAACCAGGAAAATCAGTTGACCCAGAAACAGCTTCAGGGCCTCCATTTTTCTCTGGCAGTGCTTCTGGAACGTTCTTCTGTTTGCACATAGCCCGGTTGTTCTTGAACCAGACCTTGATCTCCTTCTCTGTCACACGAACCAAGGATGCCAGCTCCAAACACTGTTTCTTGTCTGGGTACTGGCACTCAGCAAAATGTTCTTGCAGCACGGACTTTTGTTTTGCAGAGTACTGAGTGCGTTCCTTTCGCCGCTTCCTTGGAGCTACAGGGCCAGTTTGTTTACCGCCATATTTATCTGACAGTGCCATAGGTTCTATGGGAACATGGAAACCAGATCTCGATGAGGGTGTTGAAGGTCTCTGATGACTTGGATGCCCTGAGGGGCTTCTCAGAGTTGGTAAACCTGGGTCCATTACAGGACCTGGTTGCATCTGGATACTTGATTCTCTTGATGACCCTTGGGACTCTTGCCAATTTAGGTTCTGTTCAGGCACTGAAGGACTTGATTGCATTGGAGTTCTTGAGGTCACAAGGGGACTCTGGCCCATTTGAAAAGCTAAGTTCCATGCTGGCTCTTGAGGCAATTGAGAACTGGTGTCCATGGGGGTATATGAAGACATCTGGAATTTTGGATAAAATGAGGGACTTTCAGTGATATCTGTGTTCTGAACTGATAGGAGTATGTTCCTGTACTGAAAAACAGTAGGTCGCTTTACCTTGTTTCGATTCTTCACTGTGTTTTACCAGTTCTTCCAGAACCAGGCCTTAAATATCTTCTCCAGGCACCATAGTCAAAGCTCCGCCCACTCTTTGGCTCCTCCCACTCCCCAGATCTTCAAATTCATTGGATAAACATGCCATTTGGTGTCAATGCGATTTCAGCCCCACCCTAGAGAGTCCTTGTCTTTGATTGAATCACAGTTCTTTTGTTTTATATTTGAGTCAGGGTCTGTTGTTGCACAAAGCTCTTTCCTTCACAAGCTTCTAAGTGATCTAGTTCTACCCACAAAAACAATGCCTGGGTTTTTAGGAAAATCTTTCTGCAATACATTTCATGATCCTGGATGGGTGTCTACCTCACTTCAAAGGACTCAGGAGACAGAGAATGGTGAACCTGTCACTTCCAAGCTGTCTTTCTCTACATACCACTTTACAAGATAGATAGAACTACACAGAAAATATCCTCAAAATGAAAATATGCATCTAAAGTTATGGATATATATCCAATCAAGTCTCCTCCCCAAGCTCTTATCAACATCTATACCCATCATATTTCAAATTCATTACCTTTCATAAAAAAATTTTAAAAGGTAAATTAAACTCCATGTGAATAGCATTCACCACACCAAATAATGGAGTCTACACAAACCAAAAACTGTCCCTCTGACCACATGTCCTACCTGAGTGTTAGATTGTTAGTCCTAGACTAGAACAACATCTAAATAACCCAATAAAACTCAGAGTTCAACTAGGTACGTTGTATCTCTTATCTTACCAAGACTTCTAACTTGAAGGGCAGTTGGATTTTGTCAAAGGCTTTTTTAGCAACTAATGAGAGGATCCTGTGATATTTTTCTCTCATTTGTTCATATGGTGAATTACAGGGATGGATTTTCTTGTATTGAAGCAACCTTTCAACCCAGATATGAAAACTTCTTGATCATGGTTGAGGAATTTTTTGATGTCTTCTGTGATTTGGTGTCTGAGTATATTGTTGAGTACTTCTGCATCCGTGTTCATAAGAGAAAGGATGTGAAACTCTTTGTTGAATCTGTGTGTAGTTTGCGGATCAAGGTGACAGAGACCTCACAGGATCTATTTGACACTGTTCCCTCTCCTTCTTTTGTATGCAATAGTCTTGGAAGCATTGGTATCAGCTGTTCTTTGGCAACCTGATAGAAATCTGTGCAAAAACCATCTTGCCCTGAGATTTTGTTTCATTTGGGTGACTTTAAAGGTCTGCTTCTTTTTCCCAAGGGTATATAGGACTCGTCAGAAAGATTACATGTTCTCGATTTATCATTAATAAGTGGCATCTGTTTAGAAAATCGTCCATTGTTTTATATTTTTACAGGTTGTGGAGCATAGGCTTTTGAAGCAAGGTCTAATGATTCTCAGAATTTCTTCAGTGTCCATTACATTCCCTCATGTTTCATTTATGATTTTCTTTTTTTTTAATTTAGAGAATACTTTATTAGTTTTTGTAATCAAACCCACGTATATAAGATCTTACATATTTAATACAGTGTGTTACCCCTGTACAAATGGAAAAAACTTAAGTTCAACATTTCTAGACCAATATGGCTGTTAATTTCTGTACAGTGCCAACTCAACACAGTAAACGGGGATACTTTTTTCCAAAGTTGACAGCACAGCTAAAGTTTCAAAAAATTCAAATTATATATCTGTATATATATATATGTATATTTATATGAAAAGACCAATAATAGCAGTGTGTTATGCATCAACATCAGCAACAGCTTTTCCAGGTTCTGCAGTCATCTGAACAAAACTGTAGAGACATCCAGCACACTCCATTAAAAAAAAGTAAAAAAACAAAACCCGAGAAAACAGCACAGTTCTGTTACTCTTGTGGTACCTGGCAACATTTTTTTTTTAAATTAGCTTCTCAATCATCATCTGGAAAGAAAACATTCTGAGCAACATCATTGAAAACAGCTCTGATAAAGCACGGTCACTACTACGTATCATAAAGCAGGTACAAGCTATTTTACATCCACAGAGGTATGATACAGTACTGTCCTACATCTATAATACTAGAGGATACAATTTAAAAGGCATTATTTGAGACTTGATTCTACTTTTCCAGCAGAGGGCCCAAAGGATGGTGTGACACAGCTTTGTAAAGAAACATACTCTAGACAGGATTTCCTTTCACTAGTGGCACACTTCTAAGGATTCATTCTCTCCATGAATGTCAGCTAAAACCGTTATTAAAAAAATGAAATATCCCTAGAACAAAACCGTATAACCACTGGATTCACATGAAGATGACCTAGTGGAGACAAGCTGGACCTCACCTTACCAACAAGCTATCAAATCTGTTATGTTTAAACAGTGAGATCTCCAAGGAAGGAGATGCCAAGTAGTGCTTCAAAGCTTCGGACCACAATCAAACACAGCATCCTTTTCAACAGAAGCAGAAGCTCATCTGAATATGCTCATGGATGCTGACATCAACATTTAATCATCTCCTCACTCATCCAGGAAGAGGGGGAGATCAGTTACTACTGTACTTTATTGTGTTCAACCAAATCACCATGTTACAAAAATAGCAAGCTGCCATAATAAAAAATAAGGCTCCTCTATCCAGCACCAGATAGCATCATTTTACTTTCAAGCCTAGAAATTGCACACTTGTATATAAACCAATCGAAGATGAGGATTGAGAGTTCATCATGGTGGATTTTTCCTTTGATGAATATGAAGTGTCCTTCCTTATCTTTTTTGATGACTTTTAATTGAAAATTGATTTTATTTGATATTAGAATGGCTACTCCAGCTTGCTTCTTCTGACCATTTGCTTGGAAAGTTGTTTTCCAGCCTTTCACTCTGACGTAGTGTCTGTCTTTGTCTCTGAGGTGTGTTTCCTGTAGGCAGCAGAATGCAGGGTCGTCATTGCGTATCCAGTTTGTTAATCTATGTCTTTTTATTGGGGAGTTGAGGCCATTGATGTTGAGAGATATTAAGGAATTGTGATTATTGCTTCCTGTTATATTCATATTTGGATGTGAGGTTATGTTTGTGTGCTTTCATTCTCTTTGTTTTGTTGCCAAGACGATTAGTTTCTTGCTTCTTCTAGGGTATAGCTTGCCTCCTTATGTTGGGCTTTACCCTTTATTATCCTTTGTAGTGCTGGATTTGTAGAAAGATATTGTGTAAATTTGGTTTTGTCATGGAATATCTTGGTTTCTCCATCAATGTTAATTGAGAGTTTTGCAGGATACAGTAACCTGGGCTGGCATTTGTGTTCTCTTAGGGTCTGTATGACATCTGTCCAGGATCTTCTGGCCTTCATAGTTTCTGGCGAAAAGTCTGGTGTGATTCTGATAGGTCTGCCTTTATATGTTACTTGACCTTTTTCCCTTACTGCTTTTAATATTCTTTCTTTATTTTGTGCGTTTGATGTTTTGACAATTATGTGACGGGAGGTGTTTCTTTTCTGGTCCAATCTATTTGGAGTTCTGTAGGCTTCTTGTATGCCTATGGGTATCTCTTTTTTTAGGTTAGGGAAGTTTTCTTCTATGATTTTGTTGAAGATATTTACTGGTCCTTTGAGCTGGGAGTCTTCACTCTCTTCTATACCTATTATCCTTAGGTTTGATCTTCTCATTGAGTCCTGGATTTCCTGTATGTTTTGGACCAGTAGCTATTTCCGCTTTACATTATCTTTGACAGTTGAGTCAATGATTTCTATGGAATCTTCTGCTCCCGAGATTCTCTCTTCCATCTCTTGTATTGTGTTGGTGAAGCTTGCATCTACAGCTCCTTGTCTTTTCTTTTGATTTTCTATGCCCAGGGTTGTTTCCATGTGTTCTTTCTTGATTGCTTCTATTTCCATTTTTAATTCCTTCAACTGTTTGATTGTGTTTTCCTGGAATTCTTTCAGGGATTTTTGCGATTCCTCTCTGTAGGCTTCTACTTGTTCTCTAAGGGAGTTCTTTATGTCTTTCTTGAAGTCCTCCAGCATCATGATCAAATATGATTTTGAAACTAGATCTTGCTTTTCTGGTGTGTTTGGATATTCCGTGTTTGCTTTGGTGGGAGAATTGGGCTCCGATGGTGCCATGTAGTCTTGGTTTCTGTTGCTTGGGTTCCTGCGCTTGCCTCTCGCCATCAGATTATCTCTAGTGTTACTTTGTTCTGCTATTTCTGACCGTGGCTAGACTGTCCTATAAGCCTGTGTGTCAGGAGTGCTGTAGACCTGTTTTCCTGTTTTCTTTCAGCCAGTTATGGGGACAGAGTGTTCTGCTTTCGGGCGTGTAGTTTTTCCTCTCTACAGGTCTTCAGCTGTTCTTGTGGGCCTGTGTCTTGAGTTCACCAGGCAGGTGTCTTGCAGGGGAAAAGTTGGTCCTACCTGTGGTTCCAAGGCTCAAATTTGCTCGTGGGGTACTGCCTAAGTCCTCTCCGAGGCGGCAGCAACCGGGAAGATGTGCGCCGCTCTTTCCGGGAGCCTCCATGCACCAGGGTTCCAGATGATGTTTGGTGTTTTCCTCTGGCATCTGGATGTGCACAGAGTGCAGTCTCTTCTGGTTTCCCAGGCGTGTCTGCCTCTCTGAAGGTTTAGCTCTCCCTCCCACGGGATTTGGGTGCAGAGAACTGTTTATCCGGTCTGTTTCCTTCAGGTTCCGGCGGTGTCTCAGGCGCAGGGATCCTGCTACTCCTGGGCCCTCCCGTACGGTAACCCAGAGGCCTTATACAGTTGCCTCTTGGGCCAGGGTTGTGGGCAGGGGTGGGCAGTGTTGGTGGTCTCCTCCGCTCTGCAGCCTCAGGAGTGCCCACCTGATCAGGCGGTGAGGTCTCTCTCCCACGGGGTGTGGGAGCAGAGAGCTGCTGCGGGCCGGGATCCACGGGTGGGTTTACTTTCTAAAGGAGTAAATATTCTTGGAATCTTTTTCTCCTTTTGCATCTGATAAAATTCACTCCGATTATTATTCAGAAAAAAAGGGGGTTGATGCAATCCCATATTTAAAAAAATGGGGAAGGTTTTCTTTCTTTTTTTTTTTCTTTTCTTTTTTTTTCGGAGCTGGGGACCGAACCCAGGGCCTTGCGCTTGCTAGGCAAGTGCTCTACCACTGAGCTAAATCCCCAACCCCCGGGGAAGGTTTTCATAAACAAGATTGTAGGCTGATAGTGGTGTTAGGGTCAGGCAAGAAAGATATAATACAAAATATACATCAATAACAGCATCAATGAACAAATTTAATGAATAAGTTTAAAATAAAACAAATAAACAAAGTTCATTGCTGTACCTGAAAGATACATTTGAAAAGTGAACCTTTTGAAATTATTCTATTTATTTTTAAAATCCAAGCAAGGCCAATTTATGCTTCTTAGATATTTTTGAATATGTAGCCTTTCTCCATAGAAAGTTCCTGTTTTATTTTGTTCTTAGAAAATTTTATCTACTACATACCTGCCCTGATAATTGTTATCAACTTTTCTCCAAATGTTTTCCCTGAATATCTTAGAGAAGACATTGTTTTAGTGTCCTCAACCATCTTAAAACCTCTGCCTTTTTGATATATATTCTTGATTATAAGCATATATTATATTTCAAATATAGATATCAAAGGATATCAAGAGGAGCACAGATTTGTGTAATACTGTATGTTCTGCACATTTGTAAATTAATGATATGAAGATATGCTCTATTAAATTTTTTAACACCATAGATATGAAGTATCTCATAAATTTCCAAGTTACCATGTGAATTAAATACAAAACCATAACATTTAAAAGTGTTGATTTCAATGCATCCAAGCCCTCATGTTTCCAATTGTTATATATTTCAGCCAACCAAGCAATACATGTATAGACTGAAAGAATAGCTCCATTTGCCTTATTTGATTAGACCTCCAGGATATCCTTCTATGTCAGTGCTTCTAGTAAATGCTTTAACTTATATTCCCTAGAGGAAATACTAGGAGATAATTTGGAGAGCAAAGCAATAGTTATAACTTGTTTCTCCCATTTCTTGATTCACGAGGAATTCATCTACCTGCACGTAATGGACTTCTTTTGCCAATAAAGCAACTATAATTTATACTGCTTTATAAAAATAAAGAATATTAAAATGTTTCATGTCTTTAAAATGCAGTAAATAATAATGAAATCTTTGAAAAAGAAACAGTGTTAAAATAAGTTTTTAAATGCCTAAATATGTGTCTTATAAATTCCATTAATTTAACTATTTCCCAAAGCTTTCTAAACATGAAATGGTTTACTCATTAAAATAATTACAATATATTAAGGACCCTAATTTTATTTAAATAGCATTTTAATAATAAATGTCACTAGACATGCACAACATAAGCAACAGAGGTAGGAAGAATGTAACAAAGTACAAATGAAGCCTTACTGATGGATGTTATAAAATTGTCTTTTTGCTAATAATCTACTAATAGTTTACATTGTAACAGTAACTTTTTGTTTTTTAAAGGATAAATATGAATTGTATTACATTCATCCTTCAGGCATAATATATTAAATATAATAAAGCTCTTAAAAACTGTGATAGAAAGCATTTACTGTGAGATTTCTGTGAACTTTGGAGTAAAGAGTTAGGTTATGTTAGGGCTTTATCAATCATGAGTGAAGTATTTTTATGGTAATTTCTGTAAATTAGAGATTGTCTACATAAAGATGTTAAATGAGGAAATGGATATTGTTACAGGCATCCAGAAATACTCTTTTTTTTTGGCAGAAAACTTGTCTCTCATGAAATAGTCAAATTGCAGTTACCTCAAAAGACCAAAAGCACATGACTCTGTAGTTCTTCATTTAAACAGTACCAATTCTTGGAGGAGAATGTTCATTTATGTATAACTCTTTTCTTAAGTTATAAAAAGCAGATAGTTGAATGTGGTTAGTTTGGAAAAATGATAAGAAATTTGGCAAAATATACATTGATGTTCCCAGGTAATATTTGCCATTATCCTCTCAGTGAAACAACTTAGAAAAATATAATAACCTTATGTGTTTCCTTGTATAATAATCTAGAAGCAAGTTTTCCCACAAAATTAGGTCAATTGACATTATTGTCTTTAAAGTAAGAAAAATAGCAAATTTGGCTTTTGAAAATGAATAATCAGTCATTGGCTAGAAGTAATCATCATTCTCATAGAAGCAGGGGGAGAGAGAAAGGGTATGGGAAAGTGGAGGAAAGGGGATAACATTCTAAATGTAAATACATAAAATATCCAAGAAAAATAAAATTATTTAAAAAAGAAGTAATGCTCAATGAGACATATGACTTTATAAAAGTGATGAGGATTTGCCTTTTATTATATGATGAAACAAGATGTAGCCTAAAACAATTGGTACAAGAGCCTATACTAAAGAAGAAATGTAAACATTTCAGGCTCCAGACTTATGAGAAATAAGTTCTATATTTATGAGTCTTAGAATTTAAGATATTCTATAGCAACCAGGGCAAATTCTGATATTCTATGTTGCCAGCATCAATTATTAAAAATAAATCTGTGTTATGTTTTATGTCTTTTTCATCTTTCCATTTGCTTTTTATTCTCAAAAAATATGCTGTTTTTAAATTTTTGTGACTAGTCAATTGCAGATCTCTATGTAAGTGTAAATAATCATTTATTGTGGTATAAAATACTTTCAGCATTAGGAAAGCTGAATAAGGTAGGGAGATGTAAAGTCTGACACTAGACTGGGCTATATTTTAAGATAGTCTCTAAAATATGATGACAGCAAAAAATGTATATGTAAAAAGATGTAGGAACAAAGAAATAATTTACAGCCTAGTGTTAGTCAGCTTTCTGTTACCATAACATTCTACATTCTTTACAATCATGAATGAGGCTAATTGTGCCTCACAGCAACATGTAACTGAGATATTCAACTCTTATTTGCTTTGTTTTACTTCATTGTTTGATGTTTTAGTTTTGTTTTGTTCTGATTTGATTTGGATTGGGATTTGTTTTGTTCGTTTTGATTTGTTTTGTTTTAAGACATGATTTTCTTTGTTCTAGAATATGTTTCATAGAAAATTCTGACTTTGAACTCACACAGATTCCCCTGGTTCAACCTTCCAAATATTGGGAATAAAGATGCACCACTAAACCCAAATGAGATAATCTTGTAAAGGTTTTGTTTTGTTTTATTGGTGGTGGTGTGTTTGCGTATATGTATACAAATATGTGTGTGTTTGTGTGTGTATTTCTTATTTATAGCTTCTAAGCTTTTTTAAAAAAATTCTTTCTTTCTTTCTTTCTTTTCTTTTTTTATTGAATACTTTTTATTTACATTTTGAATGTTATTCCCTTTCCCTGTTTCCCGTCCATAAGCCCCTTATCTCCTCCCCTTCTTCTGTAAGGGTGTTCCCCCTCCCCAATCACCTCCCTTCCTGACTCCCCATTCTGACATTCCCCTCTATTGGGAGGGGGCAGCCTTGGCAGGACCAAGGTCTTCTCCTCCCATTGATGCCCAAAAAATATTCATAGGAGATATGGAGACAAATTTTGGAACAGAGACTGAAGAAATGGCCATTCAGAGCCCGCCCCACCTGGGGATCCAGCCCATATATATATATACAGCCACCAAAACTAGACGATATTGATAATGCCAAGAAGTGCATGCTGACAAGAGCCTGATGTAACTGTCTCCTGAGATGCTCAGCCAGACTGTGACAAATACAGAACTTCTAAGCTTTGAGTTCAGTATTTATTAGCCTTGTTATATTTGCCTGCATTGTATGATCATAGCACACATGGTAATTCATGACTAAATTTTTGGTCTTGACATGAAAAAGAGAAATGAAGTCCCTGGGGTTTCAATACCCTCTTCAAGATCAAAGGAGGTATGGCTAAAAGATTTCCTAACATTTTATGCTAATGGCTCAAAATATTAGATTCAGGTATATATGTTTGGGTGGTTGTGAGATAGAGAATGGTACTTAAATTATGAACTAAACACAGATTGTTTATATACATACTCATTCATGGTTTCAGCAAATAACTTAAAGTGTACTGAATGTAAAACATCAGAAGAAAATGGAGATTGGTGTTATTATAAATACATACATAGTACACACTCATTTAATGAATGGTTTCTCTATTAAAAGATCTTTTTCTATATAAAATTCATAATTATTTTAGAATTGTGAATAAAAT
Source organism: Rattus norvegicus (assembly GCF_021556685.1). Classification (NCBI taxonomy): domain Eukaryota; kingdom Metazoa; phylum Chordata; class Mammalia; order Rodentia; family Muridae; genus Rattus; species Rattus norvegicus. The sequence goes on from NC_141554.1 coordinate 94,594,083, forward strand.
ATTATAGTGCATCTGGTAAAATTTTGACAATTTCTTTTTCATTTAAAGACTTTTTCTTAAAACTGGAAGGTGACAACTGAGTATTTAGCAAAATATCAGCAAGTTTATCTCTTGGTATGCGAATTCCCCAGCCTTTTGAACAAAATTAGTTACAACACAATGCATAAAATTTCCTCCTGTGGAAAAGGTCTCAAATCCATAACCAAAACAGTTAAGTACCCAATAATAGTTATGCCACTTATTTGAACAGTGGGCACATCTACCCTGACAGTTTGATATTTTGTAGCATACAGAGCCCAGCATGAATAAGACTTTTGACATCTTTTCTCTCTCAGCAACATTCAAAGTCCCTTCAAACACTCTGAAATCTAGCCAACAGGGAGAAAGTGTCCTGATCATTTAAGGAATACTTTCTCTATATCTTAAAACAAAAGTAAATAAACTTTTCAGCCTTAGGTGTTTGCCATCTAGTTATGCATGTTAATAAAAGACATCACCTGTATTATTTTAAGGACCCATGGGCTTTTTCTGAAAATCAACTCATAAGAAAGTATCCCATGCCTTACACTGTAAATTTTTAATAGTAAGCCATAAAATCTGTAAGCAGCAGGATACAACCGTGCAGAATATTTCTGATTGAACTCTCTTTACATATAAAGTTTTATTTTGAAATTAGTTTACTATGTATTATATTTTGAATAACCTTCTTATTCATCCTTACTTTACACCACCCTATCCTCTCATGCCTCTCTCCTCTCCTTACTCCCCTATGCTCTCCCTTTTTATCACATATATCCTATTGTCTTCCCTATAATATATTTTAATTGTGTAGTGGGATATTTACCTACATATAGCTTTGGCATGCACCCTTCATTTGGTTTCTCCTACCTCCCTGATTTTTACCCACACTCCAGTGGGCCACCCTACTAAAACCTGTTTTACTGTCAGTGTTCAAATGCTCTACTTCTATTTTACCTATAATCTGCTATGCTTTCACAACATATCTCCCCACTATGGAAGCATTTGAGCAAAAACTTAAAAGCTAACAAAAATAATTTGAAACTATGACCCATATGTGAGAAAGATCATGAGCTGTTTGTCTTCATGGACCTGAATTATTCATATTCCAATGAATTGGGCACACCTCATGAACATATGACCAACACTAATTCAACTAAGTTGGTTATCAAAGACAAGGAGAAAGAAAAGTAGGAAATTGAAATTAGGAAATGAATCTGTTGGATAGGGAATGAGTGGTAATATGTTATTTCATACCCATATGACATTATTAAAGAAAAATAAATAAGTAGAGATAAAATATTGTCTTGTGTCAGCAGAATAATCCTCCCTATTTTTGTTAGTTTTCCTTATATTTTTCCACAGGAGGAATAATCTGATATGTACAGTTTTTTTTATTCTTTTAGAAATGATGCTTATAGGAAGTCTGTTATTAGTCATATAAAGAATTTAATCCTTCTGTCTATACTATTTTAATCAAGCAGGAGAAATTATACTTTCATTAATTATTACTAAACTCAAGTGTTTTCATCATTATCATTTGATTTAAGTAAGAAAATGGAACAGAAATGTAATAGCCATAGTATATATTTCTCTGCCAATTGAATGTGACATGTGGTTCAGTTATAGTTTCTCATGCTTGAGGCAGTATTATTTTTTTTTCTTCTTTTATGTGAGTTACCTCCACATTAGGCTGTATTCAAAAGCTTGATACATGTGATCACTACTAGTGTTTACCTTCTCATTGTTTAAGATTATTGATCAGCAATAAAGACAAAGAGTAAACCAAGAACTAGCTGTAATTATGTGGCTGTTATTATATCACTTTAAAATATCTAAATAAACCTTTTGCAACAATTATAGATAATTGTGTTCTATGGTACAATTTTAACTGTAAGATTTATATTCTTATCAGGTATAATGAGAAAAAACGAATAAAATTTGAAGTTCAAATAAAAGTCACTATTATGAAAAATCTCAGCTCATCAAAGCAACTCTCTTCAACATCTGATTCCTTTCACAACATAATTTATTTGAGTGGCTGTGCTATTTAAGCTAAACAGAAAGGCAATGTGTGTGTGTGATGTGTGTGTGTGTGTGTATTATATATATATATATATATATATATTTCAGTGACTAATAGCATGTAAAAGCTCTTTATACTGTTATGGTTTTGGCAGTTTGGGCCAATGTATAGTAAGTACTTCTTACTAGAATAAGCAAAAGAAACTCTTACTTAAGAGTGTCATGCTAGATGAATGGCTCTATTGATGATATAATGCAATAGACTTTATATTCTGTCTCAGACTCATTTTGCCATTATCAATAGTTTATAAATGAGCACCAATAAAGAACTCAAAATTGCTACATTCATAGAATAATAGTCATGTCATCCTGTGACTGTGTCAGTGATGACTATGTCTTTTTAAATTAGTTGTTTACAAGAGGACATAAACCTCTGTCTGAGCATAAATCCTTTCTCAAGCTACATTGCTAGCACCTTATGTTTTCTCTCTTTAGTAGATCATTTTTTTTTGCAAATTATCAGAATATGAGCGATCTTAAGTGTTTCTTACTAAACAGTACATCAACTAGGATTGTTTCCTTTTTAAGAAGTGCTTGTGCAGTGCTTTTTTGTTACTTTGTGAAAATGAAAAATAGTTTTATCTTTTGATTTTATGATGTAACTTTCCCCTTACACTGAAAAAATTATTTTAGGGTGATATCATCATTTCCATTTCTGTATCCTCTCAGACACTGGAACATTTTAATTCTCAACATATTTTGAATTTGCATATGAATTGTTGCAATTGAAAGACTGCATGCAAACTGATAAATTGAATAGCCATTTCTCAGGAGTGAGATTATCTGAATTTTGATGTCAGTAAATCAGGCAAATAATTATAATATAGGGAGTTATTAAACATCTGAGAAACAAACAGAAGATAGCCAATAGCAATGTCTTAAATGAATTTTTGTGTGTTTCTCTACTACATGAATCTATTTTTCTCCTTTATATTGTCAGTTTTCATATCAGAAAAGGCATATTCTTAGCTTAATTAAAAAATATCTATTGCATCATATATATTTAAAAGATTTATGAAACATCAGTTTACACATTCTGCCTAGTTTCTGTATGATACAAGTATTATTCTTGGTATTAAAGCATTTTTGTTGATCACTAAACTACCAATCCTATAAAGAGCAATTGATTCATCATATAATAATCAATTTCTGTTATTACTTCCAGAATTTCAAGTCCTACTGTAAAATGTATTTCAAATTGCACCCAATGTAAGAGCATTGCAATTTCATGCTACATAGCTGTCAGAATCTATGGTACTATTGGACATCATTTTTATTAATATTCTTATTAGTTATCATTACATTATGCCCAGAAGCTGATTAAAATTTTCTATTCTCTTTTTCAAATTTTAATTCTGATCTTATGCTTCTTGAGTTCATGATGTAGTATATTAATGGCTATTTACATAGACTAAGATGATTTAGTTTGCTTTCTTCTATTCTTTCTCTTTCTTTTCTTCTTCCCTCTCTCATCTATGTTTCTGTGTACACTGAAATCTTGGTCTTGGGTGGAAATACATATCTCTTTTTTGTAGTTCTTGAACTTTAGTCTTTGGCTTTTGGTGGTAGGGCTTAATAAAATAGTTTGCTGAGGAATTTCAATGCAGAAAATTGTTGTCTGTCAAGGGATCACAGTCTAAAGTCTTTCTAGGTTTATATGATCTGCCTGGAATAAAACATGTTTAATTCCCTCTGGATGAAACACAGATGCACCCTTAATACACACCTTTATCTCAAATAATAAAGTTACTTTGTAGAAACAAGCTGGCATGTTTGAAAGTGACATCTATTTGAGGGGCAGACAAAGTGAAGAATCTGAGGAAGATTTGACAGAATGAGTCAGAGATAGAGTACAAACAACTCTTAGGAAAATACATAGGAGAGAGATTCTACATAAGAGCTGCACAGAATGAGTCTGGAGTGGACGACAGTTCAGTGGATGTGGTTCAGTTGAATTCCGTCAGTTCAGTTCAGAGGCATGTTGCATCCAGAGATTGAGAATAAGCCAGATTACACCAGAATGTCAGCGTTACTTTGAGGCTAAGCAAAACTATTCATTGAAAGCATAGAGAAACCAGTTGGAAACAGTCTTATTGAGTTTCTTCCTCTTGAGTATATTCTAATATCACTACACTTTCTGTTCATCAGAAATTGATAAATATTAATATTTTATAGCTTACATCTGCTGTATCTTCTTCAAATAAAATTAACATTTTAGAGTACGCATGCCTTTTATTCTCAGCTAGAGAAGGAATATTTTGCACTTCATTTTTCTCTCTGGATGTTCATTATGGAACAGATATAAGATGGAAAATAGAGTGCTAACTAAATTGTTTTATTATTTAGCATAAAGCATTCATTAAAATGATGATATTCTTCAAGAATGTCACTTAGCTCAAAAATAATTATACTCTTTTAAAAAGTGTATCATACCTAAAAAGCATTTCATTTAGTTTTAAATTAGATAACTGTTAACTTTAACCTATGCTCTCCTTCCTATTGTTGTAAGCCTTGATAATATTAGAGTGAATTAGACAAGCAAAAGACTCTACTTTATATAGAAAAAATGTAAATAATATATAAATAACTCAGCATGTCAGAAGGTACATTATGTGCTATAGATATGCTAAAGAGATTTTGATGGGAACAGTAGTATAAACTGTAGACAGATGGCTTAAGGGTTCCTAAAGCCTGTTTGGTACTTTGGGAGCCATTAAAATAATAACTAGATTCAGACCATAGTGTGATCATGAATCATGTAAAAATAATCTCACTATGATCAAATAAAATGTTAATTATTTCTATATAAGTAATTTTATTTACATATATATAAAGGCATACTGTTACAGTAGTGTTCATAGCAACTGAATAAGCTTCTCTCTTATTTCCTAGTGCAATCAATGAAAATAAAAGAATACATATTAAAATATACTAAGTTGTGAACATTAATTTTATAATCCCATAACTATGGATAGTGTGACTGGAAATAATAAATGGGTTCTAGAGAATGTGTTACCATATATTGTGATATAAATTTTAATTCAGCAACATGGCTGCTCTGGCAAATGATCAACATCCAAAGACCTTCTGGAATGACAGCCCTTTAATCCTTCCTGATGGAATACACTTAGTTCACACTGTTAATCCCCGCCCCCTCCTCAAAACAACAGAGGTAATTCGTAGAAGCAAGCAACCATGTTTTAAAATGATGTCTAATTGAGTGGCAGACAGGGTGGTGAATTAGAGAATGATTTGATAGAATGAGTCAGACATAGGGTATGTTCAACTCTCATGAGAACAGGACTAAAAAGAGTCCACTTAAGAGCAGCTCAGGAGGAGAGAGATTCAGTCAGATGGAAGTTAGTAGACTCTGTGCAATGCAGTGAAATTGAGTCCCTTCATGAGTTCAAACAGTTCAGGTCAGGTCAGGAGAGGCATTTGAACCTGATAATGAGGAGCCAGAAGATTAGAATTAATTGCCAGAGTTACTGAGGTCAAGGAGAGTGATTAAGTGAGAAGCAGAGAAAAACCAGATTGAATCTGTCAGCCTGGAGAGGAGTTTTGAGCCAGAACGGCTGAGTTGAAACAGACAGCCAGAGTCGAGAATGAACTAGAGTCAGCTTATTCAGCTTATTCAGAAGTCAGCCTCCGAGGCAATACTTATATTGGGCAAATAAAATTGACTCTACTTTGATAGAAAACAATAGAATTCTCAGGTTTAAGTTGGTTTTATTGTTGTGTTATTTCTATACTTATTACATTCTCCCTTTGAAACCAGTACACAAGAACCATTCTCTTACACTGCACCCCACAAATCATCAATTCATATGATTTTGAAGTGTTATTTCTGTTCTATATCAGTGTACAAAAAGTCTTCTTAAAGACATGCATCAATTTCTTTTACAAGACACTCTTAGAAATGAAATAAAGATAAGTCTTCAGATGAATATTCATATTAAAGAGAAAGAATATTCATGTTAAAGAGAAAGAGAAACATCATGCCATCTATATTGTAGACATTTCTCATGGACCTTTGGTATCTGTAGGAACAATAAGCAAATGTGTGAATATTCAGTTTTGTAGGCTGGGGTACCTTACAATGTCTCACAGGAAAAAAAAAACTGTAAGTCTCTAGTGTATGTCCCCTATTTCTGGAAGTTACCATATGCTAACAATATGTTTTTGGGTGACCCTATATGATCCTGTTACAAATAAGTTACCACAATTTGTATAACATCTCACCTACAACTTCAGGAATAAAACTAGGAGACACAGATTAAACGAAATCCCTGTTAGAGAAAAGAAACACAGGGCTTAAGTCCCATGGAGATTCTTTTTTTTAAGTTATTCAAATATGTATATGAGTACTTTGTTTGCATGTAGTCTGCACATCAGAAGACAGCCTTATATTGTTTGAGATGCCATGTGGGAATTGAACTCAAAAATTTCAGAAGATTAGGGAGTTGTCTTAAGCACTGAGCTATTTTTCAAGCCCCATAAACTATGTTCTCTCTCTCTCTCTCTCTCTCTCTCTCTCTCTCTCTCTCTCTCTCTCTCTCTCTCTCTCTCTCCCTACCTATTTTTTAAATTCCAGATTTTATTCCTCTCCCAGTCTACCTTCTGACTGTTCCATATCCTATGAGTCCTCCCCGAAACCCTTGTCTCCATGATGATGTCCCCACCCCACCTAGTCCACCAGACCTCGAAACTCCCTGGGGCTTCCAGTCTGTTTCGGGTTAGATTCACATTCTTTCACTGAACCCAGACCAGGCATTCCTCTGCTGTATATGTATTGGGATCCTCATATCAGCTGGTGTATGCTGCTTGGTTGTTGATCCAGTATCTGAGATATTTCCGGAGTCCAGGTTAACTGAGACTGCTGTTCCCCTTACAGGGTTGCCCTCCTACTCCTCAACTTCCTCTAGCTTTTACCTAATTCAATCAGAGGGCTCAGCAGCTTCTGTTCATTGTTTGGGTGAAAATATCTGCATCTGACTCTTTCAGCTGTTTGATGGGTCTTTCAGAGGGCAGACATGATAGGTCCCTTATTTTAGTCATTTTAAATATATGGTTTATTTATTCTTAAGATTTCATACAAATGTATAAACCCCTACACTTCCTTCTAAAACTTTGCTCCTCATTTCTTTTAAATTTTATTTTTCATGGATAATTTATGTATTTACATTTCAAATGTTATTCCCCTTTCCCCCTCTTCTAAACCCCCTACCCTTTCCCCCTGCTTCTATGAGAATGAGGACATGCCCACTCCCACCCACTCACTCGTACCTCAATACCCTGGCATTCCCTACATTGGTGGAACTAGGATCCACCTTCACAGGATCAAGGGCTTTTCCTCCTATTGATGTTGGACAATGCCATCCTCTGCTATATATGTGGATGGAGTCATGGGTCCCTCCATTTGTACTCATTGGTTAGTAGTTTAGCCCCTGGGAGTTCTGGTGGGGTCAAGTTGGTTGATATTGTTGTTCTTCCTATGGAGTTGTTCTCCCTTCTAAGAAGGAATGAAGCATCCAGATTTTGGTATTTCTTCTTTTAGAGCTGTAGATTGATGTCATTATGCAGGTGAAGGCAGACACAAGATAAAATAAGGCCTGTTAAAGGACAAGAAGGAAGGTTGGGTAGGAACAGAGGTTTTAGAAGAAGAGGGAGAAGCAAAGAAGGAGAGACAACATGGAGGCAACATAAACAATCCTTGGCATGCATTTCTACATAGATACAAGTTGTTATGAATATTTCTTAAAGAATCGATTTCTATAGGTCAATTTACTTATCAAGGTGGGCTGTTTATATCTTTATCAATTGGTTTTGAATTTATTGTGTGGATGTACTATGGATTGAGATTTAACATATAAATCTGATTGATAATTTATAGTTTATTGAGTCACGATTTTACAATTTATTAAGACTTGATTTTACTGGGTAGCTGGAGAGAGTTCACAGCTACTAGAGGGCCATCAGGAGAGAAACTAACCAGAGATAAATTTTGGTTAGTTCCATATTGTCCCAGAGTTGGTGGAACTAACTCTAGGAAGCAGTGTGGCAAGGTGCCATGCTGGAATGGCTCATGGATTGCCTGGGTCTGAGAGTATTTGGGAGCAGTTTGGAGACACTCTGATAAAGATACTCCACAGTGGCATGTGGCCTCACAGGTGCCAGCACTAGCACAGGATAAAAGGTTAATTATTTTTTAATATTTAGTTGGTTGATATTGTTGTTCTTCCTAAGGGGTTGAAAACCCCCTTCAGCTCATTCAGTGTTTTCTCTAACTTCTCTATTGGGGTCCCCTTGTTCAGTCCAATGGTTAGCTGTAACCATTCTCATCTGTATCAGTAGGGTTCTGGCAGAGCCTCTAAGGAGATGCCCATATCTGGCTCCTGTCAACAAGCTCTTATTGGAATCAGTAAAAGTGACTGGGTTTGGTGGCTGTATGTGGGATGGATCTCCAGGTGGGACAGTCTCTGGATGCCCTTTTCTTCACTCCCTGATCCACTCTTTGTCCCTGTATTTCCTACCATGAGTATTTTGTTCTCCCTTCTAAGAAGGAATGAAGCATCCTAATTTTGGTCTTCTTTATTCTTGAGCTTTATATGATTTGTGATTTTTTTTTCTGAGTTTTTCTAAGCTTTTGGGCTAATATCCACTTATCAGTGAATGCATACCATGTGGGGGTTGTGTGTGTGTGTGTGTGTGTGTGTGTGTGTGTGTGTGTGTGTGTTATTGGGGTAACACACTCAAGGTGATATTTTCTAGCTCCATCCATTTTTCTTAAGAATTTCATGTAGTCATTGTTTTTTAATAATTGTGTAGTACTCCATTGTGTAAATGTACCACATTTCCTGTATCCATTACTCTGTTGAAGGACATCTTCGTTTTGTCCAGCTTCTGGCTATTATAAATAAGGCTGCCATGAACAGCATGGAGCATGTACCCTTGTTATATGTTGGAACATCTTTTGGGTATATGCCCAGGAGTAGTACAGCTAGGCACTTAGGTTGTACTATGCCTAGTTTTCTGAGGAACTGTCAGACTGATTTCTAGAGAGATTGTATGAGCTTTCAATCCCACCAACAATGGAAGAGTGTTCCCATTTCTCCACATCCTCACCCTCATCTACTGCCACCTGAGTTTTTTATTTTAGCCATTTGTCTGGTGTGACGTGATATGTCAGAATTGTTTTGATTTGCATTTCTGTGATGACAAACTAAGGATGTTGAACATTTCTTTGGTGCTTTTCAGCCATTCGGTATTCTTCAGTTGAGAATTCTTTGTTTAATTCTGTACCTCATTTTTTAATAGGGTTATTTGATTCTCAGGAGTTCTAACTTGAGTTCTTTGTATATATTGGATATAAGCCCTCTATCAGATGGAAGATTGGTAAAGATCTTTTCCCAATCTGTTGGTAACTGTTTTATCCTATTGAGAGAGTCTTTTGCCTTACCAAAGGCTTTGCAATTTTATGAGTTTCCATTTGTCTATTCTTGATCTTAAAGCATAAGCCATTGGTGTTCTGTTCAGGAAAATTTCCCCTGTACCTATATGTTCAAGGTTCTTCCTCTCTTTCTCTTCTATTAGTTTCAGTGTATCGGGTTTTATGTGGAGGTTCGTGATCCACTTGGACTTGAGCTTTGTAGAGGGAGATAAGAATGGATTGAATTGCATTCTTCTACATGCTGACCTCCAGTTGAATCAGCACCACTTGTTGAAATGCTCTTTTTTCCCACTGGATGGTTTTAGCTTCTCGGTCAAAGATCAAGTGACCATAGTTATGGGTTCATATCTGTATTCAAATTTATTCCATTGATCTACCTGCCTATCTCTGTGTCAATACCATACAGTTTTTATCACTATTGCTCTGTAATACTGCTTGAAAAGAGGGATGGTGATTTCCCCCAGAAGTTCTTTTATTGTTGAAATTAATTTTCCCTATTATTTTTTTTTTTTGCTTCTTGCAAATTGCTCTTTCTAATTCTATGAAGAATTGAGTTGGATTTTTTTTTAAATCTTTATTTACTTGAGTATTTCTTATTTACATTTCAATTGTTATTCCCCTTCCTGGTTTCTGGGCCAACATCCCCTAACCCCTCCCCCTCCCCTTCTATTTGGTTGTTCCCCTCCCCATCCTACCCCCATTACCGCCCTCCCCCCAACTTGCATTGAATGTGTAGTTTTTTTCAGCAAGACAGCCATTTTATTACATTAATCCTGACCATCCATGATGTAAGTGTTCCATAGCCTCAGTAACAGTGCCAGACCTTGGGTTCTCCCCTTGAGCTGGTTCCTACTTTGGACCTGATGCTGGACCTTCTTTTTATTAGACTCGTCTTCATATCCATCTCTGAAGTTCTTTCAGATATGAACAATAATGAGTCAGAGCTTTGACTGTGAGATAGCCACCCCATCCCCTAATGGATGCCCTGTCTTTCTGCTGAGGTAGTTTCTACAAGTTCCTTCTCCCCACTGTAGGGCATTTTCACCAGGATCTGTCTCTTGATTTCTGAGAGTCTCTCACTTCTCAGGTCTCTGGTACATTCTGGAGGGTCCCCCTTCCTGCTACTTCCTGAGGTTGTCTGTTTCCAATCTTTTTGCTGGTCTTCTGGGCTTCAGTCCTTTTCCCTCACCTAATGCCTGATCTTATTCCCCTTTTTTTTTCTTTCCTGTTCCCTTTCCTACCCATGTGCCTCCCTCCCTCACCACTTGATTGCTTTCTTCTCCTCCACAAGTATGACTGAAGCTTCTTCATTTGGGCCCTTCAATTTGTTGGCCTTTGTAAGTTCTGTGAATTGTATCTTGTGTATTCTGTACCCTTATAGGGGTTAATATGCACTTATTAATGAGTACATACTGTGCATGTTCTTTTGGGTCTGAGTTGTTTTTGGAGACAGGCTTTCTTTGTTTAGCCCTGGCTGTCCTGGACTCAGTTTGTAGATGAGGCGGGCCTTAAACTTACAGACATCCCCTTGCCTCTGGTTCCCAAGTGCTGGGATTAAAGTTTTATACCATCATGCCCCCAAAGAGAATTTTAAAAAGAAATAAATGAAGGGTCACATGGTTCATGTTTCCTATGTTTCTAAAAAAAAATCAGTTTACCTGACATTCAAATGGCCACTAATTGCATTGCTTATTTACCAGGAAATATGAAAAAATCAAAAATTGCCAAGTGGTTGAAAATCTACATCTTAAAAAAGTCTATCATTTTTTTTTTTGATTTGTGGAACAATGTTCCAACAACTTTATTCTTTCTCCCATGGCTTATATATTCCAGCAAAATGTTTCAAGCAGTATAAAGTTATGATGTGATTACCTTCTAGATTTCTTCTAGTGAATGACTGTGAAAAAACACTATGTTCCCCAGTAATTTTATAAGAAATAACATTACTTAGTACAGGTAAAGAAAACAATTATTCCCAAGAACCCGTGTACATTCATAACTTAGCGCCTTGGTACAGATTAACAAAGTGTATGCAAGCAAGACGGTTTTCTCAGTCAGTTTCCCTTACTGGGAGGCGGCAACTTTTGGTTACAAAGAAAGGGTTATTTTAATTATTTATCTTTAAAAGTAATCTAAGAATCCTAAAAGAATCACAAATCTAAACTTTTATATAAAAATCAGTCAGATCTACCTTAAATCCTCAGAACGCTCATCTACTCATCAGTAATCCCTAATTAATCACACCAGGGAGCTGAGGGCAAAATGGGAATAAGAAACCCATCATCACCTGTCCAGCCTCAGTGAGAGTCGAGTCAGCCAGTGCTGCCATTGCTCTTGTTTCCTGACCACAAAGGTCCCCATCTTAACTAACAAGAGGGTGCCTTTCTGAATTTCACATTGTTCCCTAAGATTTCTACATCAGAGCCAGTAGTAAAAACATCTCAACCTAGCTTCACTAACGATTTTATTCTTCCAAATGCTTTCTAAGGCTGGTGGTCACTGCTGACAATCTGTGTCTCTAAGTTCTTTCCTCAGATGGTGATTGAATCATTAATCAGCTCCGGCAGCAATACTGAGAGAGATCAGGCATTATCACTGTGATTGCCAGAGATACTGTCCAGTGAGGGGCTGGCAGTCCTTAGAGTTTTCACACAGTTCTTAGAGAAGAGGGAGGCGAGGGCAGCAAGCAGAGCATGAAGTCCTCTGGACATATGGTCCTCAGGGCCCTGCCATACTCAAGTGCTGTAACCTATCCTGGCTGTGCTGACCAGGGGGCTGCATTCCCTGAGTTCCAAAGCCGTTTATCACTCCTCCTGCAGAGTAAGAGGAAGCTTGGCATAGTAGCATTAAGGAGGAATCTGAGGCAGGAGGATCAAACTTCAAGCTCAGCCCAAGCTCTAAAACAATGCTTGTCTCAAAAATAGATAAATGTACACAGTGATTTTGTAGATAATATCACATTTTGAAAGACCCCCAGAGAGGACCTTTCCCTCAGGAGGAGTCCCAAGCGCCCAATGACCGAGCCGAGTCCACTCGGATGCAATCAGCAAGAGGGTTTATTGGAAAACACAGGTACCTGCGGGCACACAGTCTCTTCGGAGGACTTGCGCGCCCAGCAGCTCCAGCATGGGGCTTTTATAGGGATTGGGGAAGCAGAAGCGGGCGTACAGAAGCAGATGCATAGTTACGGGGATTGGTGGATTCAAACGAGGCACATAGACATGTTCACATATGATTGGCTATTTCACATGATGAGGTAATAAGGTATAGCTACACACATTGGCAGGTTTGGGGCGTCCTGGATGTCGGGGGCTGGGGGCTTATCTCTTCCTGCCAGGTGGCCTGTGAGTGGTACTCCTGGTCTGTTCTGCATTCCTTTCCTTTTATGGTCTGTTAGTTTTCACAGTGACTCGGCCCTAGGTATCTGGGCGTGCCTGAGCTCGTTCAAGCCTGTTGCAACTCTGAGTTAAGACTCATGGGGTGGGTCTTTCATTTTCCCCCATTTTCTTTTAGACTTGAGTAAAATCCTTTACTCAAATCGAATTCTAAGGAATCTCTTCCTGTTGTCTTACCCTCTGGTATTGTTGGGTGAGAACAAGCATCTGAATGACTGAGAGTCTGTTCTTTATGAACTGCACCAATCTGTTTAGAATGCAGGGGCCAAAGAGGAAGATTAGGAGGAGGATGATTAAGGGTCCCATCAAGGTGGACACCAGGGTAGCAAACCAAGGGGATCGGTTAAACCACCCCTCGAACCAGCCTTGTTGGGAATCAAACAGCTTCTGTCTCTGGGCCAAGCGTTCTCGGAGCTTAGCCATGTTATCTCTCACTAATCCTGTATGGTCTGCATAGAAACAACATTCTTTCAGTGTAGCACACAGGTTCCTTCTTTAAGGAATATCAGGTCTAGGGCTGGGGATTTAGCTCAGTGGTAGAGCGCTTACCTAGGAAGCACAAGGCCCTGGGTTCGGTCCCCAGCTCCGAAAAAAAGAACCAAAAAAAAAAAAAAAGGAATATCAGGTCTAATCTCCTATTCTGAAGGACTACCTCTGAGAGGGAGGTTAGGTATTCTTGGAGGTCAGCTAAAAAGTCTTTCACTCTTTTTATATCTGAGTCAATGGCAGTTCTGAATTCTCTATAAACCTTGCATTGCAGGGCAATGGCAGATGTCCTTGTGCTGCCCTTGCAGCACCTAGATAGCCTTAAGTAATTCTCAACTCTTTTTTTTTCTTACTAAGTCTCTAGCATCAGGATTCCAATCTGGACACTATCTAAACCTGCACACCAAGGTCATGACTAGCTTTTAGAACTTCTAAACTTGTACAGATTGTGATCCCTGAGGCACAGTCCCAAGAAGTGTTAGGAGTACTAACATATGCAATGTTACATCATTTGTAATAGAAATCAAGCCTATCCCCACACCTATCTTGATAAAACCCGGGGCAAACATGAAATTAAGTCTAGGGAGCTTTTTGAAGATCTGATTTTCCCTCTAGGTCCCAGCTCTCAGCCCCAACAGCTAGTACACGGCTGGTGAGGGCTGAGAGTTGATGGCTGTCAGGGTGGTCAGCAGCACCAGGTACGGTCCTTTCCAGTGAGTATCTGGGTTCGGTGCCATCGTATGTAGCCGAGTCTCCGACCTGGAACTGGTGAGATGTCTCAGGGGTCCCCAGGGCATAGGCTGCTGCCAGCTCTGAGCAGATTTCTTTCTGTATCACCTGTAGGTCTTTTAGCCTAGCACACAAATCATTATTACTATGGCACTATGACATGTTGGTTCAGTAACATCATCTAATACAGTCAGGGGGACTGAGGCCCCATTTAAGATCTCAAAGGGGGTAAGGCTGAATCTGGGAGGGTATTTCTTGCTCTGAAGAGAGCAAGAGGGAAGGAGTGTCACCCAGTCTGTGCCAGTCTCCATGGTTAATTTGGTCAGGGTCTCTTTTAGAGTTCTATTTATTTACCCTCCTGTCCTGAACTTTGAGGTCTGTAAATACAATGTAATTTCCAATCGACCTCTAAATACTTGGCCACACCCTGGCTTACCTTGGCAACGAAAGTAGGGCCGTTGTCTGACCAGATTACCTTGGGCATTCCAAATCGGAGGAAGATTTCTTCCAGTATCTTCTTGATGATTGCAGAGGCCGTCTCTTGTTTGGTGAGGAAAGCTTCTATCTATTCCTGAAAAAGTATCTACAAGCACTAGGAGATACTTGTGATTATATTTTTCTGGTTTTATCTCAGTGAAGTTCACTTCGACTTTTCACCAAACTCTCTGGGTCTCTTTGCCCTGTTTGCTTGCTAAGCATTCACTTATTGACATACCTTATACTTTCTACTGCCTCTCTGGCTAAAATCTTAAAGTCTATTACATACACTTAACTACTTGGACAAACTTTTTATCTCCTAAATGAGTCCATTTCTGTATTTGGCAAAGTGAGTCTTTTCTTTGTTCTCTGGGGGAGTATAGCTTCCCCCACAAGTGTGCCATTGTCCTTTATCTTTTAAGCAATTTGGGCCTTTTCTAAGTGAGGCCATCCCTTAGTCCGATCCTAGTTCTCAGTGGCTGTCTCTTGCAGGCCTGCAACCAGGATAGGCTCCTGCATAGCCATTTCCCGAGCCACTTTATCTGCTTTGTTACTGCCCAATGCCACTGAATCTCTTCCCTCCTGATATCCTGAGCAATGAATAGTACTCACAGTTGTTGGCTTCACCAGGGCATCCAAGAGATGGCAAAGGCATCTGCGGCACTGATGTACTGGGGGGGTAGAGGTTCAGCCATCCCAGATGACATTGTGTTGTCCACCATGGCAGCACCCACCTATCTCTGACCTTCATGAAGAGAACTGTTCCCGTCTGTGGACAAGGTAGCCTCGGCTTTCAGCAGGGGTCAATCAGCCAGTCCCAGAGATCTTTCCTCCACCCATGGGCTTCTGCCAGTGCTTGACACTCGTGCTGTGGTGGCTCCAGGTCAGGATTGGGCAGCAAGGTGACCAGATTGCCCCCAACAGGTGGAGAATCTAGTCCATGGCAGCTGACCAGTGGTCCCATCTTTTGGGACACTCTATTCAAAGGCAAACATCAGCCACTCTATCACAGTTTAAGTCCTGGATTGGGTGATAATTGTTAGTGCCCGGCTGGCAGGAGTGATATGTTCCAAGTAGAACAGCGCTAAGCCATTCATCTCCCAGCATCAGGTACTGGTGCACTGAGACAGGTCTTAAGCTCCGCATACACAGTCTGTAGATATGCATACACATGGCCTCACCCAGCCATTTCAGCCCACGCAAGCCATTTTGGGGAGCAATTTTCTCATGAGCAAGGGATGGGGGCAGTCAGGGATGACTATGAACTAGTGGGTTACCCGGCCCACGCCAAGGTCCACTGTTCTTCGGGCAGTCCATAAGTATTGTTTGTTGCCAGTAGGCCCCTGTACCCAAGGTCTTTGGATACTGGCCCACTGGAGCATAGGAGCACAGAGCATTGGGTCCCTGTATCCATAAAACAACTGGGCAGGCTTCCCTCCTATCTCTGCACATAGCCAGCACTCCAGGACCGAGAGGCTCTCCAGTGTCCCCTCTTGTTCTTTCTGGGGCAGTCCCTGACCCAGTGTCTTTTTTTTCCTTTGCATTAGGCACACTGATCTTTAGCCAGGAATTCTCTTCTGTTGCCAGGTACTGTCTTCTTAGGTTCCCTAACTACTGTGGCCAGTATATGTTCCTCTCTTGTCTTTTATCTCTCTTTAGCTCTCTAGCTTCCTCTTCTTTTTGTCTCTTTTCTTCCCTAGCTTTCTGCTCTTTTTACCTTCTTTTCTCTTTCTCTTTGTTTAACCTTACTTTCTCTGTAACTTATACTAACTCTCAGCAACTTAGCTTAACCCTTCAAATTTCTGTAACTTTCTCTTCATACCCTTTCCTTATCTTAGCCAGATTGGTGGGGCATTTTCCAGCCCCTAGGAGACCCACCCTTGGAGCCTGGGGGCAGACCTGGCACTCCCTACCTTCAGGCGTCTGAAGAGAGCAGGCACAAGTGAGGGCCTTCTAGCCATGTCTGGAACATTCTTTCAGGCCTCTAGTAGGATTCTGTCTTTCCTCGGTGGTAAAGAAGATCTGTAACAGTTACTAACAAGCATCTCACGTGGGATGGTGAGAAAACAAGAAGGGAATCTAGAGGAGAGAGGTCCACTGAAGAGGACAAATAGCATTTAGTCACACAGCTAAACCAGGAGGCCTTTTTTTGGACAAAAAGGCCACTGTAAATATAAGCACAAGCTTTGTCTATGAAACAGAAAGGCGAGCAGAGAGGCAGCCTAGCTGTTACCGGCTGTCTCTCTGGGCTTAGATTTTCCCTTAAGGAGTACCTACCTCCCTTCAGTGTCAGCTTGGTGGCTTTGCCTCTCAAGAGAACCAGCCTCCAAATGACACTAGGCTTCTAGTAACAACTAATAACAAAAGGATGGAGAGATGGTTAGAACCTGGGTGCTAAATACTAAGCAGCTGACAAAAGAATTGTAACCAGTTCACCTGGGGCTTTCAGGACTTTAGTAACAGCCCTTTACCAAACTGTCTCAGTGGGCTATAGGCCCATGGAAAAGAAAACATTAATCCTGACTGGCAAAACAAAGTTCTTCACAGTTGTAGATTCTTTGAAACTATTTTAGGGGCTCTTTTTGTCCCCCAACCTGGGGCATTTTAACCATTGGGGCAGGAACTGGCTGCTGTGGGGATAGGACCAAAGGCACTCTCCATGTTAATGATGATCAGGGGGAAAAGTAATTTAATGTTGGAGACTGACTCCTCCCTTGGAATAAGGACAGCAGATAAGGCAGGCTTCCTTAAAGAACTTCTCTAAAAGAGCGCTCTCCTACTGTGAGCAAATGTCAGAAATTCCTTTCCTGTTCTTGTTTTCCTTATAGCCCCACTTAGCTCTCAGCCCTTTTAGATCATTCTTCCTGTAGCATTTCTAACACAGCCTGTCCCTTTTTTATAGCCTGTTAACAGCATTTCTGATCTTTTAGGCAGCTACGCACTAAGTGCCATACCGGCTGAAACTCCACCTTTAAGATTCCTTACTCCCAAGGAAAATTTAAATCTTTCCCAGTTCATCACAGCTGGCTGCGAGCATAAGCACAGATAAAACACTATATGTTTTTGTTTTGTTTTTCTTTCCTTTTTTCAGAGCTGGGGACCGAACCCAGGGCCTTGCGCTTGCTAGGCAAGAGCTCTACCACTGAGCTAAATCCCCAACCCCCAAAACACTATGTTTTAAAAATTAACTTTGGCTATCAACCAACACACTGCCACTAGAGCGGGGTCTACAAAATTAAGTTTCTTACTCACTAAGCGTTAAGGGGACCAAGTAAAACGAACAAAGCAAACAGTTTCATGATTTCAAACACAGTCGTCGGTCCAAGATTTTAAACACAGTCGTCAGTCCAAATTCAAACACGAAACAAAAGTCAAAAAGACACTAACAGACACAACACATCCAGAAAACCACAGTCAGGTCACAAAGAAGACAAACAATTCCAACAGTCAAACAAGTAACAAGCAGACGCGCCGCGCGGCTTCGGTACCAAACTGAAACCAAAAATTCAGACGGAGTCAGCGAGGGTCTTGGATCCTCTACTCCAATAAAATTCAGACGGAGTCATCAAGGGTGCGGATCCCTCCGAAAATGGACGGAGGTGCCACGGATCCGGATCTCCCTCTCCTCCAACCACCCTTGGAACGTCTTCCAGGGCTGCGGGGGAGAAGTCCGAGCTCATCAGCTCCTTCTCTGGCCCGCCCAGATAGTCCCCAGATCTGAGCCTATTGATCGATCGTTCACAGGACAAGACACAACAGACAAGACAAACGCCGGCCAGCTTACCTCCCGGTGGGTGGTCGGTGGTCTCTGGGCAGAGGGTCTCCAAATCCCGGACGAGCCCCCATAATGAAAGACCCCAGAGAGGACCTTTCCCTCAGGAGGAGTCCCAAGCGCCCAATGACCTAGCCGAGTCCACTCGGATGCAATCAGCAAGAGGGTTTATTGGAAAACACAGGTACCTGCGGGCACACAGTCTCTTCGGAGGACTTGCGCCAAAGTCTATCATTTTTATCACCATTATTATCAAGTCTTCTAGTGTTTACTCATATAGCTTTAATTTCTGGAAAACTGCAGAGTTCAATTATTTTATACTTGCTTGCCAAAAATTTGAAAAGCTCTCAGGGAGAACTTTCCCTCGGGATGGAGACCCTCCAACTCCAAAGACCAGACCGAGACACCACAGGATGCAATCAGCAAGAGGATTTGGTTTATTGTCGGGATACACAGGCACAGGCACCTGCGGGCGCTTCAGTCACTCGGGGGACTGGCGCGCCCCACGGAACCAAGGATGGGCTTTTATAGGATTTTGGGGAGCAGAAGCAAGCATACAGAAGCAGATGCATGGTTACAGGGATATTATTGGTGGATTCTAATATGGCAAGGGTTTAGCCCGGGGGCAAGTTTCCTAGCTACCTTCCTGAAACATAACGACTGACTCGGCCCCCCAAGGGTTCAGCCTGGGGGCAAGTTTCTTAGCTACCTTCTTGGAACATAACGGCTGACTCGGCCCCCCACCAGGGTGTGGGACCTCTCCCGGGGCTTTTCTCATTGTCAGGTGCTCAACGGCAGTCCTCCTGTTGCCAGGCCTTCAACCAAACACATCTTGTTTGGCAGCCGCTGTGTACTCAGTGTTCTAACCTTTCTCTGAACCAGTCATCTTAAATATAGCCTTGTAAAATGGCGTTACTGCTGCTAAGCTGGGGTCTTTCAAATTTATATTTAAAACATCATTAGCATTCTTTGCTTTTAAAAAACAGAAAATTTATTTATTATATATCATTGTATAGAATTGCTTATGATCCCCATTTTGCAAACACCAGAGAGAATTTTGGTAAATAAATACAAAATGAAAATGGAATTCACTTTTTTTCTGCATTATGATGTGTGTCAGGACCCTGCAGGGGACTGATTTTTCTGAGAAACCTAGGAAGGATATTGGGTTTGGTGTTATCATGTCACCATAACCAAGAGGCAGATATCCAGGACAAACCTGCAGTAAAATCTGCAAGTATGACCTTCTGAGCTGTGCACTCCTGTCTGCAATGATGTACTAGGAACTAAGAAAAATCTCTCAGGCTCTCATGTGGAATCTTGCACAGACTTTATTAAGAAGGGTCTCTGCAAGCAGACAAAGACCTGCCCTCTGAGATGAGTGATGACATGGAAATTACAGATGTACCACCTTGGGTTTTATAATCCCGACTCCTACCAAAAAGAAGGGGCAAAAATGAAAGGGAGGCCATAGTGTTAACTATGGCTTTACAAGAGATAAAGGTCACAAAATTGACATGTCCATATTTTGGCAAGGAGATGCCTGAGGATAATTATACTACATACATCTGAACGAACTTCATTCTAAAATGTGGGTCTCTTTGTCTTAAAAATCATCTTCAATCTCATTTTCTGTAATTCACAAATTCTTCCTGCACTGCCAAAGAACTTTTGAACACAAATTAAAATGTATGGCACACAAAGATCTGTTTAACCTCTATCCTATTTAGATTAATGCTATTAGTAGCTCTTATCACCAAATCTGGAACATTTAAAGTATGCCTGTGTAGCAGATATTTGACATACTTAGATAAAGCACAGCCCTGCCTAATTTCAGCATCACATACAAATTCAATTTCCCCATAAGATATTGGAATGTAATCTGAGAGTGCTACTCATCTGGGAGAAGAGCAGAACATGAAGCACAGTTTGCAGATTAGAAACACAAACTTTTAGGGATAAGAAATTACACAAAATATCTCTTAGCATTTTAAAAGCTTAATATATTGAAGTTCAGAAGAAAAAAATAAAATGAAAATGTCCCCAAACCACACATGCATAGATCAAAAAGTACTTGATACATTACTTTTGCTGAAATTTGAAGTTTTAGAGAGCACAGTTTTCTTTGTTGGGCTGGTCCAGAGTCTCTGATTCTGAATAATCATAGCTCTGTATTACTTTACCTCTTGCCTCAGGCAAATCTCACACTTCAGTAAGAAAATGGAACATTCACTTTAACAAACTTAAAAAACAAAAGATCCTCCCCCACATTCTTAGAACTATGCATGTAAAAATATTTTACAAGCTTCCTTAAATAAAAGCAATGTTTTCATTCCTAAGAAAAATCACAGGGTTTGGAGTTCTATATGACAGTAAAATTTCCAAAAGTCTCACAAGAGCTTTTATAAAAGCATTGTAGTCAAATATAATTAAGAACAGTTAATCTCTACTACCACAGATTTGACAAATATCTAAAATAACACAGAAACACTTGTTGGAGCCCTACCCCATATTCCTTTACAAAATATATGTTAAATAGAAATGCCAATTAAATTATCTTCTGGTGCTTGCAAAGCATTCTCAATATTATTGTATATTGCCAACCAAGAGAAACATTTTTGGAGGTATATAGGGTATTCTGAATGTGACACTCAAACATCTGAGATAAAGCCTTAAACTGGAATGTCTGGGAAAGGAAAGCTCTTTATTTCCTGAAGAAAACAGCTCACATACCAGACAGACAAGTGAATACAGATCTTATCTTTGAACTTTCTGGTAAATCAGGGTGAATTTTAGTGCTTAGAAAGCTCCCACAAAAGATGAAAGGAAAATCTAAACATCACATCTTATCTGCCCTGTCACAGTGCTGTAATCCATGATCCAAGATGAAGACCAGGAACTTTCCAGTAACTGGTGTGTTGCTCTTTTCTGGAATACAAACATGGGGTCAGGAAAAAGGGAAAGTGCTTATCTCAGGCAAAACTTACGTATTCTATTTTATTATACCGTTCAGGAGGTTAGCTTTTAGTGAAGAACAAAACACAATTTAAAAATGAATTGCACAAAAAGGGTTTTAGTTGTTTTTTTTTTTTTTTTTAATTTCTGTTGCTTCTCAATCTTCATTAGAAACATGGGATATCTGCCTCATAAGAAATTTCTCTGACGATGGCTGAGCAAGGCACTGATCTATGGTCCTTATAAAATATCATCAGGAGTCATTTTATTGCTATTTTTCTTTAATAGAACTTTCCTTTAGGTCCATGTGCTATCTAGTCTCAGGCTCTTGCTCACTGAAGCAGAGTCAGGTATCGTTTCCATCTTGTGGAGTGTGACTTAAATCAAATCAGAAATTAATTTATTATTTCCACAAGCTTTGGAATTCTAAACTTACATACCTTGCAGGGAGAACACCATGGTAGATCAAAGGATTTGTACCTAGATTGCTGTTACATTTCTCTTTTAATAACATGAAGAGTATCTTCCCATAATAAAGATTATGCCATGTAGTGAAGGCTGTATGTATGCAGCAACTTGACTTCTCCATGTTCAATGTATTGTGTATGTGTTTTCTTCAGCAATAAGGCCTTGTCATCATTTGTTATAAGATCAACTTATAACATTGGCAATAGCCTTGGTTGTTTGTGTGTCCTTTGTGAATACTTGATCAACAATTCAATTTGATACAAGGCCTTACTGGTACCTGAAGAAAGAATCATTTGGTAACATGATATGTCATGGGGATATGTCTGCCCCATTCTTTGGTGATTTCATTGTCATCACCTTCATCTATGTATATATTTTGAGAAGATTCCAAATATGTTAGTTTTTGATACTACCACAGTAATAATCCTTAAATTTACTCTCCTTCTCCATATTCTCTCCCTCATCTCCCTCTTCTATACCCCTCTCTTCTTTGTGGTTCCATACCTGTCCCTGCTTATTTTTAATCCATAACTTTCTATTTTTGCTTCCTTAGGAAATCTAGCCCTCCCCACTAGGCCCCTACTCTATACCTAACCTTATTTGTTCTATGGATATGGCTTGCTTATCATTGACTTAACAGCTAAAATCTACAATAAACAAATGAAACAAATACAGAGACCCACAGCTAGTAAAACACTTGTTTCCATCTAATCTCTCCCCTCACAGCTTAGGGAAAACTTTAGAATGCATTCATCATGACTATACAGAAAAAATGTAAGAGCTGGGAGTGGAGAGTGGAGGGCATCTAAGACACAAGGTTTTCTAAAACATCATGAAACACATATAAACTCATAAAGACTTACATAGTATGCACAGGACCTTCATGATTCAGTATGTACAGGGCCTGGACACATCTTGCTTTGTGTTTTGATGGGATTCCTGAGCATTTTAAATGAATGGGTATTTGTATTTATATTTGTTTCTTGTGCTGATTCTTTGGCTCTCTCCTTTTTATTTCTTGTTTTGTTTATTCCAATCCATTAGGTTTTTGTTTTGTTTTATCATGTTTTATTTTATTATTATCATTTAAATACCTGTTTTCCCCCCAAGGTGAGAAAGTTTGTAGATCTAGATTGGAAAGGATGTGAGTATCTGTGAGAAGGAAAAGGATGAGAATGCATATCTGAATATATTGCATGATACAAATAGAATAAAACAAAATATGAGTCATGACATTAATGTACCACATCTGAGAAAGAGATCGCTCTAAGTAGATGTGAAATTGAAGCAAAATGTATGGAGTTGAAGCTGAAGAAAAAGCAGTGGCCAGTGGGAACGTACTGCTTGAGATTGCTGGAGACTCAGGGCTTTAGGGTGACTAAAGTTCCATCTGCAAATGTAGAGGAGAAATCAGCTTCCTCAATCATCATCACCAGTATAGGCTTTACTCCTATCTGAACCTTTGGGCACTGTCCTGTGATTTCAGTCATCCACAGGCGCCACAGATGGCCAGTACACCTCCTCTCCTATGGGAAAAGCAGCTGTGAAGAAAACATGACTGGACTTGCTAGTTTAAGAAACAAACGTGATTGTTGGGGGGAGGGCGGCAATGGGGGGAGGGTGGGGAGGGGAACACCCATAAAGAAGGGGAGGGGGAGGGATTAGGGGGATGTTTGCCTGGAAACCGGGAAAGGGAATAACATTCGAAATGTAAATAAGAAATACTCAAGTTAATAAAAAAAAAGAAAGAAATGTAAATAAGATCATATCTTATAAAAAAAACCAAATAAACAAAAAACTGTACCTAAAGGCAAATAAACTTTATTCTTTTCTTACCTCCCCTATTTCATCATGACTGGAGCCATAATCTGTCAACTACAGTCACTGATAGTAGAAGGCTAACCTTTCACAAACCTAGAAACTAAGCCACTCTTTGAATAAACCTTAGGGACATTGAGGGCTTCCATTATACTTGTAGCATATTGGAAATTTCACAAGACTGAACTTTCTAGTGTCAGCTGATACCAACCATGTCTGAATCAGCATAATATAATTGCCATTCACATACCAACAAAAACAAGTCTGTGAAGCTTTTTCATTTTTGTCAAATGTGGTTCTGAAATCCATGGTCTCAAATACTGGGACCTTCATGGTGACTACAATAGCCTTTCACTTTGTCACACAGTTTTTGTTGCAGAATTTGTATGAAGTAAATTTCCCAAAGTTTGAGCAATTTGCAGAAGCCTGTGAGATATCCAAACCAAAGTCTCTTGCCCTTGTCATCAGACTCAATGTTGTCTAGGTGCTCAGTGACATTAAATGGAACATCTAGGGAGTCATCAGATTCTGAGAACACTTTGTCCTTTGTCAGGGGCAGACTGATTGTCAGTGATGAAAATCTACTTTTGTCCCTTATTCTTCTGTAGCAGGAGGGCAGGAATCACCATTTCATATGTTTATTTCTTGCTGCATGGCTAAGTATTGCATCGCAGACACTTACTCAGCTTTGCAGAAATATGGAAGTCCAAGTGCTCTAAGTGCACTGAAGGGACCATCCTAAAATAGATTATTCTAGAACAAAGCCATTATAGGGCTAGAGTAATAGAATGGATATAAAACTCATGAGTCTAATGGGAGGATAGCTAGTCAGTACTTGAGTGACAATGGCATTGACAGTGGTCTCCATTTCAGGATTGAGTTCCTTACACTGGAACAGCAACATTCTTTTATGGAACTGTATACCTCCAATCTGCTCCTTGGGCAGAGTATTTTTGACTCTCATTGTCAATCCATCTACAATTTTAAGATATTTTTAATAAAATATTTTAAATAATTACATTAACACAATACAAGAAGTGGCTAGTTTAACACATAACATGTTGTCTACCTTAAACATTAAATACTTTTGTAACAGGAGAATTAATAAAAAGAAGTAGTGTTAACTTCATTTATAGCAGATATATAATTACTCAAAATTCTTTTTGGATATTATAGATGAGACCTTTTATTTATTTAAACTCCATTATTGTGTACATCTTCTGTAAATTGCTGCAAGTCATGAATTTATTCCATATAAAATGTTTAAACACACATGTACAAACACACACACACACACACACACACACACACACACACACACACACACCAACACCACCACCACACCACATACAGCTAACATATACTACACTACATATAGCAATTAAGGTATTAACAGTTTTTATCTACACTATAGAGAAATGTCATTTACTTCTTAATTGTTCACGGTTTCTGGTAAAATTAAAAGAAATTAAAGTTAATGAAAGAAACATTGGCCCATTTTGTTACTATAAATGTAACAACATTCATCTGTTTTGAAAACTCCTTTTAAGTGGCAAGTATGTGGCAAAGTTCTTTGAATTACTTCTAAGTTAGTTGTAAGAGAGTTAAATAAAATCTGTAATAGATATTTCAGACCCCCTTGAGTTATGATACACTTAGATACCAATGTCTTTAACTTTGGATACCACACCACTAATTTTCAGTCACCCTTAACCTATGTGCCAGACATAAAATCTTTGGCTAGAAAACATTTAGCTATACCTTTTATTAAAAAAAAATTATAGACAATAAAATTAACAATGAATTCCAAATTTCTTAGAGGTAAAGGAGCTGAGCACAAGACTTCCAATTCATTGAAATTCTTACATTTCATAATAAAACAAACATCTGTCACAGAATGGAATATAGACACCTAGAGTACAAACATATTCTCCTGGGATAATAGGGTATTGACAGAACAATCAGTGTTACTTAGACTTAATTACAAGCAAGGTGTATTAATTAGCATTTACAAAGTTTTCTTTGAATTCTTGAAATTTCTTCTACAAATATAATGATATTCATCTACTTTGAAAACTCCAATTATTTTTTAAGTCTATGCCAATCACCAGGTGCTGGAATCCATACATTTTAAAATATTATTGGCAGCAAGATTTTTATAGTTATTTGAAATTTAAATGTGTCACTATTCAATAATCAACCATTATAATAACAATGGAGTTATAATAAAAATTTTGTTTTAAATGTCAATAAATGTATATTCTCTCAATCCAAATATGTTTAGATTTTTTTCAAAATTTAATATTTTGTGTGTAGCATTTAGACTTAATGTTTCCAACTTGTTTATTCTAGTAATTACTGCATCTATCTATGCATTAATTGGTAGCATACTGAAAATATCTAGTGATAATACTTTAATAATAGAACATATAATCTGGATAGGCAGAGCAGGTGAAAAGGGAAAACAAGAATATCCTTAATGATGTATAAAACCAAGTTTTTTGGGGGGTTGACATTATTGCAATTGGCTGTGTCTTACTAATAAATAAATCCCTTAAGAATCTAGTAAACTCAAGAAAGTTCTATAAAACTGAACCTAAAAGAATAAAGCCATTTTGACTTCCCTGATAGTCAAAAATATTTTCCAATTATATTTCAAATACTAAGTAATGCTTTCCAATTTTATTCTTCCAGCTTTAACTGTGTATGTATTTAATTTTTGCTGTAATTCTCCCTATGTGCTACACAAAGAAAAATAAGTTAGATTTATTTATTCATTTTCAAGTAATATCATTTAATGTTTTGGGAATAACAATGGAAATTTCTTTCTGCCATATGGTATTATTTAACACTGCACATTAAGATAATTATGTTAAATATGATTAATATATTATCAATGATTAATTTGATATTATAAATGATTATATGATTAATATATTTAGATTACATAAAATAATAATTAGGACATTTAATTAATAAATATTATTAATTATTATTAATTAATTATAAAACAAAGTCATAGGTGCATAATATATTTCCTGTCTTATATTTATTGATGAAAAGAAAATTCTTCTGGATGTAGTATTATACACCATTAATCCTAACACTGAAAAGACAGATGTGAGATGGATGATAATGTTCTGGCTAGGCTAGCCTGGAATGCACAATGAGAACCTAGGTCAGAAACAGTTATGTCAGATTATGTGAGCCTTTTATAATATTTAGATTTTTACTACTTTTAAAATGTGTATTTATTGGGAAAATTCCATTTCTTTTAATCTCTAAAATTTATTCAAAATTAAGTCAGAATCTTTAAAATGCTAATCTTTTCACTTTGACATTCATAGTATATGCCAAAAATATTGTAGAAGGTGTATCAGGAAGAAAGAATTGGGTTTCCAAATGGTCTAGTTTTATCAAACAACTGTAGCATGACTCATATTGTCTAAAGACTGTGGAAACCTGAAGTGTCCCTTGCATTCTGGAATGGTATAGATACATTTGAAAATACGATTTAAAACAAATTATATAACAGATGCAATCTTCATTTTAAATTAACCATACTTCCAACATAATCATGAAAGAATTTTTGATAAGATTTTTATTTTTACATTTATGTTACAAGATTTTTTATACTTATGCACTTATTAATGTTATACTGAGTCTTTGATATGTAACCTCTGTTAACACTTATTATTTTATATCTATAAGTGTTTGTGTATATGTAGGCATATATTTATTACCTATGTCATTTTTTATTCTTTAAAGTTTCATACATATTTAAGCCACATTATTCACTCTTTTTTCCACATAACCTATCATATTTATGTCATCTTTTTAAAATACATTTATTTATTTTCAATCACTTAGAACAACCAGTGCTACTAAGATATGAACCGACTTGGCGTAAACCACAGGGGAAATTTTTCAAATTTTACAACTCTATGCAAGACGTTTGACTGAGGATATGTCATGTAATTACATAATCTGACACGGTTTATCATAAATATTATGATTCTATTTTCAAAATTTAAAAATGTGTCATTTTCTGGTAAAACCATTCTGGAAATCAGTCTGGAGGTTCCTCAGAAAATTGGACATTGAACTGCCTGAGGATCCAGCCATACCTCTCTTGGGCATATACCCAAAAGATGCCTCAACATATAAAAGAGACACGTGCTCCACTATGTTCATCGCAGCCTTATTTATAATAGCCAGAAACTGGAAAGAACCCAGATGCCCTTCAACAGAGGAATGGATACAGAAAATGTGGTACATCTACACAATGGAATATTACTCAGCTATCAAAAACAACGAGTTTATGAAATTCGTAGGCAAATGGTTGGAACTGGAAAATATCATCCTGAGTGAGCTAACCCACTCACAGAAAGACATACATGGTATGCACTCATTGATAAGTGGTTATTAGCCCAAATGCTTGAATTACCCTAGATCCCTAGAACAAAGGAAACTCAAGACGGATGATCAAAATGTGAATGCTTCACTCCTTCTTTAAATGAGGAAAAAGAATACCCTTGGCAGGGAAGGGAGAGGCAAAGATTAAAACAGAGACTGAAGGAACACCCATTCAGAGCCTGCCCCACAGGTGGCCCATACATATACAGCCACCCAATTAGACAAGATGGATGAAGCAAAGAAGTGCAGACCGACAGGAGCCGGATGTAGATCGCTCCTGAGAGACACAGCCAGAATACAGCAAATACAGAGGCGAATGCCAGCAGCAAACCACTGAACTGAGAATAGGTCCCCCGTTGAAGGAATCAGAGAAAGAACTGGAAGAGCTTGAAGGTGCTCGAGACCCCAAAAGTACAACAATGTCAAGCAACCAGAGCTTCCAGGGACTAAGCCACTACCTAAAGACTATACATGGACTGACCCTGGACTCTGTCCCCATAGGTAGCAATGAATATCCTAGTAAGAGCACCAGTGGAAGGGGAAGCCCTGGGTCCTGCTAAGACTGAACCCCCAGTGAACTAGACTATGCGGGGAGGGTGGCAATGGGGGGAGGTTTGGGAGGGGAACACCCATAAGGAAGGGGAGGGGGGAGGGTGATGTTTGTCTGGAAACCGGGAAAGGGAATAACACTTGAAATGTATATAAGAAATACTCAAGTTAATAAAAAAAAAAAGAAAAAAAATGTGTCATTTTCATTTTTTCTGTTTTGTATTTTTAATCATATACATATGTGAGAGTGCTGAACAAAAGTACTTCTTTCATAATGAATCTATTGACTCAATTTAAAGTGTCTGATTTTTTAAACTTTCCATTAATTATTTCTTTGCACTTATAGATTTGTTGCTTTTATAAAACATGATATAATTACATCATTTTCCCCTCATTTTTCATTTCCTACCATTTCCCATATATTACCATTCTCTTTCAAGTTCATAGTTTTCAACTCTGTATTTTTGCATGTATAACATAACAATATAATAAAATATAAGATGGTATATTATTAGATGTATATTCCTAAATACATAAATACTACCTGCTAAGTATACATAATGTTACCTCTCCAAACCCAGACACTATTGTGTATGCAAAGAAGTGCATGCTGATTTTGATATAGCTGTCTCCTGAGAGGCTCTGCTAGAGCATGACAAAGACAGAGGTGGATGCTGAGATGCTCACAGCCCACCATTGGACTGAGAACAGTGTCCCCAATGGAGGAGTTCGAGAAAGGGCTTGAGGAACTGAAGGGATTTGCAACCCCACAAGAAGAGCAACAACATCAACCAACCAGATCACACCAGAGGTTCCAGAGACTAAATGACCAGCCAAAGGGTACACCTGGAGAGACCCATGGCTCCAGCTGCATATGTAGCAGAGGATGGCTTTGTCTGGCATCAATGGGAGGAGAGGCTCTTGGTCCTATGAAAGCCCCTTCCCCAGTGTTGGGAAAGGTCAGGGCAGGGAGGCAGGAATGTGTGAGTGGTTGCAGGAACACCTTCATAGAAACAGTGGGAGTGGGGATGGGATGAGGGATGCCAGAGGTGAAAACAGTAAAGGGAAAAGATTTGAAATGTAAATAAAGAAAATATCTAATAGAAGAAAAGATAATTAATTAAAAAAAGAATTTTAGTAACTTTTGTTGATCCTATACTAATAAAAGTTTGAAAAAACTTATAAATGGTTCGTTCAGTTATAACTGGTATTTCAAAAATATTTCAGAACAAGCATAATGAAATAAATGTTTCCTCACATATTTGAGACAATTCATAATCAATATAAACATGTGTATTATTTTGGTTATTTTCGGATGTACTCCATTAGTTTCTTTTTTTCTAACTCCATTACTTTCTATTTTGGTGAATTTATTTAACTCTATATCTACTCCTTTTATTGAAAATGGAATTTTTAACACACAACCTGTCCTGATTAAAATTTTCTGCCACCTCCACTCCTTCTAGGTTGTCTCTACCATGCCTCCCATCTGAATCCACTTCCTTTAATTCTTTTGTTAGAAAATAAACAGACTTCTAAGAAATAATAAGACAGTAAAATGAAACAAAGTATAATAAGAATAAACATCAGAGTTAGACAAACAAGGAAACAGGAGGAAAAGTGTCTGAGAAGTCAAAATAATCAAATAATCACTAGTTCACAAACTGAAGAATCCCATAAAATACTAAACTGAAATCTATGATGCATATATAGAGAACCCAGTGCAGAAGTAAGCAGGACCTATATATGCTATTTAGAGTCTTTGTCAGTGCATATGACATTAGCTCATTTTGATTTAGAGGGCCTTGTTTTCTTGCTGTACTCCATAACTTCTAGCTCTGACAATCTTTCTGCACCCTCTTCCTTAAGGTTCCATGAACCTTGACTGGAGGTAATTGATAGAGATATCATATTTTGGTCTGTGTGATCAACAGTTTTTTTACACTCTGCATATCTTTATTTTAAAATATTAGCAAAATATTTTAAATATTAATGTTAATACATAAGCAAATGTTAGCACATAGGTCTTCCATCCTCTAGTTAATATTACTTATAAAATTTTATTTATATATTTATAAGATTAATTTTTTAATAATTTTAATTTCGCCATTCTTTTTAATGTTTTCCTGAAATTAAAATATTAGCTAGGATCGTTTTTCTGTGTCATGAATTAACCAAATTTTATTTACTAAAAGGTCATTATTATACTAGAATCTAGAAGTATTTAAAATATTTATTCCAAACATATTTTTTTAAAGTTGGATATTTATTTACATTTCAAATGTTATTCCTTTCCCCAGTTTCCTGTCCATAAGACCCCTATCTCCTCTCCCCATTCTTCTATAAGAGTGTTCCCTCCCCATCCGCCCTCCTTCCAACACTCTCCATCATTCCCTTGCACTGGGGGTCCAACCTTGGCAGGACGAATGGCTTCTTCTTCAATTGGTGCCCAACAAGGCCGTCCTCTGTTACATATGAAGTGGGAGCCCTGGGTCAGTCCATCTTATGGACTTTGGGTAGTGGTTTAGTCACTGGGAGCTCTGGTTTGTTGGCATTGTTGTTCTTATGGGGTTGCAAGCCCCTTCAGCTCTTTCAGTCTGTTCTCTAATTCCTCTAACGGTGGTCCCGTTCTCAGTTCAGTGGTTTGCTGCTAGCATTCCCCTATGCATTTGACATACTCTGGCTGTGTCTCTCAGCAGAGCTCTATATCCAGTTCCTGTCAGCATGCACTTTTTAGCTTCATCAATCTTATCTAGTTTTGGTGGCTGTATATATATATATATATATATATATATATATATATATATATATATATATATATGTGTGTGTGTGTGTGTGTGTGTGTGTGTGTGTGTGTGTGTGTGTGTGTGTGTGACAGGTGGGGCAGTCTCTGAATGGCCATTCCTTCAGCCTCTGCTCCAAACGTTGCCTCCATATTCCCTCCTATGAATACTTTAGTTCCACCTTTTAAAAAGGAAAGAAGCATCTGCACTTTAGCATCTGCACTTTGGTCATCTGTCTTCTTGAGCTTCTTGTGGTCTGTGGATTGTATCTTGGATAATTCAAGCTTTTGGGCTAATATCCACTTATTAATGAGTGCGCATACCATGTGTGTTTTTCTGTGATTGGGTTACCTCACTCAGGATATTTTCTAGTTCAGTCCATTTGCCTATGAATTTCATGAAGACATTGTATTTGATAGATGAGTAGTACTCCACTGTGCAGATGTACCACATTTTCTGTATCCATTCCTCTGTTGAAGGGCATCTGGGTTCTTTTCAGCTTCTGGCTATTATAAATAAGATTGCTATGAATATAGTGGAGCATGTGTCTTTGTTGTATGTTGGAGCATCTTTTGGGTATATGCCCAGGAGAGGTATAGCTGTGTCCTCGGGTAGTACTATGTCCAATTTTCTGAGGAACCTCCAGACTGATTTCCAGAGTGGTTGTACCAGTTTGCAATCCCACCAACAATGGAGGGGTGTTCCTCTTTCTCCACATCCTTGACAGCATCTGCTGTCACCTGAGTTTTTGAGCTTAGCCATTCCGACTGGTGTGAGGTGGAATCTCAGGGTTGTTTTTATTTGAATTTCCCTGATGACTAAGAATGTTGAACATTTCTCTAGGTGCTTCTCAGCCGCCAAACATACTTTTTATAATTAATTATTAATGTTGAGAATCACTAAGAATAATGAACACATTTTAAAAATCCAATGAAATTATTATTTTACTTTTAGGATTTTATGTGATGATCCCTTACTGAAGTCAAAAGTTCAAAATTATTTTGAAACCTAATAAGATTTTGAAGGAGCCAATAACAGAATATATCTGTAATTTGTAGTGTATAATCTTTTTAATTTGTATGAATTAAAACTACCCATAAATTTCTACCAGAAATCATACGCTTTAAAAGATTTAGTAAATTGAAACATTATTTTAATTCAATCTTGTTCTTGGCAGAAATGTAAATGAAAGCATTCCTAATACTAGAGATTTTATAGAGTCTTAACCCAAAATTTTTCATTAGCAGTTTGTTCATCAATATCATGAGATTCTTCACTGTGCTTTTAACAGTTCTGTGATTGGACTTGACTCCTATATCTGTAAAAACAGATTTTCCATAATGAACACTGTACTAAGGAGTAATTAATTTTATTAAATGGATAATGTGTTATTATTATGCAATTTACACTTATTTATACTAAATCTGTTTTAATATAACATCTCTAAGCTTAATCGTGATTTTCTTTTTCTCAGTCTTGATGCTTGGACATGTTGAGGGGTTTTGGTTGCTTACTTGCTTGACTTTTGTTTGTATGCTGTGTGTTTACACATGTATTTATCTGTGTGCATAGTGTTTCTATATTGAAAATTTATTTTCTTCATAAGATAAGTTGAGGGAACTTAAAAAAGAGTCTTCATGATTTAAGGAGATTTAAACAAGTAAAAAAAATTAACAGTATTACATATACTAGTGATTACAGTAGCTTCTCTCCAATCTCAAAGCCATATACCCCAGACTTGCCTGCATATACAATATTTTTTAGCTAATGTTACAGCAAGGAAATTCAGCTATTTTAATTCTGTCATTGATTACCTGTAGGACATATAGAACTTTAAATTTTCTTAAATATGGGGTTGACTCAAAGGGAATAGTGGCTTTTTGCCTCACTTAATTTTATGGAAGTAGCACATTTTACACAAATATCAGTTGTATAGAATATATTGATTAATACCAGGTGATAGAGATGAAAAAATATATTTCAAATATACTGTAGTTATTCTAAAATGTGTGAGCAATGTGCATGAATTCAACACACTGAAGAACTGACATACTATCAACTGTGTACACTCCTTTTAAAAAGAGAAAATCATCTAATCATTATTATTTTTAAACTAGTTTTGTTCCTCATCATATTTTTGTGGTGATATCTCTGACATTAAACAGAGAATATTTTGATTCAAGTGTTTATGTAATTGATGAAAATGCCAGGCTTTTCTTCTTTCACTGTATGCTGCATAGTTATTCCAACCTATGTAATTCAAATCAGAAACCATCTGTTGCTTGAATGACATTTGGTTTATTTAAAATGCATCAATTAAATAGACATGTTGTGTAACTATGGCAATGGGAGTGTTATTCTGCGGATTTAAAAAAGTGACAGCAGAGGAAAGAACCAACAAAAAATAGCATTTTTCATAGAAACAAATTTTACACAATTTAACATAAAAGCAAAGAACTGTTATCATTCTTTCAAAGTGCATGATGGCTGGTATCCTACATTATCTATATTCACATCATCAATGCAGTTCATTTTTATCACCAATATAAATGACTTTATACTATTTTGACCTGTTCTTATTAGTTATGTAAATATATCACATACAAAAACCAATGTTATTAGGAAATTATATATTCTGATAGACACTTGAAATTAAGTTGGTAATTTTATCTTCAAGACAGAAGGCTTTATAAAGACTAAAGTAGCTGAGAGTGCTGGAAGACATGTCAGAGAAAAGAACAACTTATGCACACCCTTTACTGCTTACAAAAGAGTTCTATGGATAATTGGTGGAAATTTCTCCTTCTGACAATATTATAGTTTCTTAAAGCTAAAGAATGCAATTAACTTGATTATGCAAGATGAATATAAAAGCAGAAAAAGAGACATTAGACTCTTATGAAGTCAGTGAGCAGTATTTTGGAAAGTCATATATTTTTATCCACTCATGCTTTACTGTATATGACAAACCTTTGTATATTAGAAATTATGACATAAATACTTCTGAAAAACAAAGTTTTTGGGTAATTCATAAAATTACATATAAAACACTAAAAATGTCCGTATTCAGTACAACACACAAATTTCTCATTCAATTTTTGATTTATAGATAGGACATTCAATATGACCATATAGATTTTTATTACTTACTGTAATTTTGGAGGCATGCTAACTACAAAGCAGGTGAGGCAGCAATTGTTATTTTGTAAATAGATTCATTCAATTTCATTTTCAAAATTAATGCAATTCTGGTAATTCCAACTTTTAAAAAAATTAATGTTCTTAAAAAAAATTTATCCTGTCTTTCTACTGAGTCACTCCCTACCTACTCAGTATAGTACTTGACGACCTAGCCAGAGGAATTAGACAACAAAAAGAGGCCAAAGAGATATTAATTTGAAAGGAAGAAGTTAAAATATCACTATTTGTAGATAATATGATAGTATACTTAGGTGATCCCAAAAATTCCACCAGAGTATTCCTACAGCTGATAAACAACTTCAGCAAAGTGGCTGAATATAAAATTAACTCAAACAAATCAGTAGCCTTCCTCTACTCAAAGGATAAACAGACTGAGAAAAAAACTGAAATGTCATCCTTCACAATAGTCACAAATAATATAAAATATCTTGGTGTGACTTTAACCAAGCAATTGAAAGATCTGTATGACAAGAACTTGAGGGGGTTGGGGATTTAGCTCAGTGGTAGAGTACTTGACTAGCAAGCGCAAGGCCCTGGGTTCGGTCCCCAGCTCCGAAAAAAAAAAAAAAAAAAAAGAAAAGAAAAGAAAAGAACTTGAAGTCTCTGAAGAAAGAAATTAAAGATCTCAGAATATGGAAAGATTTCCCATGCCCATGGACTGGCAGAATTAATATAGTAAAAATGGCCATCTATTGGGGAGCAATCTACTATTAAATACAATCCCCAACAAAATTCCAACTCAATTCTTCATAGAATTAGAAAGAGCAATTTAAAAATTCATTTAGAAAAGCAAAAATCCCAGGATAGCAAAAACTATTCTCAACAATAAAAGAACTTCTGGGAGAATCACTATCCCTCACCTCATATTGACCTATCTCTTTGTACAAAGTTCAAGTCCAAGTGGATCAAGGGACTCCCCATCAATACAGATACTTTGAATCACTTTAGAAGAGAAAGTAGGAAAAGAACCTGGAACACATAGGCACAGGTAAAAATTTTCTGAACAGAACACCAATGGCTTATGCTCTAAGATCAAGAATTGACAAATGGGATCTCATAAAACTGCAAAGCTTCTCTGTAAGGCAAAGGACACAGTCAATAGAACAAAATGGCTATCCCCAGATTGCAAAAAAAAAAAAAAATCTTTACCAACCCTACATCTGATAGAGGGCTAATATCCAAATTATACAAAGAACTCAAGAAGTTAGGCTTTAGAGAACCAAATAACCCTAATAAAAAGTGGGATACATAGTTAAACAGAGATTCTTAACTGAGGAATTCCAAATTTCTGAGAAGCACTTAAAGAAATGTTCAACATCCTTAGTCATCAGGGAAATGAAAATCAAAACAACCCTGAAATTCTACCACACATCATTAAGAATGGCTAAGATAATATTCTCAGGTGACAGCAGATGCTGGCAAGGATGTGGAGAATGGGAACACTCTTATATTGCTGGTGGGATTGCAAGCTGGTACACCCTCTCTGGAAATCAATCCAGCAGTTCTTTTGAAAACTGGAAATAGTTCTGAGGACCCAGCTATACCATTCCTGAGCATATACCTAAGAGCTGCTCCAACATATAACAAGGACACGTGTTCCCTTATGTTCATAACAGCCTAATTTATAATAGCCCGAAGCTGGAAATAACCCAGATGTCCTTCAACAGAGGAATGGATACAGATACATTTACACAACGGCGTACTACTCAACTATTAAAAACAATGACTTCTTGAAATTCTTAAGCAAATGGATGGAACTAGAAAATATGATCCTGAGTGAGGTAGCCAGTCACAAAAGAACACACATGTTATGTACTCACTGATAAGTGGATATTAGCGAAAAATAAAAAAAAAACCCTTGGAATACACATGATACAACCCACAGACCATATGAAACACAAGAAGTAAGACCACATCAATGTGTGAATGCTACAGTAGGACTCAGTAGTATGAAGAGAATAATCTCTGGGAAATAGAGGGAGAGAGTTATATGGGAGGGAAAGAGGATGGGAGGTGAAAAGGGGAACCAGTTTAGATATGGGAGAGGATGGGAGAAAAGTACAGAAGGTCAGGAATTTGAAAGTTTGTAGCAGTATTGGAGGGGAAACTGAGGATAACCACTAGGAGGTCCCAGATGTCATCAATCTGCAAGGTTCCCAGGATCCAACAAGGAGGACTTTAGCCAAAACAAGCAAAACAAAACAAAACAAAAACAAAAAGGGTAGATAGAACCTCTAGAGGCCATATCCAGTGAACAGGTACAGCCCATAGTTGAGGGATGGGGCCACCCACCCACCTCAAAAATATTAATCCAGAATTCCTACTGTCAAAAGGAAATGCAGGGACAAAGAGTGGAACAAGTACTGAAGGAAAGGACATTCAGAGAGTGCCCCACCTAGGGATGCATCCCACCTGCAGACACCAAACCCAGTCACTATTGCTGATGCCAGGAAGTACTTAGTGACAGGAGCCCATTATAAATGTCCTTTGAGAAGCTCAGCCAGAGCCAGATCAATACATGTGTGGATGTACACAGCCAAATATTGGACTGAGGGCGGGCACCTCAATTTGTTAGTTAGGGCAAGGACTGTAGGAGCCGAAGTGGTTTGCAACCTCATAGGAAGAAAAACAATATCAACCAAGTAGACCCCAGAAATCTCTCATGGACTAAAGCACCAACCAAGTAGTGCACAGGAGGTACTCAATGACTCCAGGTGGATATGTAGCAGAGGATGGCCTTATCTGATATCACTGGCAGTGGAGCCCCTTATTCCTGTGGAGGTTTGATGACCCAGGATAGGGGAATGCTAGACTGCTGATTCAGGAGTGGGTGGTTAGGTAGGGGAGTACCCTGATAGAAGTAGGAGGCAGGGAGAAGGGGATAGGGAGCTTTTGGAGGGGAAACTGTGAAGGGGTATAACATTTGAAATGTAAATAAATAAAATAATCAGTAAAAAATGTGAAAAATAGAAACATGAGAATAAACAACCTCTTATATTTAGTATAAAATATACTTTTATGGCATTCTAAGTTATGTATATACAATATATATGTATCGGCAATATAGACTATACATGCAGCATTATATAAGCTTCACATTGTATTTAATTTTAGGTGAATTTTACCACTCTTACCACATGCAAATACCTATTTCTGTGTACCCAGTTGGAAGGCAGAAACTCTTTTAGTACAGCCCTTCAATCCCAAACAATGACATCTAATAGAGGTACAGATAAAATGACAAATATTTGACAGAACGAATCAGAGATAGTATAATCCCAACTCTTTGGAATACACATGATACAACCCACAGACCATATGAAACACAAGAAGTAAGACCACATCAATGTGTGGATGCTACAGAAAAGATATTTAAGAGCAGAGCAGAAAGAGACAGTTCAATTAGCTCTGTTTAGTCGTTTGAGTTGAATGCATTAGAGTTTCTCACTGAGTTCAGTGGAGTGCAGTGCAGTGCAGTGGAGTTGAGTTTGTTCTTGAGTTCATGTAGCTGAGTTCAGGTCAGCAGAGGCAGTTGATGCCAGAGTATGAGGAGGAACCAGAGAATTAGAGTAAATAGCCAGAGTTAGTTTGAGGCTAAGCAGAGCAATTCATTGAGAAGCTAGGAGAAGCCAGATTGAATCAAGCATCCTGGAGAGGAGTTTGATCCAGAACAAGTGAGTTGAACTAGGAAGCCCAAAATCAGAAATAACCAAGAATGGTAAGCTAGATAATGTTATGTAGTAGCTAATATTATATGAGTTGTACGACATTACATTTTGTTTATTTTTTAGCATATTTTCCAAGGTTCTTATTTTTTTCTTTTTTTAACTTTTTAAAATTTATTTATTTTCCATTTTTTATATTGGTTACTTCTTATTTACATTTCAAAAGTTATTCCTTTTTTTCGGTTTTCTGTCCATCAGTCCCATAACCCCTCCCCCTTCCCTTCTATATGGGTGTTCCCCTCCCCATTCTCACCCCATTACCACCCTCCCTCCAACAATCACATTTCACTGGGGGTTCAGTCTTGGCAGAACCAAGGGCTTCACCTTCCACTGGTGCTTTTACTAGGCTATTCATTGCTACCTATGAGGTTGGAGCCTAGGGTCAGTCCATGTATAGTCTTTGGGTAGTGGCTTAGTCCCTGGAAGCTCTGGTTGGTTGGCATTGTTGTTCATATGGGGTCTCAAGCCCTCTTTCAGTCCTTTCTCTTATTCTTCCAACAGGGGTCCAATTCTCAATTCAATAGTTTGCTGGCAGCATTCAGCTCTATATTTGACATGTTCTGACTGTGTCTCTCAGGAGAGATCTACATCTGGTTCCTGTCAGCCTGTACTTCTTTGCTTCATCCATCTTATCTAGTTTTTGTGGCTATTTATGTATGGGCCACATGTGGGGCAGGATCTGAATGGCCGTTCCTCCAGTCTCTGCTCTAAACTTTGCCTCCCTGTCCCCTCCTATGGATATTTTTGTTCCCCATTTTAAGAAGGTTGAAACATCCACATTTTGGTCATCCTTCTTGAGTTTCATGTGGTCTGTGCATTGCATCTTGGGTAATTCGAACATTTGGGCTAATATCCACTTATCAGTGAGTGCATACCATGTGTGTTTTTCTGTGATGATATTTTCTAGTTCCATCCATTTGCCTGTGAAATTCATGAAATCATCTGTAATTTACTTGAAATGCTTAAAACGTTATTAATGATCTTAACTAATATGTGCAAATGAGTGAAGTTAAACCTAAAACTACAATGCTTCTAGTTTCTTAGTGAGAAAATGTTGTAAAGCTATAATGTGAAATTTAAAAAAAAATCAGCCTTCTCCATCAGGGTTCTACAAACTGTGGCCAACAAGAAAATCAATGTTAAAAGTTTGAACAAAAATTGTCTTTACAGACACATATGTTTTTATATTTACTAAACAGCAATTTAAAGCAAACAAAGGGAAAATTACTAATGTCTATATTTTCTAAGGCTATTTTTTATAGTATAACATGATGCTTAAGAAGGCAAGAAGATGGCCATAGAATATATAGCTCAGATGTTTATGGCTATAGATGTTTAACATTATTCCAACAACAACAACATCAATAAAATATTTCTATTCAATTTCAGTACATGGCTTTAAGGGGAGTTTCTAGAAAATGATTAGCGTTTATTGTTGAAATATATATACATATTTTACCCATGATTTATACTAGGAATTCCTTTTTAAATTCAAGGACAACTCTATTTCAGTGTTTTCTTTAATTAAAGTAAAGCAAAACAGAACAAAAAAAGAAAAAAAAAACAAGACAGTCAAGGTGTAACACATCTGCAACTACCTGCAGAATAAGTCTAAAGTTAAAAAAAAAGACTGGCTATTTAAGCTGACAAGATGGCCCCATGATGGTAAAGCAGCCACATAACATGGTAGTCCTACGAAAGTAATAAAGAACGCCTAAATGTTGGGAACACCCTAAAGAGTTAAGGAAAACATGTTTAGAAAGAAAGAGGTTTACTTCTTTTTTGAAACTTAGAAAAGCAAGCTGACTTACCAATTCCATGGCTGCCCTGGGGTTGATTATTATGGGAAGAAAATGCACAGTATTTTATTAAATAACTAATTATTCTGCCTATGATTCTTCGTGGCTTAAGTAGAGCCCATCTTCCTAAAAGTCCCATAGTCTTATAAATTGGAATGTTAGGTCTCTACCTAGACAAAAGATACTATTCACTTGACCCGGGGATTTTTCTGCTCATGACATCACTCCCTCTAAAGAGTTCATTGGAAAAGTATTTAGAAGCTAGAGCAAAGGACAGAGCCCACAAACAATTTTAACAATATTTGCTGCCAAGAGTCCCAAGGATTTTTAGCTTTTAATCAGGAAAATAATTGTGTATTTTCTTTGAGTTGTCTTCTTTTTTAAACTGCCTAGCCAGTTTCTACCTTCTATTTTCAAAGAATTTCTGAACATATCCGACAAGTTGAGAACAATTTTTTGATTTATAAGAATACCAAGGCTTATGTAGTGCTTTTAAACTTTAAATTTTTCAGCAGGTATACTTTCTATAGCTTTTATAAAACTGTGCTGTGAAGAATATAACATTGCTGTTTATCTGAGTGGACCCCTACTAAATATCTTTAGTACTAATAAATAAAAGAGTGATTGATAGATGATGAAATCCATTTATTTCAATATTCTCTTCCACGATTAAGTGCTATGTGAGTGATGAATGTGAATGTGAAGGTCAGTGTGACATTCAAATTATGCATTGTAATAATGATGATTATAGAATCTCAGAAAACTGTTTTTCCCTTTTTCCTATGCACTCTGTCCTAGGTATAAAGAATAACAGAAAGAAGACAGTGAATGGGTAAAAAGCCCAAAAATAGTCCATTTTTTAAATTTTCCCTTAGTGATATATAGATCCTAGAAACCATAATACGGTTTGATAATATAACATTCAGTGTCATCAACTACAACTTCTTTGTGTAACAACATATACACCAAATTAAAGTCTGAAAACTATACAGTATTTCCTACTGAACTCTTTATTTCCTTGTTACAGTGTATAGTGATAGTGATGAGGAAGAGGGTTGGCCAAAACCACACACCACAGTATTCAATCCCTAACTAGCCTGGGACAATGTATTTAGATATACTTGTCCTCACACTCACAGACATCTGCCTACCTTTGCCTTACTAGTGCCATGATTAGATTTGTGTACCACCAAATCCTGCTAGATTTTTTTCTTCTCTTTTTTATTTTCTTTCTTTCTTTCTTTCTCTCTTTCTTTCTTTATATTCTTTCTTTCTTTCCTCCTTCCTTCTTCCTTTCTTCTTCCTTCCTTCCTTTCTTTTTCTTTCTTTCCTTCCTTCTTTCTTTCTTCCTTCCTTCCTTCCTTTCTTCCTTCCTTCCTTCCTTCCTTTCTTTCTTTCTTCCTTCCTTCCTTCCTTCCTTCCTTCCTTCCTTCCTTCCTTCCTTCCTTTCTGTGCATTCTCTTACTAATGCCTCAACCAACACTCTTAGCTACCCCATCTCACAGATACTAATGTATCTTGCTTTAAGAGTATATTAAGAGACTTATTAAAAATGAATTGATGTTTTTATAATTATAAGAACATTAAATTGATTATATTACAAATTAATTTTTTGTGTTTTATTAAGAATATACTGGAAATTAAAAGTAGAAGATTAAAATGGATGCAAATCAAGCAATTACTATATACATTTGTATTTTGTACCATATCATATGAAAATGATACTCGAACATTTCCATTTTCCTTTTGAAGAAATTCCTTAATACATAAAACAAATATATGAAAACTTTTTTTGCTATTTTGTCATGAAAATGTAATCAGTTTAATATGACTTAGGATCAATTATGTCTTACTAGTATCTTTTATTCTGTGACTAGTTTAATGTTTTGTTTGATACATAATTTTATCAATACCATCCAGAAAAATGTAGGATGCAAAATTCAAATACCTTCTTAATTGTAGATCAGAAATTTGGGCAGTGCTGAGAAGCAATGTTTGTTATTCATTGAAGGACATTCCAATTAAGGTGATTCAGGTGTTTAGATATGGCTGAAATATTCCAATGAGAAATTTAGATTAAATTTCTACTGTGAATTCTTCTCAGTTGATATCATTTATATCATTTCACTCCTGCAATAGCTTGATTTTTTTGGTGTTTACTCTATTATTTTTTTCTTTTATGCTGTTTATCCACCTTTTTTTTGGTTTGGGCTTCCTAACAGTGTAGTTCCTCATCTACTCAGACACATCTGAATATATCTGGATTTCTACAGCATGAATAGTCTAAAATAGCAAAGTAGAAATATTTTATTATATGGATCCAGTCCAGAGTTA
The DNA here is from genome assembly GCF_021556685.1 of Rattus norvegicus. Classification (NCBI taxonomy): domain Eukaryota; kingdom Metazoa; phylum Chordata; class Mammalia; order Rodentia; family Muridae; genus Rattus; species Rattus norvegicus. Next base: position 94,636,543 of record NC_141554.1, read on the forward strand.
CTGAGTCCAGATGTCAATGAATGTGAAAAACAGGAAGTAAGACTCATTTGGTGGACTATCTTTGTATATTAGCTACTATATAAAATAATACTACTGAGAACTAAAATGGTGCTGCATCTGGTTGGCATATTTCTGTTCCTAGAATTCATAAACATCTTATATCCAAAGACTTATGTTCTAGTTATTTGAACATTTTATATTCTGATGTTATTATCATTTACAACAAGTTTTATTGCTTTTCTTTATAATTGTTCATAGCATTTTTCCATAGTATGTGGCTGGTTTTGCTTTTGCAGAGCAGAATAAAAATAAATGAATTATAACACAAACCTTGCTTTTATGATTATTCTTAATGCTAAAAATTTTAATTTTAAAGTGTTTATTATTGAATGAAGTCACCACTGTTTCTGTTCACTCGAATCTCACAGAATAAATAACAAAGATGTTTTATATTTATTCATTCTCGTGATCCAAAATGTAAATTATTTCCAATACCACTAAGTGAATCTATATTAAAATGATAGTCAAAATTTGTAGTGTGCTCAGACAGCACAAAGCCTAACAGTTTCTTGCTTAGCGCATACCTCTGCCCATTAAGCCATTGAATCTCCTCTGTTTATAAATATGATAGTGGGAAATCTGCTGACAGATGAAACTGGTTTAAACACAGATCTGGCTGTTAACAAAATCCTGTAATTGGTCACTGTACAAGATAATTTTAATATGGCTTTGCCAGATAACTGAAATAATAAATTGAATACACTAAGCAATTATTCATATTATTACTGAAACTCTGTAATTTTCCTTGTTCCCTTTAGTCCCAGAGACGTGTTACATTTCACCTACCAGAAGGCTCTCAGGAAAGCATCAGTGATGGTGGATTGGGAGACCATGATCCAGGCAGCCTTCCCAGTACATCCCATGCACTGCCACTTGGCTATCCACAGGAAGAGTATTTTGATCATGCTGCACCAAACAACCGCACTGAAGGGGATGGCAACTCTGATCCTGAATCTAGTAAGTGATCCTTTACTGGTTCTGCAATAGAAATAAATTAATTCTGTCTGCAAATCAAAATTTCATAGCTCTAATTATATGGGCCAACAAATTATACTACTAGTTATTACAAGGTAATCCTAATTAGGTGGGTGACAAATATATGCTAATAATATTTTAAATACAAGATAGCAGATATTTTAATGAAAATTTAAAAAAATTATTTTGGTTAGGTACAGGAAGGATATTTTGATTCTTACACATCTTTATATGCAATCTGACATTTTCAGTAATTTCTTAAATTGTGTCCATAATAAAATGATACATAAGTTTCATATTACTTATAGGTTCCTGTGTAATTTAATAGAGATAAAATAATTTTCAATTATTTCAGGAAGAAAGAGAGGAAAGTATACTGAGAATTTCATTAATACACTATCATTACAGTCCTGCCTCATGTTATTGTTTAAAAATCCTACTCCTAACCAAGAAGCTGTTTACAATCAATACCTACTAGGAAAGGGAATATTATTTTCTCCTGTGTAATAGACTCAGTATATCAATCACACTCCAGTATAGGCCACATGCCCAAGAATAGATACCCAACATAAAATGATTTCCATGCCTGTTTTGTTTTGTTTTGTTTTGTTTGGTTTTATCTTGTCTTGGTTTGTGTTTGTGTGCATTTCATTTTCTTTCTGTATTTCTGTCTGTTTATTTCTGATTTATTTGTTTTGATGTCTTTTATTAGTAGACACCTTTTAAAAATTTTTATTGGTTATTTTTTATACTTACATATTCAAATGTTATCCACTTTCCCAGTTTACCCTCAGAAAACCCCCTATCCTACCATGCTTCAATGAGGCTGCTCCCCCACCCACCCATGCACACACCCATTAGCGCCATATAACCCTAGCATTCCCCTATGCTGGAGCATCAGTGCTTCACAGGACCAAGGGCCTCCCTTCCCAGTGATGCCAGATAAGGCCTTTCTCTGCTAAATATGCAGAAAAAACCATGGGTCCTCCATGTGTATTCTGTCGTTGGTAGTTTAGTCCTTGGGAGTTCTGGTGTGTCTGGTTGCAAACCCCTTTAATTCCTTCAGTCCTTCCCCTAAGTTCTCCACTGTGTTCCCCATGTTCTGTCAGATGGTTGGATGTAAGCATGAGTATCTATATAAGTAAGGCTCTGGCAGAGCCTTTCAGGAGACATCCTTATCAGACTCCTGTAACCAAGCACTTCTTGGGATCAGTAATAGTGTCTGGGTTTGGTGGAGGCATGTGGGACGGATCTCCATTTGGGGCAGTCTCTGGATAGCCTATCCTTCAGTCTGTGTTCCACTCTTTGTCCCTGTATTTCTTTAGACAGGAGTAATTCTGGGTTAAAATTTTAAGAAGGGTGGGTGTCCCCATTCATCAACCAAGGGCCAAGGCTAACTAATAAATGTGGCCTCTACAGGTTCTCTCTCCCCTTTGTTGTGTATTTCAGCTAATGTCATCCATGTTGGTTCCTAGGAGCCTCGCGTTTCTGGCATCTGGGATTTTCTGTTGACTACACACAGTTTTCCATCCCATATTGTTACACACCTCTGTTCAAATTCCTGCCCCTCTATACATCTCCCCTGTCTCCTCCCACACCTGATCTTTTTTTTTCCTCTTCCCTTCCTCCCTTCCTCCCAAGTCCCTCCTACTCTCTAACTCACATGATTATTTTATTCCCCCTTCTAAGTTGGACTTAACCTTCCACACTTTGGTCTTTCTTCTTTTTGAACTTCATGTGGTCTGTAAATTGTAATGTGCATGTTCTGAGCTTTTTTCCTAATATCCACTTATCCGTGAGTACATACCATGTGTGTTCTTTTATGACTGTGTTACCTCACCCAGGATATTCTCTAGTCCCATCCATTTGCCTAAGAATATCATGAAGTCATTGTTTTTAATGCCTAAGTAGTACTCCATTGTGTAAACGTATCACGTTTTCTGTATCCATTCCTTTGTTGAGGGACATCTTGGTTGTTTCCAGCTTCTGGCTATTATAAATAAGGCTGCTATGAATATAGTGTAGCATGTGTCCTTGTTATATGTTGGAGTATGTTTTGGGTATATGCCCAGAAGTGATATAGCTATGTCCTCTGGTAGTACTATGTCCAGTTTTCTGAGGAACCACCAGACTGATTATGACAGTTGTTTTACCAGCTTGCAATCCCACCAACAATTGAGTAGTGTTCCTCTTTTTCCACAACCTTACCAGCATCTGTTGTCACCCGAGTTGTGATCTTAGCCATTCTGACTGGTGTGTGGTGGAATTCCAGGATTGTTTTGATTTTCATTTCCCTGATGACTAAGGAAGTTGAACATTTCTTTAAGTGCTTCTCAAAAATTTGGAATTCCTCAGTTGAGAATTCTCTGTTTAGCTCTGTATCCCATTTTTTATAGGAGTATTTGGTTCTCTGGAGTCTACCTTCTTGAATTCCTTGTATACATTGGTTATTAGCCCTCTATCAGATGTAGGGTTGGTAAAGATCTTTTCCTATTCTGTAGGTTGGTTGCTGTTTTGTCCTATTCTTTGATTTGCTTTGAGTTCCTTTTTTGAGAGATAGAAATACATAAAATGGTGTTGAATGGGAAGAAAGGTAGGGAACTTCTAAGAGGACTTGAGGGAAAGAAAGGGATATTTTCAAAACATATTGCTACTTGTTAAATAAATATTATAAAACAAAATTTTAAAAAAGAGATTTCTCATTTGATCTCTAGGTTGAAGACACTAAAGGCAGGCTCTTTGTACTGGGGATTTAGCTCAGTGGTAGAGCGCTTACCTAGGAAGCGCAAGGCCCTGGGTTCGGTCCCCAGCTCCCAAAAAAAGAACCAAAAAAAAAAAAAAGGCAGGCTCTTTGTACAAACCTTGAAGAGATTTCTTTTTTTAAAAAATTATCAAGTTGATATTAAACATCAGTTCATTAATAATGCCTTTTTGAACAAAAGCATAATTAGGATGGAAACACCATATTTGACATCTTATGCATTTGATAAAACATTGTTAGACTATAATAAATTTAAAATTTGCACCATATTCAAGTTTTTTTCAAGTTTTATACAAAAAATTTTGAATGAATAAAAGAACATTCCATATGTGTGAGGAATAAAAACAAATATGAATACATGTCAGAGTACATTAACTGATACAAACTGTAATTTTTCAAAAGTCAATTAAATATGGATACTATCAATGTAGAATTTTAAGCATGTGTTTTTAAATAATTATTTTCTCATATTTTATTTATGTACTGTTTATCTCTTCAAAGATTTTTTTGCTTAATATGTACATGTGTGTGTCTACATGTATATGTAATTCACATGTGTGCAAATGGCCAAAGAGGCTGAGTGCTCAAATCCCCCCTGAAATTGAAACTACACATACTTGTGAACCTCTGATATGGTTGTTGGAAATGAAACAAATCTTCAAGCACAGTTGTGTTATAATCTCTCATACATCGTATAAATATACTATGCATAATCATTATGTATAACCACTAAACCACAGAGCCATTTCTCCATCCATTATTATATTTTAATCTCTTACTTTAAATACCAAAAATTATGGAAGATTAACTAGATAGTTACAATAAATAGTGATATAGCATAATTTTTCTCTTTAAATGTAGGTTTTGAAAGTTTTCACAATATAAAGATAATAAATATTAAGTCTTTTTTTTTTTTTTTTTTTTTTTTTTTTTTTTTTTTTTTTTTGGGAGGAAAGGGTTTATTCAGCCTACACTTCCACATTGCTACTCATCACCAAAGGAGGTCAGGACAGGAACGCACACAGGGCAGGAACCTGGAGACAGGAGCTGATACAGAAGCCATGGAAGGTTGCTGCTTACTGGCTTGCTCTCCTACCTTGCTCAGCTTGCTTTCTTATAGAATCCAGGACCATCAGCCCAGGGATGACATCACCCACAATGGGCTAGGCCCTCCCACCTTACAGCTGGATCTCATGGAGGCATTTCCTCAACTGAGGCTCCTTTCTCTGTGATAACTCCAGCTTTTGTTAAGTTGACACACAAAACCAGTCAGTACAACTGACCCCTGGTCAACTTGACACACAAACACATCACTATCACTATTAAGCCTCCACCCTGACTTTCCTATTCATCTCAAAGATCTAAATAACTTTAAAAGTCCCACAGTCTTTACATATTAAATTTTCAGGCCCTTTAAAATATCCAATATCTTTTAAAATTCAAAGTCTCTTTACAATTCAACATCGCTTAACGATGGGAAGCAAGTAAAATACTTTCTTACTACAAGAGAGAAAAATACCAGTGCACAGTCACAATGAAAAAGCAAAATCAAACTCTAACCGTCCAATGTCTGGGATCTACTCACCCCATCTTCCGGGCTTCTCTAAGGGCTTGGGTCACTTCTCCAGCTCTGCCCTTTGTAGCACACACCTTGTCTTCTAGGCTCCAGATGCCTGCACTCCACCACCGCTGCTGTTCTTGGTGGTCATCTCATGGTTCTGGCATCTTCAAAACTCTGCTGTCTTCTGCTGCAACTGGACTGCACTTTCACAAATAGCCTCTCATAGGCTCTTTTCATGGTGCTAAGCCCCCAACTGCTCTGCATGACCCCTTCAGTCTTGGGCCTTCAACTACCACAGAGACTGTATCTTCACCAATGGCCTCTCCTGGCCTCTCACAGTGCCAGGTATCACCTGCTAATCCTTCATGTTTCAAAACCAGTACCACCTGGGTGGCTCTTAAACATAACCAAGTCTGGCTGCCAACACGAGGTACAACTCTGGCTGTCTCTGGAACACAGCTTCTCTGTGCTCTCAGGAAACACTTCCCAGAAGATTTCACTTCAGTAATACTGGCCTCTTATTAATCACAGCTGATTCTTCAGCCCCAGCTAACCAAAACCACAGAATCTTCACAATCAAAATAGCAATAACCCCGATAAAAAGTCTTTAATCTTCTCTCTGAAATTTCACAAACCAAGCCTTCATCATTTGCACTGTTCCCAACATTATCTTCCATGCTGCTACAGAACATCCCACAGAGCTCTTAACATCCCAATGGCTCTTCTAGCCCAAAGTTCCAAAGTCCTTCCATGGCCCTCCCCAAAACATGGGCAGATTGTCACAAGAATACCTCACTCTTGGTACCAATTTCTTTTTTTTTTTTTTTTTTTATTAACTTGAGTATTTCTTATATACATTTCGAGTGTTATTCCCTTTCCCGGTTTCCGGGCAAACATCCCCCTCCCCCCTCCCCTTCCTTATGGGTGTTCCCCTCCCAACCCTCCCCCCATTGCCGCCCTCCCCCCATAGACTAGTTCACTGTGGGTTCAGTCTTAGCAGGACCCAGGGCTTCCCCTTCCACTGGTGCTCTTACTAGGATATTCATTTCTACCTATGGGGTCAGAGTCCAGGGTCAGTCCATGTATAGTCTTTAGGTAGTGGCTTAGTCCCTGGAAGCTCTGGTTGCTTGGCATTGTTGTACTTTTGGGGTCTCGAGCCCCTTCAAGCTCTTCCAGTTCTTTCTCTGATTCCTTCAATAGGGGACCTATTCTCAGTTCAGTGGTTTGCTGCTGGCATTCGCCTCTATATTTGCTGTATTCTGGCTGTGTCTCTCAGGAGCGATCTACATCCGGCTCCTGACGGTCTGCACTTCTTTGCTTCATCCATCTTGTCTAATTGGGTGGCTGTATATGTATGGGCCACATGTGGGGCAGGCTCTGAATGGGTGTTCCTTCAGTCTCTGTTTTAATCTTTGCCTCTCCCTTCCCTGCCAAGGGTATTCTTTTTCCTCATTTAAAGAAGGAGTGAAGCATTCACATTTTGATCATCCGTCTTGAGTTTCGTTTGTTCTAGGGATCTAGGGTAATTCAAGCATTTGGGCTAATAGCCACTTATCAATGAGTGCATACCATGTATGTCTTTCTGTGAGTGGGTTAGCTCACTCAGGATGATATTTTCCAGTTCCAACCATTTGCCTACGAATTTCATAAACTCGTTGTTTTTGATAGCTGAGTAATATTCCATTGTGTAGATGTACCACATTTTCTGTATCCATTCCTCTGTTGAAGGGCATCTGGGTTCTTTCCAGCTTCTGGCTATTATAAATAAGGCTGCGATGAACATAGTGGAGCACGTGTCTCTTTTATATGTTGAGGCATCTTTTGGGTATATGCCCAAGAGAGGTATAGCTGGATCATCAGGCAGTTCAATGTCCAATTTTCTGAGGAACCTCCAGACTGATTTCCAGAATGGTTTTACCAGTCTGCAATCCCACCAACAATGGAGGAGTGTTCCTCTTTCTCCACATCCTCGCCAGCATCTGCTGTCACCTGAGTTTTTGATCTTAGCCAATCGCACTGGTGTGAGGTGAAATCTCAGGGTTGTTTTGATTTGCATTTCCCTTATGACTAAAGATGTTGAACATTTCTTTAGGTGTTTCTCAGCCATTCGGCATTCCTCAGCTGTGAATTCTTTGTTTAGCTCTGAACCCCATTTTTTAATAGGGTTATTTGTTTCCCTGCGGTCTAACTTCTTGAGTTCTTTGTATATTTTGGAAATAAGGCCTCTATCTGTTGTAGGATTGGTAAAGATCTTTTCCCAATCTGTTGGTTGCCGTTTTGTCCTAACCACAGTGTCCTTTGCCTTACAGAAGCTTTGCAGTTTTATGAGATCCCATTTGTCGATTCGTGATCTTAGAGCATAAGCCATTGGTGTTTTGTTCAGGAAATTTTTTCCAGTGCCCATGTGTTCCAGATGCTTCCCTAGTTTTTCTTCTATTAGTTTGAGTGTGTCTGGTTTGATGTGGAGGTCCTTGATCCACTTGGACTTAAGCTTTGTACAGGGTGATAAGGATGGATCGATCTGCATTCTTCTACATGTTGCCCTCCAGTTGAACCAGCACCATTTGCTGAAAATACTATCTTTTTTCCATTGGATGGTTTTGGCTCCTTTGTCAAAAATCAAGTGACCATAGGTGTGTGGGTTCATTTCTGGGTCTTCAATTCTATTCCATTGGTCTATCTGTCTGTCTCTGTACCAATACCATGCAGTTTTTATTACTATTGCTCTGTAATACTGCTTGAGTTCAGGGATAGTGATTCCCCCTGAAGTCCTTTTATTGTTGAGGATAGCTTTAGCTATCCTGGGTTTTTTGTTATTCCAGATGAATTTTCAAATTGTTCTGTCTAACTCTTTGAAGAATTGGATTGGTATTTTGATGGGGATTGCATTGAATCTGTAGATTGCTTTTGGTAAAATGGCCATTTTTACCATATTAATCCTGCCAATCCATGAGCATGGGAGATCTTTCCATCTTCTGAGGTCTTCTTCAATTTCTTTCCTCAGTGTCTTGAAGTTCTTATTGTACAGATCTTTTACTTGCTTGGTTAAAGTCACACCGAGGTACTTTATATTATTTGGGTCTATTATGAAGGGTGTCGTTTCCCTAATTTCTTTCTCGGCTTGTTTCTCTTTTGTATAGAGGAAGGCAACTGATTTATTTGAGTTAATTTTATACCCAGCCACTTTGCTGAAGTTGTTTATCAGCTTTAGTAGTTCTCTGGTGGAACTTTTGGGATCACTTAAATATACTATCATGTCATCTGCAAATAGTGATATTTTGACCTCTTCTTTTCCGATCTGTATCCCTTTGATCTCCTTTTGTTGTCTGATTGCTCTGGCTAGAACTTCAAGAACTATATTGAATAAGTAGGGAGAGAGTGGGCAGCCTTGTCTAGTCCCTGATTTTAGTGGGATTGCTTCAAGTTTCTCTCCATTTAGTTTAATGTTAGCAACTGGTTTGCTGTATATGGCTTTTACTATGTTTAGGTATGGGCCTTGAATTCCTATTCTTTCCAGGACTTTTATCATGAAGGGGTGTTGAATTTTGTCAAATGCTTTCTCAGCATCTAATGAAATGATCATGTGGTTCTGTTCTTTCAGTTTGTTTATATAATGGATCACGTTGATGGTTTTTCGTATATTAAACCATCCCTGCATGCCTGGGATGAAGCCTACTTGATCATGGTGGATGATTGTTTTGATGTGCTCTTGAATTCGGTTTGCCAGAATTTTATTGAGTATTTTTGCGTCGATATTCATAAGGGAAATTGGTCTGAAGTTCTCTTTCTTTGTTGTGTCTTTGTGTGGTTTAGGTATAAGAGTAATGGTGGCTTCGTAGAAGGAATTCGGTAGGGCTCCATCTGTTTCAATTTTGTGGAATAGTTTGGATAATATTGGTATGAGGTCTTCTATGAAGGTTTGATAGAATTCTGCACTAAACCCGTCTGGACCTGGGCTCTTTTTGGTTCGGAGACCTTTAATGACTGCTTCTATTTCCTTAGGAGTTATGGGGTTGTTTAACTGGTTTATCTGTTCCTGATTTAACTTCGATACCTGGTATCTGTCTAGGAAATTGTCCATTTCCTGAAGATTTTCAAATTTTGTTGAATATAGGTTTTTATAGTAAGATCTGATGATTTTTTGAATTTCCTCCGAATCTGTAGTTATGTCTCCCTTTTCATTTCTGATTTTGTTAATTTGGACACACTCTCTGTGTCCTCTCGTTAGTCTGGCTAAGGGTTTATCTATCTTGTTGATTTTCTCAAAGAACCAACTTTTGGTTCTGTTGATTCTTTCTATGGTCCTTTTTGTTTCTACTTGGTTGATTTCAGCTCTGAGTTTGATTATTTCCTGCCTTCTACTCCTCCTGGGTGTATTTGCTTCTTTTTGTTCTAGAGCTTTTAGGTGTGCTGTCAAGCTGCTGACATATGCTCTTTCCTGTTTCTTTCTGCAGGCACTCAGCGCTATGAGTTTTCCTCTTAGCACAGCTTTCATTGTGTCCCATAAGTTTGAGTATGTTGTATCTTCATTTTCATTAAATTCTAAAAAGTTTTTAATTTCTTTCTTTATTTCTTCCTTGACCAGGTTATCATTGAGTAGAGCATTGTTCAATTTCCACGTATATGTGGGCATTCTTCCCTTATTGTTATTGAAGACCAGTTTTAGGCCGTGGTGGTCCGATAGCACGCATGGGATTATTTCTATCTTTCTGTACCTGTTGAGGCCCGTTTTTTGACCAATTATATGGTCAATTTTGGAGAAAGTACCATGAGGAGCTGAGAAGAAGGTATATCCTTTTGCTTTAGGATAGAATGTTCTATAAATATCCGTTAAGTCCATTTGGCTCATGACTTCTCTTAGTCTGTCTACATCACTGTTTAATTTCTGTTTCCATGATCTGTCCATTGATGAGAGTGGGGTGTTGAAATCTCCCACTATTATTGTGTGAGGTGCAATGTGTGTTTTGAGCTTTAGTAAGGTTTCTTTTACATATGTAGGTGCCCTTGTATTTGGGGCATAGATATTTAGGATTGAGAGTTCATCTTGGTTGATTTTTCCTTTGATGAATATGAAGTGTCCTTCCTTATCTTTTTTGATGACTTTTAGTTGGAAATTGATTTTATTTGATATTAGAATGGCTACTCCAGCTTGCTTCTTCTGACCATTTGCTTGGAAAGTTGTTTTCCAGCCTTTCACTCTGAGGTAGTGTCTGTCTTTGTCTCTGAGGTGTGTTTCCTGTAGGCAGCAGAATGCAGGGTCCTCGTTGCGTATCCAGTTTGTTAATCTATGTCTTTTTATTGGGGAGTTGAGGCCATTGATATTGAGAGATATTAAGGAATAGTGATTATTGCTTCCCGTTATATTCATATTTGATGTGAGGTTATGTTTGTGTGCTTTCATTCTCTTTGTTTTGTTGCCAAGACGATTAGTTTCTTGCTTCTTCTAGGGTATAGCTTGCCTCCTTATGTTGGGCTTTACCATTTATTATCTTTGTAGTGCTGGATTTGTAGAAAGATATTGTGTAAATTTGGTTTTGTCATGGAATATCTTGGTTTCTCCATCAATGTTAATTGAGAGTTTTGCTGGATACAGTAATCTGGGCTGGCATTTGTGTTCTCTTAGGGTCTGTATAACATCAGTCCAGGATCTTCTGGCCTTCATAGTTTCTGGCGAGAAGTCTGGTGTGATTCTGATAGGTCTCCCTTTATATGTTACTTGACCTTTTTCCCTTACTGCTTTTAATATTCTTTCTTTATTTTGTGCGTTTGGTGTTTTGACAATTATGTGACGGGAGGTGTTTCTTTTCTGGTCCAATCTATTTGGAGTTCTGTAGGCTTCCTGTATGTCTATGGGTATCTCTTTTTTTAGGTTAGGGAAGTTTTCTTCTATGATTTTGTTGAAGATATTTACTGGTCCTTTGAGCTGGGAGTCTTCACTCTCTTCTATACCTATTATCCTTAGGTTTGATCTTCTCATTGAGTCCTGGATTTCCTGTATGTTTTGGACCAGTAGCTTTTTCCGCTTTACATTATCTTTGACAGTTGAGTCAATGATTTCTATGGAATCTTCTGCTCCTGAGATTCTCTCTTCCATCTCTTGTATTCTGTTGGTGAAGCTCGTATCTATAGCTCCTTGTCTCTTCTTTTGGTTTTCTATATCCAGGGTTGTTTCCATGTGTTCTTTCTTGATTGCTTCTATTTCCATTTTTAATTCCTTCAACTGTTTGATTGTGTTTTCCTGGAATTCTTTCAGGGATTTTTGCGATTCCTCTCTGTAGGCTTTTACTTGTTTATTAATGTTTTCCTGTGCTTCCCTAAGTGTGTTCAGGTCTTTCCTGAAGTCCTCCAGCATCATGATCAAATATGATTTTGAAACTAGATCTTGCTTTTCTGGTGTGTTTGGATATTCCATGTTTGTTTTGGTGGGAGAATTGGGCTCCGATGATGGCATGTAGTCTTGGTTTCTGTTGCTTGGGTTCCTGCGCTTGCCTCTCGCCATCAGATTATCTCTAGTGTTACTTTGTTCTGCTATTTCTGACAGTGGCTAGACTGTCCTATAAGCCTGTGTGTCAGGAGTGCTGTATACCTGTTTTCCTCTCTTTCAGTCAGTTATGGGGACAGAGTGTTCTGCTTTCGGGCGTGTAGTTTTTCCTCTCTACAGGTCTTCAGCTGTTCCTGTGGGCCTGTGTCTTGAGTTCACCAGGCAGCTTTCTTGCAGCAGAAAATTTGGTCTTACCTGTGGTCCCGAGGCTCAGGTTTGCTCGTGGGGTGCTGTCCAGGGGCTCTCTGCAGCGGCAGCAACCAGGAAGACCTGTGCCGCCCCTTCCGGGAGCTTCAGTGCACCAGGGTTCCAGATGGTCTTTGGCTTTTTCCTCTGGCGTCCGAGATGTGTGTGCAGGGAGCAGTCTCTTCTGGTTTCCCAGGCCTGTCTGCCTCTCTGAAGGTTTAGCTCTCCCTCCCACGGGATTTGGGTGCAGAGAACTGTTTATCCGGTCTGTTTCCTTCAGGGTCCGGCGGTGTCTCCGGCAGGGGTCCTGCCGCTCCTGGGCCCTCCCCCACGGGAGCCCAGAGGCCTTATACAGTTTCCTCTTGGGCCAGGGATGTGGGCAGGGGTGAGCAGTGTTGGTGGTCTCTTCCGCTCTGCAGCCTCAGGAGTGCCCACCTGACCAGGCGGTTGGGTCTCTCTCTCACCGGGTCTGGGAGCAGAGAGCTGCTGCGGGCCGGGATCCGCGGGTGTGGGACTTCCGGTAAACACAGAACGTGCCCGGTTCTAGAGAAATTCTGCTTCCGTGTGTCCCAAGCTCACCAGGCAGCTTTCTTGCAGCAGAAAATTTGGTCTTACCTGTGGTCCCGAGGCTCAAGTTCGCTCGTGGGGTGCTGCCCAGGGGCTCTCTGCAGCGGCAGCAACCAGGAAGACCTGTGCCGCCCCTTCCGGGAGCTTCAGTGCACCAGGGTTCCAGATGGTCTTTGGCTTTTTCCTCTGGCGTCCAAGATGTGTGTGCAGGGAGCAGTCTCTTCTGGTTTCCCAGGCCTGTCTGCCTCTCTGAAGGTTTAGCTCTCCCTCCCACGGGATTTGGGTGCAGAGAACTGTTTATCCGGTCTGTTTCCTTCAGGGTCCGGCGGTGTCTGTGGCAGGGGTCCTGCCGCTCCTGGGCCCTCCCCCACGGGAGCCCAGAGGCCTTATACAGTTTCCTCTTGGGCCAGGGATGTGGGCAGGGGTGAGCAGTGTTGGTGGTCTCTTCCGCTCTGCAGCCTCAGGAGTGCCCACCTGACCAGGCGGTTGGGTCTCTCTCTCACCGGGTCTGGGAGCAGAGAGCTGCTGCGGGCCGGGATCCGCGGGTGTGGGACTTCTGGTAAACACAGAACGTGCCCGGTCCTAGAGAAATTCTGCTTCCGTGTGTCCCAAGCTCACCAGGCAGCTTTCTTGCAGCAGAAAATTTGGTCTTACCTGTGGTCCCGAGGCTCAGGTTTGCTCGTGGGGTGCTGTCCAGGGGCTCTCTGCAGCGGCAGCAACCAGGAAGACCTGTGCCGCCCCTTCCGGGAGCTTCAGTGCACCAGGGTTCCAGATGGTCTTTGGCTTTTTCCTCTGGCGTCCGAGATGTGTGTGCAGGGAGCAGTCTCTTCTGGTTTCCCAGGCCTGTCTGCCTCTCTGAAGGTTTAGCTCTCCCTCCCACGGGATTTGGGTGCAGAGAACTGTTTATCCGGTCTGTTTCCTTCAGGGTCCGGCGGTTAAGTCTTAAACATCAGATCTCTTCATCATATATTTTTAGTTATACACTCAGAATAATTAACTAATGTTAATTGGAAAACTATAAATTATCAGAAAATAGCGATATTAACATCCATTATTTTCTAGGGGAAATTTATACTTGTGACAAATTTCCCTACTCTAATGAGGTAAGGTGAATTTCTCTTAAAAATAAGTATGATTATAAGTAATATATTAATAGAAATAACTTTCTATTCCTAAATTATCATTTTAAATATATTTCTATCATTTCTTTTGGATTAATATGAATACATGGTTAGAAGTAATATCATTTTTGTAAAATAGGAAAACGATTCCCTTGCATATGTCCAATATTGGTAATCCTTTTTCAAATAAGATTATTCCAAATGAATATCTAATCCTGAAATAATCTTTTAAGCAGGATAAGATAGGAATTTTATTTATAGTTATAAAAATGACCAAGCATGTATTGAACATTGTATGCATTAGAAAATATCAAATTTTTAAAGGTGTATATCTGTATCAACAGCAATTTTAGATTTATTAAGATATTTTAAGATGGGGATCTCCCTTATTTTTCTTATTTATATATAAAAATGCAACCTAGGGTTCAAACCCTAATGTCAACTAAAATAAATAAGGATACAAATGCTAATAATATGACTTTAGGTGACATATGTATGAATATGTAGTATGAATTAAACAAGCCTATGTATGTATATTTAAATATTATTTAATTTACTAGTATTAAACATGTCTCTCCTCTGATAAAAATGAAACCATTGTATTGGCCATTTTATATTTTGCTCATCTTTATCCTGCAGAATGAAGAAAGAGAAAATGCCAAGTTTTCAAAAATCAGTAGACTTTATTTTGTGTTAATAAACTGAGATTATGTGTTAAGATATTTAAAAATTGTTTTCGGTTTCTACACAAAACTGAATACTATAGGACCAATATTTAAAACTTAATTTTACTATGGATAATATTAATAATTTACTCTCCTACTAAATCCAAAATGTTCCTTTAATTTGTGCTCCAGTATATTTTTGTTAATTGTGCTACAAGCAGTACAGGATGTGATTTCAAGCACAAGTTCATAGTACTTCACTAGGAATTACTCTTATTTCACTATTAGTGAGATTTATAAAATATTTGAGTGCATTTAAGCATGCTCATATGTATGTGTTTTTTTTAATGGAAAAAAACAATTGCACAATTCTAAATAGAAAAGTAAATATCTTATATTTTTGGTTGTGCGCCTAGCATATAACTGTTGAACTGCCCTAGGGAGCAGGGAGATCTGGTGGGTGGATGCAGGGTAGGGTATATGGATATCATTGTAGAGACAGAAGGGGTAGGAATAGGATATGAAGCAGTCAGAGGGTGGACCAGGAGTGGGATGAAGTCTGAAGTGTAAAAAAAAAAAGATCAAATAGGAAAAAAAGAAACACAAAAATGTCAAACAGTAACAAGTTAACTATTTTTTTTAAGACTCAAGCAAATAAAACTCTTTCTAGAAAAAAAAAGAATGAAAAGTAAATTTATTTAGGCAAATACTGGTTCTTCCAAAATACATCTATAGTTCTGAAATATATAAGCTTTATGATATGAAGTAGATGCTTATACAACATGAAATGTTAACAACAAATAGTAGTGTAAGTATTAGAAGTAATTGCTATTCATAAGTGGTAGAATAAATGTATACATCTTCCATCTCATATTTTGAAATGCATTGCATATTCAGTCTGTTTTCTTTCCTACTAATGAAATGTTTAAAAAAAGCACAAAGTTCTAAACATTCATTGTAGGTTAACAAAAACAGAAATACAGTTTGTTTGTTTTTTTATTAACTTGAACATTTCTTATATACATTTCGAGCGCCATTCCCTTTCCCAGTTTCCGGGCAAACATCCCCCTCCCCCCTCCCCTTCCTTATGGGTGTTCCCCTCCCAACCCTCCCCCCATTGCCACCCTCCCCCCATAGTCTAGTTCACTGGGGGTTCAGTCTTAGTAGGACCCAGGGCTTCCCCTTCCACTGGTGCTCTTACTAGGATATTCATTGCGACCTATGGGGTCAGAGTCCAGGGTCAGTCCATGTATAGTCTTTAGGTAGTGGCTTAGTCCCTGGAAGCTCTGGTTGCTTGACATTGTTGTACTTTTGGGGTCTCGAGCACCTTCAAGCTCTTCCAGTTCTTTCTCTGATTCCTTCAACGGGGAACCTATTCTCAGTTCAGTGGTTTGCTGCTGGCATTCGCCTCTGTATTTGCTGTATTCTGGCTGTGTCTCTCAGAGAGATCTATATCCGGCTCCTGTCTGCCTGCACTTCTTTGCTTCATCAATCTTGTCTAATTGGGTGGCTGTATATGTATGGACCACATGTGGGGCAGGCTCTGAATGGGTGTTTGTTCAGTCTCTGTTTTAATCTTTGCTTCTCAATTCCCTGCCAAGGGTGTTCTTGTTCCCCTTTTAAAGAAGGAGTGAAGCATTCACATTTTGATCATCCGTCTTGAGTTTCATTTCTTCTAGGCATCTAGGGTAATTCAAGCATTTGGGCTAATAGCCACTTATCAATGAGTGCATACCATGTATGTCTTTTTGTGATTGGGTTAGCTCACTCAGGATGATATTTTCCAGTTCCAAACATTTGCCTACGAATTTCATAAAGTCATTGTTTTTGATAGCTGAGTAATATTCCATTGTGTAGATGTACCACATATTCTGTATCCATTCTTCTGTTGAAGGGCATCTGGGTTCTTTCCAGCTTCTGGCTATTATAAATAAGGCTGCGAAGAACATAGTGGAACACGTGTCTTTTTTATATGTTGGGGCATCTCTTGGGTTTATGCCCAAGAGAGGTATAGCTGGATCCTCAGGCAGTTCAATGTCCAATTTTCTGAGGAACCTACAGACTGATTTCCAGAATGGTTGTACCAGTCTGCAATCCCAACAACAATGGAGGAGTGTTCCTCTTTCTCCACATCCTCGCCAGCATCTGCTGTCACCTGAGTTTTTGATCTTAGCCATTCTCACTGGCGTGAGGTGAAATCTCAGGGTTGTTTTGATTTGCATTGCCCTTATGACTAAAGATGTTGAACATTTCTTTAGGGGTTTCTCAGCCATTCGGCATTCCTCAGCTGTGAATTGTTTGTTTAGCTCTGAACCCATTTTTAACAGGGTTCTTTGTCTCCCTGCAATCTAACTTCTTGAGTTCTTTGTATATTTTGGATAAAGGCCTCTATCTGTTGTAGGATTGGTAAAGATCTTTTCCCAATCTTTTGGTTGCCCTTTTGTCCTAACCACAGTGTCCTTTGCCTTACAGAAGCTTTGCAGTTTTATGAGATCCCATTTGTCGATTCTTGATCTTAGAGCATAAGCCATTGGTGTTTTGTTCAGGAAATTTTTCCAGTGCCCATGTGTTCCAGATGCTTCCCTAGTTTTTCTTCTATTACTTTGAGAGTGTCTGGTTTGATGTGGAGGTCCATGATCCACTTGGACTTAAGCTTTGTACAGGGTGATAAGCATGGATCGATCTGCATTCTTCTACATGTTGACCTCCAGTTGAACCAGCACCATTTGCTGAAAAAGCTATCTTTTTTCCATTGGATGGTTTTGGCTCCTTTGTCAAAAATCAAGTGACCATATGTGTGTGGGTTCATTTCTGGGTCTTCTATTCTGTTCCATTGGTCTATCTGTCTGTCTCTGTACCAATACCATGCAGTTTTTATCACTATTGCTCTGTAATACTGCTTGAGTTCAGGGATAGTGATTCCCCCTGAAGTCCTTTTATTGTTGAGGATAGCTTTAGCTATCCTGGGTTTTTTGTTATTCCAGATGAATTTGCAAATTGTTCTGTCTAACTCTTTGAAGAATTGGATTGGTATTTTGATGGGGATTGCATTGAATCTGTAGATTGCTTTTGGAAAATGGGCACTTTTACTATATTAATCCTGCCAATCCATGAGCATGGGAGATCTTTCCATCTTCTGAGGTCTTCTTCAATTTCTTTCTTCAGAGTCTTGAAGTTCTTATTGTACAAATCTTTTACTTGCTTGGTTAAAGTCACACAGAGGTACTTTATATTATTTGGGTCTATAATGAAGGGTGTCGTTTCCCTAATTTCTTTCTCGGCTTGTTTCTCTTTTGTGTAGAGGAAGGCTACTGATTTATTTGAGTTAATTTTATACCCAGCCACTTTGCTGAAGTTGTTTATCAGCTTTAGTAGTTCTCTGGTGGAACTTTTGGGATCACTTAAATATACTATCATATCATCTGCAAATAGTGATATTTTGACTTCTTCTTTTCCGATCTGTATCCCCTTGACCTCCTTTTGTTGTCTGATTGCTCTGGCTAGAATTTCAAGAATTATATTGAATAAGTAGGGAGAGAGTGGGCAGCCTTGTCTAGTCCCTGATTTCAGTGGGATTGCTTCAAGTTTCTCTCCATTTAGTTTAATGTTAGCAACTGGTTTGCTGTATATGGCTTTTACTATGTTTAGGTATGGGCCTTGAATTCCTATTCTTTCCAGGACTTTTATCATGAAGGGGTGTTGAATTTTGTCAAATGCTTTCTCAGCATCTAATGAAATGATCATGTGGTTTTGTTCTTTCAGTTTGTTTATATAATGGATCACGTTGATGGTTTTCCGTATATTAAACCATCGCTGCATGCCTGGGATGAAGCCTACTTGATCATGGTGGATGATTGTTTTGATGTGCTCTTGGATTCGGTTTGCCAGAATTTTATTGAGTATTTTTGCATCGATATTCATAAGGGAAATTGGTCTGAAATTCTCTTTCTTTGTTGGGTCTTTGTGTGGTTTAGGTATAAGAGTAATTGTGGCTTCATAGAAGGAATTCGGTAGTGCTCCATCTGTTTCAATTTTGTGGAATAGTTTGGATAATATTGGTACGAGGTCTTCTATGAAGGTCTGATAGAATTCTGCAATAAACCCATCTGGACCTGGGCTCTTTTTGGTTGGGAGACCTTTAATGACTGCTTCTATTTCCTTAGGAGTTATGGGGTTTTTTAACTGGTTTATCTGTTCCTGATTTAACTTCAGTACCTGGTATCTGTCTAGGAAATTGTCCATTTCCTGCAGATTTTCAAGTTTTGTTGAACATAGGCTTTTATAGTAAGATCTGATGATTTTTTGAATTTCCTCTGAATCTGCAGTTACGTCTCCCTTTTCATTTCTGATTTTGTTAATTTGGACACACTCTCTGTGTCCTCTCATTAGTCTGGCTGAGGGTTTATCTATCTTGTTGATTTTCTCAAAGAACCAACTTTTGGTTCTGTTGAGTCTTTCTATGGTCCTTTTTGATTCTACTTGGTTGATTTCAGCTCTGAGTTTGATTATTTCCTGCTTCTACTCCTCCTGGGTGTATTTGCTTCTTTTTGTTCTAAAGCTTTTAGGTGTGCTGTCAAGCTGCTGACATATGCTCTTTTCTGTTTCTCTCTTCAGGCACTCAGCGCTGAGTTTTCCTCTTAGCACAGCTTTCATTGTTTCCCATAAGTTTGGGTATGTTGTACCTTCATTTTCACTAATTTTTAAAAGGTTTTAATTTCTTTCTTTATTCCTTCCTTGACCACGTTATCATTGAGTAGAGCATTGTTCAATTTCCACGTATATGTGGGCATTCTTCCCTTATTGTTATTGAAGACCAGTTTTAGGCCGTGGTGGTCCGATAGCACGCATGGGATTATTTCTATCTTTCTGTACCTGTTGAGGCCCGTTTTTTGACCAATTATATGGTCAATTTTGGAGAAAGTACCATGAGGAGCTGAGAAGAAGGTATATCCTTTTGCTTTAGGAAAGAATGTTCTATAAATATCTGTTAAGTCCATTTGGCTCATGACTTCTCTTAGTCTGTCTACGTCTCTGTTTAATTTCTGTTTCCATGATCTGTCCATTGATGAGAGTGGGGTGTTGAAATCTCCCACTGTTATTGTGTGAGGTGCAATGTGTGTTTTGAGCTTTAGTAAGGTTTCTTTTATGTATGTAGTTGCCCTTGTATTTGGGGCATAGATATTTAGGATTGAGAGTTCATCTTAGTGGTTTTTTCGTTTGATGAATATGAAGTGTCCTTCCTTATCTTTTTTGATGTCTTTTAGTTGAAAATTGATTTTATTTGATATTAGAATGGCTACTTCAGCTTGCTTCTTCTGACCATTTGCTTGGAAAGTTGTTTTCCAGCCTTTCACTCGGAGGTAGTGTCTGTCTTTGTCTCTGGGGTGTGTTTCCTGTAGGCAGCAGAATGCAGGGTCCTCGTTGCGTATCCATTTTGTTAATCTATGTCTTTTTATTGGGGAGCTGAGGCCATTGATGTTGAGAGATATTAAGGAATAGTGATTATTGCTTCCTGTTATATTCATATTTGGATGTGAGGTTATGTTTGTGTGCTTTTCTTTTCATTGTTTTGTTTCCAAGACGATTAGTTTCTTGCTTCTTCTAGGGTATAGCTTGCCTCCTTATGTTGGGCTTTACCATTTATTATCCTTTGTAGTGCTGGATTTGTAGAAAGATATTGTGTAAGTTTGGTTTTGTCATGGAATATCTTGGTTTCTCCATCTATGTTACTTGAGAGTTTTGCAGGATACAGTAACCTGGGCTGGCATTTGTGTTCGCTTATGGTCTGTATGACATCAGTCCAGGATCTTCTGGCCTTCATAGTTTCTGGCGAAAAGTGTGGTGTGATTCTGATAGATCTGCCTTTATATGTTACTTGACCTTTTTCCCTTACTGCTTTTAATATTCTTTCTTTATTTTGTGCGTTTGGTGTTTTGACTATTATGTGACGGGCGGTGTTTCTTTTCTGGTCCAATCTATTTGGAGTTCTGTAGGCTTCTTGTATGCCTATGGGTATCTCTTTTTTTAGGTTAGGGAAGTTTTCTTCTATGATTTTGTTGAAGATATTTACTGGTCCTTTGAGCTGGGAGTCTTCACTCTCTTCTATACCTATTATCCTTAGGTTTGATCTTCTCATTGAGTCCTGGATTTCCTGTATGTGTTGGACCAGTAGCTTTTTCCGCTTTACATTATCTTTGACAGTTGAGTCAATGATTTCTTTGGAAACTTCTGCTCCTGAGATTCTCTCTTCCATCTCTTGTATTCTGTTGGTAAAGCTTGTATCTACAGCTCCTTGTCTCTTCTTTTGGTTTTCTATATCCAGGGTTGTTTCCATGTGTTCTTTCTTGATTGCTTCTATTTCCATTTTTAATTCCTTCAACTGTTTGATTGTGTTTTCCTGGAATTCTTTCAGTGATATTTGTGATTCCTCTCTGTAGGCTTCTACTTGTTTATTAATGTTTTCCTGTATTTCTCTAAGGGAGTTCTTCACGTCTTTCTTGAAGTCCTCCAGCATCATGATCAAATATGATTTTGAAACTAGATCTTGCTTTTTTGGTGTGTTTGGATATTCCATGTTTGTTTTGATGGGAGAATTGGGCTCTGATTGTGCCATGTGGTCTTGGTTTCTGTTGCTTGGGTTCCTGCGCTTGCCTCTTGCCATCAGATTATCTCTAGTGTTACTCTGTTCTGCTATTTCTGACAGTGGCTAGACTGTCCTATAAGCCTGTGTGTCAGGAGTGCTGTAGACCTGTTTTCCTGTTTTCTTTCAGCCTGTTATGGCGACTGAGTGTTCTGCTTTCGGGCGTGTAGTTTTTCCTCTCTACATGTCTTCAGCTGTTCCTGTGGGCCTGTGTCTTGAGTTCACCAAGCAGGTCATTTGTAGCAGAAAAGTTGTTCTTACCTGTGGTCCCAAGGTTCAAGTTTGCTCGAGGAGTGCTCCCACAAGCTCTCTGTGGCAGTAGCAACCAGGAAGATCTGCGCCGCCGTTTCCGTGAGCTTCAGTGCACCAGGGTACCAGATGGTGTTTGTTGTTTTCCTCTGGAATCAATAATGTGTGCAGAGTGCAGTCTCTTCTGGTTTCCCAGGCGTGTCTGCCTCTCTGAAGGTTTAGCTTTCCTTCCCACGGGATTTGGGTGCAGAGAACTGTTTATCTGGTCTGCTCCTTCAGGTTCCAGCGGTGTCTCAGGCGCAGGGGTCCTACTGCTCATGGGCCCTCCCCCACGGGAACCCAGAGGCCTTATACAGTTTCCTCTTGGGCCAGGGATGTGGGCAGGGGTGGGCATTGTTGGTGGTCTCTTCCGCTCTGCAGCCTCAGGAGTGCCCACCTGACCAGGCGGTGAGGTCTCTCTCCCATGGGGTCTGGGAGCAGAGAGCTGCTGCGGGCTGGGATCTGCGGGTGTGGGACTCCTGGTAAACACAGGGAGTGCCCGGTCCTAGAGGAATTCTGCCTCTGTGTGTCCTGAGTTCACCAGGCAGGTCACTTGCAGCAGAAAAGTTGGTATTACCTGTGGTCCCAAGGCTCAAGTTTGCTCGCGGGGTGCTGTCCACGAGGTCTCTGTGGCAGCAGCAACCAGGAAGATCTATGCTGCTGTTTCTGTGAGCTTCAGTGCACCAGGGTACCAGATGGCGTTTGGTGTTTTCCTCTGGAATCAGTAATGTGTGCAGAGTGCAGTCTCTTCTGGTTTCCCAGGCGTGTCTGCCTCTCTGAAGGTTTAGCTCTCCCTCCCACGGGATTTGGGTGCAGAGAACTGTTTATCTGGTCTCAGAAATACAGTTTTAATGAGTAAAAATTTTTCTTAAAATTTTTAGAAGAATTTGTTAATGCTACTTCAATTATATAGACCCCTGGTTGACCAAAAATTGTTGATTATGTGGATAAATTATACAGTTAATTTTCTTACAGTTTTGTCAATAATATTAACTTTTCTTTGTAAAACAAAAAAAGAAAGCAGTGTGCCTAGAGGAATCTCTCAGAGGTTAAGTGCTGTCTTAGGGTTTTATTGCTGTGAACAGACACCATGACCAATGTAAGTTTTATAAAGGACAACATTTATTTGAGGCTGCCTTACAGGTTCAGAGGTTCAGTCCATTATCATCAAGGCAGGAACATGGCAGCATCCAGGCAGGCACATTACAGTTGGAGCTGGGTTCTACATCTTCACCCGAAGGAAACCAGGAACAGACTGAGCACCTGAGGCAGATAGGAGGAGAGTCTCCAAACCCACCTGCACAGTGACACACTTCCTCCAACAAGGCCACACCTTCTAATAGTGATACTCCCTGGGTCATATGCAAACCATCACAAGTGCTTGCTATTCTTGAAGAAAACCAGAGTTTCATTTCTTGTATCACAGCTGTCTGTTACTCCAGTTTTCATACATTTAACACCAATGGTAATTTGGACTCATGAGAACAAATCAACATAGAGGCACACATTAATATACAACTAAAAATAATAATTGTGAACAAATTTAAAACTTAGAAATAATTTATGTTACTTTTTCAGGAATCGAATATAGTGAAACATTTGGTGGCATTCAATTTGACAGCTTTCTGAAATTTTGTTTAACAGTTATAATCACTTTTTTAAAAGCATGTGATATTAGGGTTACTTGGATCACAAGTTTATGGTTCTATTTGATTTGGGTAACAACCTACATTCCACATACATCTTGTAGTACTAACATCACAGTATGTGTACCATATTCATGCTCTTTTATATTATCAAAACAAATAAAAATAAGACCAAACAAAAAGTCCATCTAATAATGTCATTTTAAATGGTTTTGGATAGAAGTACATACTTTAACTAATACTATACAAGTGACCAAAAATGTTCTAAAAATGAATTACTAGAAATAGATAGCAAGTGGTCCTGTTAAAATATACAGTATGACTGTATGGCAGTGAATTTTATATACCCAGCTGTAGTATTTGCCCAAAGATTTGAGGACTCTTGAAACTAAGAAAATGCATTGTATATGACGTTTGTCCTTGTTGGTAAAATATAATTTTTGAAAATAAAATATAAAAATATTTTCTATCTTTGTTTTGTAATACTCTATCCAGATATTATAATTGGTACTGATATTTGAGAATGATAGAAATATTAGTATATACTACATTAAATAGAGAATTATGAACAGTACTTATGAATGAAAGCAGTTTCCCCCACACACAATGAATGTATTTTTACTATTAAATTTATATCAGTGTACTGGCATACTATAATTTGAATGGTTATAATTAGTATTAATGTTCTTTTGGACTATTAATGTTCTAAAGAGACTGAAAGTTGTCTCTAGTTTATTAGCCACTGACCACTTATCTTTATGGTAAGTTTTTCCATCAGTTTCCATAAGGAGAAAATCTAGATGTGATGGCATTATAATCTTACCACCTTGCTGGTGCATGGAAAAAATAAAACATAAAAAAAATGAGTTAGTGTATCTTGAGCTTCATGAATGTGAGAGTAACCTGAGCTAAATGAAACCTTGCTAATAAAAGATGAAGAGGAGAAATACTTTAGTTTAATAAATGAGTTCGGTTTTGGCCCATCAGAATATAATGCATACATATTTTCACTATGTATGATCATTTCAGAAATGAAGCCTATCTACCCGAACATATTGTGTAAGTTACCTAATATGTAAAATGTGATCCTCAAGAAAACAAATACTTAAGTATAAAATGTTATCAACTGCCAAAATCTTATTCATAAATTATGTTTTTGTGTCTTTACTCATAGCATGTGCATTTAGTAACTGCAAAACCAATATATGGAGTCCCAAGGGGGGGACATATATATGAGTTCTATATTTAAACGTGATGAATTTTGTCTTTAATTTTTATTAATTGGTTATTTTATTTATTTATATTTCAAATGTTGTTCCTCTTCCTGGCCTCTCCTCTGCAAACCCCCCATTTCATCCCCCCTCTGCTTTGTCTCTACGAAGGTGCTCACCCACCTACCCACTCTTGCCTCACCTCTCTTGTCATCCCCCTATGCTGGGGCAACAAGCCTCCATTGGACCAAGGGCCTCCAGTTACATTTATGCTAGATAAGGCAATTCTCTGGTACATAGGTAGCTGGATCCAAGGACCCATTCTTGTGTACTCTTTGGTTGGTGGTTTAATCCATGGGAGCTATGAGGCTCGTCCAGTTAATTGATATTGTTTTTCTTCTTATGAGGTTGTGATCCTTCAGTCCTTCCCCTCACTCTTCCACTAGGTCCCAGGCTCAGACCGATGGTAAGCTGTGAATATCTGCATCTGTAGAGATGCTGGAGGAGTGTCTCAGAGGACAGTAATACTAGTCAGTGAGCTTCTTGGTATCAGTAATAGTGTCAGGGTTTGGTGTCTACAGATGGAATGGATACCACATTGGGGCAGTCTCTGGATGGATTTTTCTTAGGTCTCTACTACATATTTTTGTCCCTGCATTTCTTTTAGACAGGAACAATTCTGGATTAAAATTTCAAATGGGTAGGTAGTCCCATCCCCCAACTGGGGCCCATAAGTATCTACTGGAGGTGACCTCTTCAGGTTCTATTCCCCCCCATGTTGTTTATTTCAGCTAATGATATCGCTGTTGAGTCCTGGGAACCTTTCATTTCCCTAGTGTCTCAGATTTTCTAGTCTTTCTCTAACTTCCCCACCCCAAACTGCTACATTTTCTATGCATTCTCCTGATCTTCTGACCTTCACTCCTGTCTCTTCCCATACTTGATCTTATCCTACCTTTTCTCTCACCCTCTTGTCTCCATACCAGATCCCTCCGTCCCTCTATCCTCCATGATTATTTTGTTCCCTTTGTAAGTAGGATTGAAACATCCATACTTTGGACTTCCTTCTTGTTAACCTTTGTATGGTCTGTGAGTTATATCATGGCCATTCTGAGCTTTTGGGCTAATGTCCATTTATCAGTGAGTACATACTATGTGTGTTCTTTTGTGACTGGGTTACCTCACTCAGGATGATATATTTCTAGTTCCATCTATTTGCCTCAAAATTCATGAAGTCATTCTTCCATTCTTCCACTGAGGGACATCTAGATTTTTTCCAGTTCCAGGCTATTATAAATAAGTCTGTTATGAACATAGAGAAGCATGTATCCTTGTTATATGTTGAAGCATCATTTGGGTACATCCCCAGTACTGGTATAGCTGAGTTTTCAGGTAAAACTATTTCCAATTTTCTCAGGAACAGCCAGAATGATTTCCAAAATGCTTTTGGCTTACAATCCCACCAGCAATAAAAGATTAGTCCTCTTTCTCCACATTCTCGCCCACATCTGATGTCACCTGTGTTTTTGATTTTAGCCATTCTCACTGGTCATTTTGATTTTCATTTCCCTGATGATTAAGGATTTTGAACACGTCTGTCTTTTTTGGAGGGGAGGGATTTTTTATTTACATTTCAAATGTTATCCCTTTTCCCAGTTTCCAGTCCATGAACCCTCTATCCTATCTCCCCCTTCTTCTATAGGGTATTTCCCTACCCTTCCACCCACCCTTTCCCACCTCCCTGCCCTGACATTCCCCTACACTGGAGGGTCCAGCTTTGGCAGGACCAAGAACTTCTCCTCCCATTGGTACCCAACAATGCCATCCTCTGCTACATATGCAGCTGGAGCCATGGGTAGTTTAGTCCCTGGGAGCTCTGGTTGATTGGTATTGTTGTTCTTATGAGACTGCAAGCCCCTTTAGCTCCTTCAATCATTTCTCTACCTCCTCCATGGGGACCCCATTCTCAGTTCAATAGTTGGCTGCTAGCATTTGCCTCTGTATTTGTCATGCTATGGTAGAGCCTCTCAGAAAATAGCTATATCTTGTAGAGTCTGTCAGGAGACAGGTATATCAAGCTCCTGTCAGCATGCATTTCTTGGCATCAGCAATATTGTCTGGGTTTGGTGGGTGTATGTATATGGACTAGATTTCCATGTGGGGCAGGCTCTGAATGACCATTCCTTCAGTCTCCATTCCATACTTTGTCTCCATATCACCCTTTATGACGATTTTTGTTCCCTTTCTAATAAGGACTAAAGAATCCACACTTTGGTTGTCCTTCTTCTTGAGCTTCATGTGGTCTATGGATTGTATCTTGGGCAATTCGAGCTTTGGGGCTAATATCCACTTATCAATGACTGCATCCCATATGCTTTTTTTTTTGTTTGTTTTTGTGATTGGGTTACCTCACTCAGGATGATATTTTCTAGTTCCATCCATTAGCCTATGAATTTCATGAAATCACTTTTTTTAGTAGCTGAATAGTACTCCATTCTGTAAATGTACATTTCCTGTATCCATTCCATCTGGGTTTTTTTCAGCTTCTGGATATTATAAGTAAGTCTCCTATGACCATAGTGGAGCATATGTCAGGTGCCTTTTGGCCAATCAAGATTCTTTGTTTAGCTCTGTGCCCATTTTTAATGGTGTTATTTAATATACTGGAGTCTAACTTTTTTAAAAGGATGTGGATTTTATGGTCTATCTCAAGTTTTCAAATATATTTGCTGTTATTTTTCTTTCACTAAATAGTCTTGCTCAGCACTCTAATATACTACTAATTAATTCACAGAGAATAAGTAATTAATCTATCTTTCACAATACATTTTGATTGATCTCCTACCATAACCTAATTAGTTGGAATAAGATGTAAGAGACTGAGTTGACTGATTGAATTACTACTTAGAGAACTGCCTATAATGTCTTAGTTGGCTAAGACTGTTGTCATGAGTATCACAAGGGTAATTATGAGCTAAGTGTTTCATTAGCTGACCATCTCACTCTAAATATTAACAACTAGTAAAATTAAATAAATAGATAAACCTATAAAAGCATACAAATATCTTCTTGTAATACTTCATTTAAATGTGTCTTTTTCTAATTAAGTATATTAATAATTTAATTAAGTATACTATGTCAAAACAAAATAAAATCACTCAAATAATTTCCCAATCAATACTTCTCCTTCTACCATATAGGGAATAGAAGAGATGCAGTGATTATTTTAGTTATTCATCTAGAATTTCAAGTAGAAATCACAAATAGTTACAATAAAACATTATTATTTATACATTGAGAAGACACTAGCACATTTCCAGAAAGTTACAGCATTTTTGGTAATGAACAGTTTGTTACCTGTTACTCATATATTTTAGGTTAACTGGGTGTCTCCCCTTTTATTTCAATGAGTCAAGATGGACATGGAAATAAGAGAAAATATGTATGTAGACCAGGGTATCCTTGAATTCCTCATCTTCCTACCTCTGCCTCTGAAAAACTAAGATTTCAGTTATCCAATCCACTGTTCACCGGAATTTAAAAAACCAAATAATATAATTTAATTCATATATCATTTTTATGATATACTTCTTTACGGGAGCCACATATAAATTCATATATTTCACTGAAAATTAAAGAAAATATCCATTGTTTTATTGAAAATTCTATGAGAAATAAAAGGAAAGCCATTCTACTTAAGGAAAGTTATGCTCTATCCAAGGGCTAATTAATTATCATGTATTTAGAGAAAATATAACTCCATTCTTAGATTTTGGTCACTTCCTGGAAGAAATAATGTTATATAAATCCACAGAGAACAATAAGTTACTCCATTCGGTGACAAATATACCCATAATGTTTTGTCCCTTGTTGTGTGAATCTACAATATTTGGTAGGTTATGTATATTAAATGTAATTATTACAGAATATTTTTATCCAACATGTACTTATAGTGATATGAATTCGTCCATAAATCAAGGAGAACCTGTTTTTAAAACTTTAATCTTAAGCCTACAATGATACTAGACCATGAAGGAAATGTTGCTTAAATCAGTTCAATAAATATGAAATACTTTGAATGTTCTGTCCACTAACATTTCATTTTTATTGGATAGTTTATGTATTTACATTTCAAATGTCATCTCCTTTCGTGGTATACCCCCCCAGCTGACCCCTCCCTCTGCTTTATGAGGATGCTCCCTCTCCTAACCACCCACTCCTACCTCAACAACCTGGAATTATGCTACACTGGAGATAAGAGGCTTCATATGACCAAGGGATTTTCTTCCTCTTGATTCAAGAAAATGCTGTCCTCTGATACATAATCAGTTTGAGTCATGGGTCCTCTCGTGTGTACTCAGTGATTCATGGTTTAGTTCCTGGGAACTCTGGGGTATCTGGTTGGTTTATATTATTTTTCTCCCTATGTGGTTGCAAACCCCTTCAACTCCTTCAGTCCTTTCTCTAACTCCTCTATTGGGTTTCCCATTTTCAGGCTAATTTGTTAGCTGCAAATATGTTAATCAGTATTAGTAAGGCTCTGAAAAAGCTCTTAGGAGACACCCATATCTGACTCCTGTCAGCAAGCACCTTTTGGAATCAGCAATAGTGACTAGGATTGGGGGCTGCATATGGGATGGAACCACAGGTGTGGCAGTCTCAGGGTTGGCTTTCTTGTAGGCTCTGCTCCACTTTGGCTCTGTATTCTCTTCTGTGAGTATTTTGTTCCTACTTCTAAGAAGGCCTGAAGCATCCACACTTTAGTCTTCCTTCTGTTTGACCTTCATGAGGTCTATAAATTGTATCTTATGTATTCTGAGCTTTCTTCTGGGCATGCTGAACTCTAGTTGAACCAGCAACATTTGCTGAAAATGTTGTTTTTTTCACCACTCGATAGTTTTAGCTTCTTTATCAAAATCAAGTGAGCATAGATGTGTGGGTTCATTTCTGGGTCTTCGTTGTTATTCCATTGATCTAACTGCTTGACTCTGTATAAATGCCATACAGTTTTTATCACTATTGCTCTGCAATACAGCTTGAGGTCAGGGATGGTGATTCCCCAGGAAGTTCATCTACTGTTGAGAATAGTTTTCACTATAGTGGGCTTTTTGTTATTCCAAATGTATTTGAAAATTTCTCTTTCTAACTCTATGAAGAATTGAGTTGGAATTTTGATGGGGATTGCATTGAAACTATAGTTGCTTTTAGAAAGACAACCATTTTTTATTATATTAATCCTGTCAATCCATGAACATGGGAGATCTTTCCTATTTCTGAGATCTTCTTCAATTTTTTTTCAGAGACTTGAAGTTCTTGTCATACAGATCTTTCACTAGCTTGGATAGAGTCACACCAATATATTTTATATTATTTGTGACTATTGCAAATGGTGTCGTTTCCCTATTTTTTTTCACAGCCTGTTTATCCTTTGAGTAGAGAAAAGCTAGTGATTTGTTTGAGTAAATTTTATATGCAGCCAGTTTGCTGAAGTTGTTTATCAGGCTTAGGAGTTTTCTGGTGAAATTTTTGGGATCACTTAAGTATACTATCATATCATCTGGAAATAGTGATATTTTTACTTCCTTTTCTATTTGTATCCCTTTGGCTTCTATTTGTTGTCTGATTGCTCTGGATTGTACTTCAAGTACTATACTGAATAAGCAGGAAGAGAGTGGGCAGCCTTGTCTAGTCCCTGATTTTAGTGGGATTGCTTCAAGTTTCTCTCCATTTAGTTTGATGTTGGCTACTGGTTTGCTGTATATTGCTTTTACTATGTTTAAGTATAGGCCTTAAATTTCTGATCTTTCCAACATATTTATCATGAAGGGATTTTGAATTTTTCGAATGCTTTCTAAGCATCTAATGAGAAGATCATATAGTTTTTTTTTTCTTTAAATTTGTTTATATAGTAGAAACATTGATGGATTTCTGTATATTGAACAATCCCTGCATCCCGGGGATGAAACCTAATTGTTCATGTTAAAGGATTGTTTTGATGTGTTCTTGGATTCAGGTTGCGAGAGTTTTATTAAGTATTTTTACATCAATATTTTTAAGGGAAATTGCTCTGAAGTTCTCTTTATTTGTACGGTCTTTGTATGGGTTAGGTATAAACATAATTGTGGCTTCTATGCAGTGGTATGATCATCCCATATTATTTACTTTGATAAAGTGCTTGAGATTCATGACTCTCACTTGTTAAGTATACAACAATTAGTTTTCAATTGTCATTGTTTGCAAGCCAGAATTAACAGCTTTATAACTCTATTGAAATAACTAAATGCTGTTTTAGATACAATGTCCAAAAGTAACAATAACTTCAAAGCATTCTCTTTTCTAAAAGTAATTATTTGCAACTGTTGCTATTATTTTACAGTTTGTTATATTGTGATAGAGTGAGACACATTTATCTAAATGTGTGAATTCCCCCAAGACTTCAGTTCTTCAACTATTGAAAGAGAGAGTAAATGACAAATGACAGTCTTTTTTTTCAATATCAATCATTTTAGGCAGATATAGAAATTTTGCCAATTGATGGGATATGTGATATGCCAGTTCCTTTTGACTGAAGTTTATTTAAAAAGAAGATTCTAATAAGACAATGTGAAAAACATTTTTGTTCAGTTCATTCTGATTGTCTCAGTTATTTTTTTCTATTCTTTTATTGGATATTTTCTTTATTTACATTTCAAATGTCATCCCCTTTCCCAGTTTACCCCCCTAAAACTGCCTATCCCATCCTCCCTCCCTCTGCTTCTATGAGAGTGTTCCCCCACCCACCCACTCTGGTATTCCCTACACTGGGACATGGAGCCTTCACAGGACCAAGCGACTTTCCTCCCTTTGATGCTCTACAAGGCCATTCTGTGTTACATATGCAACTGGAGTCACAGGTCACTCCAAGTGTACTTGCAATTCTTATAGTGAGTGATTCATTATCTACAACTTCCCTAAGTAAGAAATGCAGTAACAATATGGACCAATAGAAAAATGGTTTCTAATTTGCAATATCTAGGTTTAGTGAAGGCAAAGAAAGATTTATAAAAGAGGTGATCTTGCAAAATATTACAAATGCCATGAGTTAACATAAGAAAAAACATATGATTAAAGTAAGAAACCTGAAGACATTTACAGCATTTCATTTTGGTGACAGCCTGGAAGATGAGTTTTATCTTTAGTATCTTAAATCATATATGGATTGGATGCATGTTTATCATTCAAAAGTAGGCCTCTGTAAGTAAAGCAATCTCTTATCTTGTCCTTTCTGTTTGAAAACGGCAAGCTCTGGGAGTGTGGCACCAGCTGCTGCTGAGCCAATGCCATAAGGTCTGCAGTGTCAGTAAATTGAATAACCACCTTCAGTGTCAGAGAATCAGTGGCCTTCTCTGTACAATAAGCCTTTCTTGTGCTTCTAAATTTTTATTAGGCTATCTACCCCATATTGTAAAGTTCATTTGACATTTATGTTTCTATTATTTATGAGTTGAGAAGCTATCCATTTTATGACCTTCTGTCATTTGCTTCTTTTATGTGACTCCTTTTTTTTTTCATTTTTCTTTGATTATAAAACAAGATCATTTGCCATTTGCTACTTTTTGTAGATTTTTTGGAATACTGTGTAATAAGAGGGACAAAATGCAACTGTTGTCTGACTTAGAATATTTAGCAATATTACCCAATTTCTGAATATATATTTGCCAATATTTGAAAAATATTTGCCAATTTCTGAAATATAAAACATAAATTATAATGGATAAGAAGTACCCTATAATATATTCTGAGTTTTCTTTGTACTTTTAAGTTACAAAATAACTTGCAACTTTCACAACCGTCCACACTCACATGCAATATCCAGAGTGTATATCATTAAATACATTACATAATGAATAACTATCTATAATCTGTCAGTGTGATCTTTACTATTTTAAATTTACATCTTTATTGGAGGTTGAAAATTTTCAAAGACACTACAGTTGAAATGGCAAGTATTTGCTGACTCAGTTTTATACTCTTTTATATCAAGGTAAATTTGTCTCAGGGCCAGTAACTTCCTGGTATTTATCTGACAGAGTACATTTATTTACATTACTTTGGGAAAGTTTCAGGTTACATTAAAATGTTCTTCTAAACAGTGCACATAAAATTAACATTATAAATTATTATTATTTTCCCTAGAAAATCACATCAAAATGTATGACAAAACATACTGCCTTTATATATTTATTTAAAATCTACTTTTAAAAAGTATTTGCAGTTTTTGAAGCACAGGGTAATTTTATGATAGTGCATAAGAAAACAGCACAACAGTCAAGCCAGAAATCACAACAGCTTCTTGAAGGGAGTTAGAGAAGGGAAAGAGGAACATCATGCCTTTTGACCTGGTTGGCATATTCAACAACTGATTTTCAACAAACAGCTACAGTGAAGACTAGTAGCAAGAGAGGTACTTCAGACACCCATGTGCACACTGCTGGCATTAACTGGAGTTAGTGAGTTATTAAAAGTGAAAAAGAAAAAAAAAGTACTTTGCATTGTGTGGGAAAGGAAATATGGTGGTGGGAGGGCACAGAAGTAGTTTGATGGAAGAA
Organism: Rattus norvegicus; assembly: GCF_021556685.1. Taxonomy (NCBI): domain Eukaryota; kingdom Metazoa; phylum Chordata; class Mammalia; order Rodentia; family Muridae; genus Rattus; species Rattus norvegicus. The sequence goes on from NC_141554.1 coordinate 94,669,353, forward strand.
GTGGGAGTATATATGATCAAGACATATTATAGTCATATATGAAATTCTCAAATCATAAATCTAAAAATTGGTGAAGAAGCCTTGATTTCTGAAAGAATGTGATAGAAAGAAGAAAGGGAAAATATATCGTCTGAGTTACAAAGCAGATGAGCCACCTACAGGGAGGGTCTGTATACAACTCTTTGAATCATATTTCCATGGCACTGGATATTAAACAATAATTTTCATTGTACGTATTCATTTTGTAATGACTATTCATGAAATCTTTTCACAACAAAACAGATCAGATCACATCTTTTAGGCCATTACCTTTCATAATACAGAACTCTCAATAATGATTTGCAATTAAATAGTACAGCAATTTTGGATAGGTCTAGTAACCTCACTATATCTCTTTTTACTTAACTATAAAATGAAGGAATTAAACTGAACTGCCTCACCACTATAATCTTTAAACTATTAACATTTCAAGATGTGAATGTACAAGTGTTGTCTTTTATATTGCTCTTGAATTTTCAGACTCCCTGGGACTTTGTGTGACATCTAGTTTAGCATCTGTATAAAGCAGATGAGAAGTGAGATTTAGACCTTTTAATCTTCTGCTTAATGTCTTAAACTAAAATCTTATGTTTAACATGTTCTAAAATAGAACAGTCATCAATGTTTGTAAGCACCCACTTTTTGCAATTTAAATTAATGAATGTCTTGTGAGTAAACTAGAATAGAATTTAAATAGTAATCATTGCCAAAGAGAAGTGTGGTAATACATCCATATCGAAAACTTTTATATATGTAGTGAGAATCTATATTTGAAGTTTCTCACTTAGAATCTTTTAGAACTAAAGACACTATTTGCTTATTTCTAAAATGACTATTAGAAATAACTGAAGATATTTTTAAAGAAACTGCTGGTTATGATAAACTATAACAAACATTACACTGTTCTGCACTGCTTACAGAGTTACTTGGAATAACCAATGAATTTATAATTTATATTTTCTTCAAATATACCACCTGTTCATTCTCTACTATACCCAACTCTTCCTCTGTTTTGAGTATCTCTTGCAATTCATCCTAAACTGCTTCCATTTTATATTAAGATGATGAAATTACATTTAATAAGTTTATTTTGAAATAGTTGAAATGATAATGGTTTAATTGGGGTTTCTATTAGTGGGATAAAGTGTAAACAGGAACTCAAGACAGAAACTTGGAGGCAGGAACTGATGCAGAGAACATCAAGAAGTACTACTTACAGACATTTTCTCATGTTTTGCTCAGTGTGTCTTATTATAGAACCTAGGATCACCACCCCAGGTCTGGCATTTCCTACAATGAGCATGTCTCTTCCACATCAATCCTACACAAACAAGGGGAACAAATAGTCTTCCCCAAGAAAAAGATTGGTTGTTCAGTGCAAATAGTCAACTGCAAAAACATACATACAAATAATATCATAGATAAGACTAAGGAGTTAATTTTTGAGGATATTTATATGTGTGTATTATACATATATATGCACATACATATATGCATAAAACAATCAATGAAAGAAGGCCATGAATTTGAAAGAAAAAAGTAAGTAGAGGTAAATTGATGGGTTTGAATGGGGCAAAAGAAAGGAGAAGTCACATATTTATACTTTAATATAAAAATTTAAGATATAAGTTAAAATAATTAATTAACCAAACTAACAGAATGCACCACAGGCTTATTCATAGAACCTTTTGGTGGATTTTTTGCCAATGAGGTTATTTCTTCTCTGATTACTTCAGCTTGAACAAATAGATATAAAATGAACCAGCATAGATATAACATTCATTAGAAATATTTAGGAAATACAAAACAGTGAAAAATTCCCTCTTTGTGAGATCAATTATCAAGATTTTATTTAGCTGTTTATTTTTAGTTTTCCCAAATAATAATGCTCTATAAAAACTATGTCAATAATCTAAATCTTTATAAATATTATAGTATTATGAATGTTTTCTAATCTAATAACAGCCCTAACTCCTAGGATAGATTTTAGAGGAATTAGAGAAGAATATTAAAAAATATTAAATGTCACAAAATACCTGTTTTTACTCAAGTAGAACATAGTATGTTCAGTATTGAAGTCAAATGAAATCAAAATATTGAAATTCTATTTAAATTTACATTTTTCTCAAGTATCAAGTCTTCATTTCTCATTATAGTTTTACAGTAAAACTTAGTGTATAAAATATTTCTGACATCCAAATACCATGGAGAAAAATCTTAAACTCACTGAGCCCAATTTAATACCTATATAATTCCTCAAAATCTCCTGAGGGTTTTAAAGGAACTTTCATCTAGAAGGATCCCATAGTACCAAATAGAATAAAGTGAATATTTCTATACATTTTCATTCAATATAGGATAAAAACAGAATGCTTTGGGAACAGAGGTTGAAAGATCACTGAATAGGCAATGTTACCCCTACATGTTAAATTGAATTTCCAGAGTTACCTTAGCTACACTTCATTGCGTTTGCAAAATGGAAATAAACCTGCTATAGAACATTCAAATTGTCTTTCAAAAAGTCTTCAATAACTGTAAAATTTCCCTTTTGTATACAAAAAAAGTAAAATTTTCCTGATGAAACTTTAACATAATCTATTTTTAAAATATATTATGTGGTAGGAGTTGCAAATGTTTCAGATTATCTGTTTCCAACTTAATATTTTTAGCAAAAAAACCAGTAGATTTCATGCTGTATATAATTAATAATTAATTATGAAGAATAGTATTTCTCAAGTAGTTGAGAGAAATTGATTGGATTAAACTTTTACCTTCAGCTTCTTACTAAGCTTTGATCCCTTAATATGATCCCTTAATCTTCTTGTGTCTTAGTGTTGTTTTATTTTATTTTATTTTGATTTGTCTTTAAAATGGTATTGCTGAGACAAAATGTCTCTAAATATTGTCCTAAATGAACACAAATACACATATATCTGATGAAAATATATATTCCATACATTAAAATATTTTCTTTGATTAATAAATTGTCTTATAGTTCTTTTGTGTTCTACATTATTATAAACTACATTGATAACTTCTTAAATATGAAAACATATCTGTAAATGTGGGGGTGTGGGTAATTTTTAGCATCTCCCCAGGTGTTATTTAT